>NC_045430.1:124166138-124503281 GCF_902635505.1 Sarcophilus harrisii | reverse complement strand
TTTGGATGCTATGTTTCCTCATTTTAAAATGAGGGGAAAATAAACAGAACACAGAAAAAATAGAGCACTGAAAATGTTTCCTTTGCACAATGCACACACACATACACACACTTCAATATAACCACGAAGTTTATCCTATTATTCTACCAATAAAAAAAAAAATTGATGAAAACTTTTTAAAAAACACTTATCAACTCTAACTACATTAACAAAGAATAGGTTTACATTTCAAATGCAAGTAATTTGAAAATGTTTTTTAAAACACTATAAAAATATGCCAATAAATTAAGAATATTAATTGCCTTTAAATAGCATCTCTGCATAGTCAGTCAATTTTGGCCAAACAGAAAAATTGGCATACAAAAAAAGACATGCATGATACAGTAACCATAACTGATAAATATAAATTTCATTTATAAAAGAGTGATCTTACCTTTCAAATAGTATAAAACCACCACTACATTTGCAAAAATCAAATTAACATTCCTTTTTAAACTATCTATTAGTAGTGCTCACTTTGTAATTCTTCTGAAAATGTGGGATCTAATACTATGTGGGTGTATGTTTAAATCTAAAGAAATGGATCTATTTTATAATTAGGGTTTTACAAAATGTTGTTTTAATGCAATACCAGATTTTTTCAGAATTTCTACAAAACTAAGAGCACTCATACAGAATTCTAAACATTTTATTTAACAATCACATAACCTCTAAAAATTCATTTAGAGTTTGGTAATAAATATTATGAATATATATTTTACTGCAACCTATTAATCCTAATGTACTTGACTTATCTGTAGTGATAAAATGTATCTTGACCTTGTTGAATACAAATAGCCTGAACTAAAAACCTGTGATAGCCTCTAGAGGATAAACCATTGTGATAACAGAGAGATGATATAAGAACAGTAGTTATTAATGCTTCAAACAAAACAGAAATGTTTCAATACTGCTTTAAGGATGAGAAATAATAATATCTATACCCCAAATATTTTCGGATAAATTTGCAATGATTTTAATGAATCATGAAATAAATCAGTTCCTCATTCTTTATAAAATGTCACAAGGGATAGGCAAAGAGGCACTGTACCAATAAAGGAAAAAAGCACTATATAGTTTTAATTTTTTATAACAATTACATTAACATAATCAGACTGACAAAAACAACACGATAAAAAATACAAGCAATTTTGCCTTTCCTGAGTTACAATAAAAAATTAACATCAGAATTTCTCATTTTAAATTCCTCTAAAATTTCATTTCACAATATTTTGTATTAATACTTTCAAAGATTCTAATTTAGAGGCTGCTATAAAAATGCCACAAAGTACTATCATATTCTATTCTTATTTTATTATGAAGAGTTATATAAATTTTAATAATCACTTTCCACTTTCACAGATCTAAGAAATATAAGACCAGCTGAATACCTCTCTATGAAGCAAAGTTGTATCACAGTAAAAGTAAATACATCATCACAAGAGTTACCTAGAACCTTAACTTTAAATATCAGAAACTAAGTTGTGAAAGAAATTGGTAATAACTGGGGCAAACTGGGCAAAACTACTAATACGCCTAACTCTCCAAAAATATGTTATGTAGGAAATAACTTTTAAAATTAGAATTAATTAATTAAATTATTAGAAAGGATAATGAAATGTTTTGAATAAAATAGTTCAGTGACAACAAAATTTTACTAAAATGAATTATTTGTACACATATCTGGATATCTGGATAAATCATAAATTTGTTTAAAAAAAAAAAACCTTTCTTAACTTTAGATTTAATGGTTTAATTCATTCTATCCCAAATTACTCAATAATAGGTAAAAAGGGAGGGCAGTAAAGAGTATAATTTTAATCAGGTTTTATAACCTATTTTTCAGTGACTATATCGGGATGGTTTTTGAAAGAACACAGAAGAAATTATATAGAAAGAAATTTACTAAGAAAAATGAATCAGTTTCTCAACCATAGAATTGATGCAGAGTTTTTTGTTGTTGTTGTTGTTGTTATTGTTGTGTTTTGTTTTGTTTTGTTTTGTTTTCAAACAATCTGCAAGAATTAGTTGTTCTCTATTATTATTCAGGGCACCTGAACACAAGATATTATTACTATGGCACATTAACTCTGCTATTTCTCAGCCAGAACTCAGAATTTTAAACATTCTCTATCAAACAATTTGCTCAGAGCAACTAAGTGAAACAGACTGCAATTTTATATATTTCTATCTATAAATATTACTAAGCTTTGATAAACAGCAATATAACTTTCTATATTTAATAGGCAATAGTCTTTGGCATTAACTATAGGCAAGTACAGACTGAAAAATAATGTTATCCACAAATTGTGCCACAAAGAATAAGGCTCCATTGCTAATTATACAGGGAACTGAATTTAATTACATGGAGAACATTACTTTTAAAAACACTTTCCAAAATGCAAGGGAGAGGAAAAAAAAACACACACACAAACCGGAAAAGAATTCTTTCACGTTACAACAGTGCCCTCCACCGTAAAATGCATTAATGTGCAGCTAAAGTAACATACCTGAAGGAAGAGAAAATATAGTGAAATAGGAAAGTTCTTTAATCAGTGAAATTTCATTGGTTTCTTTATGATGGAAAAACGTTTAAGTTTTAAAATCTGAAAAACTTCCCTGTGGTTTTTTTTTTTAAATGTAAAACTCGAGAAACATGGTTTCCAAATAACTTTCTAGTATATATATATATATATATATATATATATATATATATATATATATATAATTTATAAAAATCAATTGATCTAAATGTAGCCAAATCTATGACTAATTTAATACTGTGACCTTTGCAATATGAGTTCATTTACGATTACATATTACAAAACTAATTTTTATTGCTTAATACAAAATATATATATATGGCAAAAATGAAAATATCTGTAATATTCTAGATATTTCTCTGAATTCTTAACCCTATATTTACACATCAATTTCCAAATGATAATTAGCTTTAATTAATAAAAATTTAGAGAAAATTATGGAACCTATACACATATATAGGTGCTAACATTATCACCTACAAGAAGCTATAGAATGAGCTGTCCTAGGAAATAATTAATGGGTTTCCCTCCATTAGAAATCTTCAAGCAAAGGCTGAATGACCATGTTTTAGAGGAGATTCTTTTTTTTTCAGGTGATTCTATGATTGATTTCATCTTTACTGCAGTGACAACCCCAAATGCACTTAGTACTTTTCAGAACAAAATAATATTACATATATTGATAATGTCACCAGCCTTCATTTTCATTAAACACGGTACACTAAGTGAACTATAAAACTTACAAGAACTATCAGCCAAGGGTCCCTGTATACGTTTTCATAATTCCAAATTCATGATAGACATAATTTATAACTAAAAGGTTAAAATGAATTTATTCAAGTTTAAAACATCTATATCTCACAACTGTAGTAGCAATAGAAATAGTAATGAATTTGATCTCAGAGAACCTAGCTTGTAGTCCTTGCTATGTGTCTACTATTTCAAGCAAGTTATATTCTCTAAACCTGTTTCTTCATATGTAAAATGATAGACTTAACTATGTAATTCTAAAAGTCATTTCCAAATTTAAAACATGATTTTATTTATCTTATGGGTATGTATTCTCTCTCTCTCTTTCTCACACACACCACACCACACCACACCACACCACACCACACCACACCACACCACACCACACCGGAACTATGTCTTATGATTGGTAAACTTAACTGTGGGGGCAAAAATTCCATCTACTTTTATCACTTTATAAAGTTTCCAGTAGTTATACAACTCATGAATATTTAAAAATTTGAACTGTACAAGGACTTTATGACAAAATGTTATGGGGAACCTACTTGCTCTCCAAATTAAAGAATTTTAATCCTAAGTATACATTATGTTACTATTATCAACTACTATCACTCATAATATAGTGTGGAAGTAACCCTGAATTCCGGCAAACTATGCTGAAAGTTGTGACAGCCTAGGTAGAAAGACTTTGATTATGGGTCTGGGGTATTAGGCTATTGTCAGCTTAAGTTATAAGCAACTCATTGCCAAAAATCTGGTCTTGAAAAAATATATGTTTTGGCCATAGCAATATGTGAAACCATCTGTTAAAATGCAGCGGGATGGTGAAAGATTTGTGAATGTGTACAGAGAGTACCCACATTGATGAAATTACAGTTCTTCTGAAGTAATCAAGTATTTTATCAACAACTGATAACATGATATTACAGTCTAGAACAAGCAGACACAAATTTGCAGTGAAATCAGAAAGTTTGAAGGCAAGGTAAATTCTACTTTTCTTTAGTTTTTTGAGGAAGAAGAAAAAAATGGAACTTAGGAAAGAAAAACAAAAAAAAAAAAAAAAAAAAAAACGAAAGGCAAACAAAACTGTACCAAACTCTGCTATAGCAGAAAAATGTGTTTAAAATCTCTAAACTGGTGAAGTGATTCTCATGCTCCATGACACCATAACTTTTCACTGCAATGGTCGTCATTTGAGCTTCTGTCTTCCCTAATTTTCCCAACTTGTCTCTCGCCACCCTTCCTACCCCTAAAAGTAAATTTGCAAGTTTATAATGGTAGTTTGGCTAATGCAAAATTTGCTTAATGGATATTCATTTTATGACTATTTTTTGTAATATAACTATTTTTAAAAGCAAAAGAAACTTGGCCAAAGCAGCGACATTCAGACTGGTAACTGACTGGTCATTAAGAGAAGGATAGATGAAATCAAAGTAATGAGAAAAGCAGGAGAAAACTGCCAGAAGTAAGCATAGAGAAAAACCAATCTAGACAGACTTACATATTCTTTTTAAGATCAAAAGGAATAGAAAAAAAAAAAATTGGGGGCTTTTTTTTTTTTCCAGTTATAAAAATGGATACACATCTCTTTTTTCCATTCACTACATAGTGGTCAAAAAGAAAACAGGTTAAATTATCAAAGTAGATGCTGTAACTGGCATTACATTTGTCCTCAATGACTTGGCTACAGAGATTAACCAAGGATGTTGTCTTGGATCTCATTAAATGTAAAATCAGGGCAAATGCAACTATATGGTTTCCCACAAAGAACTCACCTTTCTAAACTGTTTGCTGCCTTCTTACCTGGGTCGAACAAAGCTTATATAGAAGGCATCAGGACATAATATATGCTGAAATCTTTGGAATAATGAACAGACTAAAGAGTGGAATAAGTAAAGAACAGGAGAAAAATTGATGGTCATCTGATGATATTTTAAACTCAGAGACCAAAGTATTTTTATTTAAGTTGCCCAATGAAAAAGAATCTATCTTCTGCTTTGGCTTACAGCTTAAAACAAGGAGGATGATAAATGAACAAATCCTTTCTCCTACTTTAAGTTGTAAAAGAAAAACAACTCTTACCCTTAAAGACTCTTTAGCTGTCTTTTCTCCACTGTATTTATATTCCAAGAGGATGGTGCATCTACCTTTCTCTCTATTTTGTACAATATCTAGCATAATTCAGGATACATAAAAGTTGAACTACAATAAATAATCTGCACAGAATAAAAGGAAGTTCATCAGGAAAAAGTATAACATCTTTGAAAAAAATGTGCCAATTATGTGGAAAAGAAAAAAGAAAATTAAACTATATATAATACACATAGCTTCATTCTATTTTCTATTCTATTATGTTATAGCTTAGTCTATTCTTTGTGAATGGTAATGTTTACCTTATTTATTAAGTTTAGAAAAAGAAAAAATAATAAAAGCATTGTATATAGCTATAAATCATGAGTCATCATAATCTCCAAATAATTATGAGTAATCTAAAAAAAAAAAAGTATCCATGTTAGGCATAAATAGTGATCTGGGTTTAAGGAATGATCTTTAAAAAGAAGTCTAGCTGTAAATCCCAAGATATCTTGTGAGGTTTTAGCCATCAAAATTTATATACACTTGGGCAGAGCATTGGCAGGCAAATTCTCTATATGGAAAGAGGGAAAGAAGTGAGAGAGAAGAGGGAGGGAGGGAAAAGAAGGAAGGAAAAGAGTATAGGAACAAGATACATCTTCAAAGATAACTTGTGAGCCAGTGGAATAAAAAATATTATCCAGGAATACTGTAATCAGAAAAGATGCAAGACCAGTAACAGAATATGAAGAAGGAATAATAGCTAGAGAGCCAAGTGCTAGTCCTAGCACTAGTCCTAGTAAAAACACAGATGAAGTCATTCAGTGCCTTGAGTAAATTTTCTTATTTATGGAGAGATATGAACAATAAAAACTAGAAGGGAAAGATGTGGACAAGGAGTTCCCATGCAATGATATCACAGTTCCATGAAGGTAAATGACATGTAAACAAGCCCCACTTTCCAGTTTCACCTAAAGCCAAGAGAAATGCAATTAATTAATAATATTATTATTACACGGGCAACTAGGTGATACAGTGGATAGAGCACCAGCCTTGGTATCAAGAGGACCTGAATTCAAATCTTACCTCAGACACTTAACATTTACTAGCTCTTGTAACCCTGGGCAAGTCACTTACCTTCAATTGCCACACACTCAAAAAAATAAATAATATTAATGATAATAATATGAGCATTACCCTTTGAGGAAATGCCCTCTGAATCAGCAGAGGTAATCAAACTTTTCCTAAGGTGTAAAATAGGAATGATAATGATAAGTCTTAAGGAATTCTGGATCATAATAAGCAACAAGATAAGAGAACTATACATTTTCTCTATCTTCCGAAACTTCTCCAAAATAGAAATTATGCCAAAGATAAAGCAACTTTATTTATCTCCACAGTCTAGGATACCCAGAATCCAAATGAAGGTTTAAAAAACCCAACCACTCATAAACTGATGCTCATTGCCCCTGAAGCTCACTCAGTATTCCTCATTACGGGTGAGGTAATCTCTCTCTATCAGGTGCACTAGCAGAATCAAGAAACTGACACAAAGCCCAGTCCCATACCTGCAGTCCTCTTTACAAAGTGCCATGGAAAGCATTAGAGCCTGGCTCTAGGCTGCTGAAATTTGCTTGGACAGTGGCAATCAGTGTGGTAAGAAACAGTCTTTCAAGGACAAAAGTCTGCTGGGAACCCACGTACCTATAGCATGAATTGTCAGCACCAAGATTGAAGGAACAACATCTAAAACACTAGATGGCTCAGATGAGAAAGTGAGGTTGGTGACTTTGAACAGCCCTGCCTCACTTAAATCCAATTCACTTACAAGATATGACATCACCTTCCTGATATCATGGTCCTCTACAGGAACAAAGGAGCAGTAGGACTTGCCCCACTGAGGACCCAAATGGCCAGTTCCAATTGGCATTCAGGGCCATTTACTGATCTGTATCTTGCTATTGGACCCAGATGGTTCCAGAGGAAAGAGACTAGTAACTTTGTATAGTTCAGTCTCATTTAAGTTCAATTCACTTGCAAGTCATGACATTATCTTCCTAATATCATGGTTCTTTTCAAGAATGAAGGACAAACAACAACTAATTTTGAAGAAAAAGCACAATATCCACTTGGGGCCAGTTCTAACCACCAAACTCCCCTGGGGCAGACTTAGACTGGTGAACCATATGTTGCCTAACAAGAGAAAAAGATGTCATACTTTCAGATCCAATCTCTAAGGATACTAAGAGAAAGGAAAAAGTCAGAAAGGGGAAAAATCAAAAGTTTGGTTTTTTTAAAACAAAAATTACCAAAAGACTTCAGGAAGAAGGGGGGGGGGGAGATTTTTAATATGTGCAGATAAATCAACAGGGAAATCAACAGAAAGAAAATAGCTTTCAGTGATATTAAAAACAAATGAGAACATAGGATAGTTTACCTCTCAGATTTGTGGAGGAGGAAGGAATTTGTGACCAAAGAAGAACTAAAGATCATTATTGATCACAAAATAGATCATTTTGATTATATTAAGTTAAAAAAGGTTTTGTACAAACAAAACTAATGCAGACAAGATTAGAAGGGAAGCAATAAACTGGGAAAACATTTTTACATCCAAAGGATCTGATAAAGGGCTCATTTCTAAAATATATAGAGAATTGACTCTAATTTATAAGAAATCAAGCCATTCTCCAATTGATAAATGGTCAAAGGACAGACAATTTTCAGATGAAGAAATTGAAACTATTTGTAGCCACATGAAAGGGTGATTCAAGTCACTATTGATCTGAGAAATGCAAATTAAGACAACTCTGAGATACCTCCCCTCAGATTGATAAAATGACAAGAAAAGATAATGACGAATGTTGGAGGGGATGTAGGAAAACTGGGACACTGATACATTGTTGGTGGAATCGTGAATGGATCCAAACATTTTGGAAAGCAGTTTGGAATTATGCTCAAAAAGTTATCAAACTATGCATATCCTTTGACCCAGCAGTGTTTCTACTGGGCTTATATCCCAAAGAGATCTTAAAGGAGTGAAGGGGACCCACATGTGCAAAAATGTTTGTGGTAGCCCTTTTTGTAGTGGCAAGAAACTGGCCCATCAATTGGAGAATGGCTAAATAAATTATGGTATATGTATGTTATGGAATACTATTGTTCTATAAGAAAAGATCAGCAGGAGGATTTCAGAGAGGTGGAGAGACTTATATGAACTGATGCTGAGTGAAAATGAGCAGAACCATGAGATTATTATTCACAGCAACAACAAGACTATACAATAGTCAATTCTGATGGACGTGGCTCTCTTCAACAATGAGATGATTCAAACCAGTTCCAATTGTACAGAGCCCATCTACACCCAGAGAGAAAACCATGGAAACAGAGTGTGGAATACAACATAGCATTCTCACTCTCTCTGTTGTTATATGCTTGCATTTGTTTTCTTTCTCTGTTTTTCTTTTTCTTCCCTTTTGATCTGATTTTGCTTGTGCAACATGATAACTGTATAAATATGTATACATATATTGGATTTAATATGTATTTCAACATATTAAAATGTATTGGACTACCTGCCAGCTGGGGAGGGGGTGGGAAGGAGGGGAAAATTTGGAACAAAAGGTTTTGCAACATTGTCAATGTTGGAAAAATTACTCATGCATATGCTTTGTAAATAAAAAGCTTTAAAAAAAAAGAAAAATGAAAATAGCTTTCAGTTTGGTAAATGAATCTAGACACTTATGAATATAAATACTAAACAAAGAAAAATGATCCAACACTGGATAAAGCAGAGGATCCTATGGAAAGTAAACAGGAAACCATAACACACTATTCCTAGTTGGTTTTTTAAAAAAAGCAAAATTATGAAAGCAGAATTTACAGCTTGAAATACAAAAATAATTGGCAAAATGGAAAAACTGGAATCTGAGATGGCAAGTCTCACCAAGAAATAAGAGAGATAACAATATGTTATGGGCCAGAACTCTGAACTTGAAACAAAGGATTCTTACAAGGTACTAAGTCCCTGGAATTGATAGAGACAACAGTTATCTAATTTAGCATGGTTCAATATGATTGATTTATTTCTACAAGGAGATGTTATGAGCCAGAACTTCAAACAAGGTACTAAGTGGAAATGAGGAGACAATGGTTAAATCTAGTTTAACATTGATTTAATCCTACAATAAATAAAGGTTTCCTAGTGATATAATGATTGGTGTATACTCAGTGTGGAGCATATAAGGGAGAAGCTCTCAGGGCGAGAGAGGGATAAGCACACTAGAAGCTCTCAGAGGCTGAGACAGATTCATTCCATCATCCACCTTCCTGGTGGCTGCAGGTTGAAGCACAAACCCTTGGAATTCAGAGAGATTCAGAGGCCAGAGAAGGAGGCAGGAGCTCAAGCTCGGAACCAAGATTATAAAAGGCCTCCAACAAAGCTAGCAGAAGACCCAGGAAAAGAGACAAGACTTTGAAGGAGATAATAAAGGATTTGGACTTTAACCCCTGGCTACTTGTGTGATGATTACTGAACTGAAACGAAGACTGCTCCCAGAGACCCCAAGAAAACCTCAAAAGAGAATGTTACATTTTAGAGAGAATATTACAACAATAGATTGGAAAAGCAAATATACAGACATGAAGGATAATCCAGAAGAAGAAAGGGGGGGAAGGGAAATGACATTAAAAGAAAATATAATCACTATGCAAGCAAAACATACTAATTTCAAAGACAAGGATGCATAGAAAATTTAGCAATTATAGGCTTCCCAGAAAAATACAACAAGACCAAAAATCTTAACACTATAAAGCAGGAAATAATGGGAGAGAATTGCCCAGAACTTCTAAACATAGAAAATGAAACATCAACTGAAAGAATCTGGAGATTACTTCCCAGAAAAAAACAAAAACAAAAACAAAATAAAGGTTGCAAATTCTAAGATACACAGCAGCTACATTTAACGATTCAATTCAGAAATTTAGCACTGCACCTCACTACCATTCCTCTCCTTCTCTACTTAGAATGTGCAGTCATAAATTCCAAACTTCTATTTAAGAGGAGAGCTTAGCTGAGACATCTCCAAATTTTTCAAATAGCTGTACCTGATTCTTTGGTGTCTGACTCTCCACCATGCGCCCAAGTCAATAACTTCTCATTTTTTTCCTCTCCCCACTTTTCAATGTTCTTATGTTTGTTGTCTTCCCCTAAGCTCCTTAAGGGGAGGGACCATCTTTTTTATATATATTTGTATCTCAGCACTTATTACAGTGCCTTCTGGCACATTGTAAGGGCTTTAAAATGTTTATTGATTACTGACTATTGAAAAACATTAAATGATTAAGACTTTCAAATACAAAGGAAAAAAATTCAAATAACATAATGAACCCACTAGGGAAAAAAGGAGAGAATAGGATAATGTGTCCTGAAGAGCAACATAACATTTGAAATATTTTTAGGGGGAAAAAAAATCACAACTGCAAATAATACTTCTTGAATGCTCCAAATAACAGAAACACAGCAGTCAAGGACAGCAACAGCAAGGATAGCAAAAGGACCAGTAAGAAACCTCTTTCTAAAAGTACAAAAGCAAATAGAAGTGAAGGCAGAAGTCTAGTGGAGATAACAGGGAGAGACAGACTTAAGCATTATGGATAGAACCTGGCAACATGCGGCCTCCAAGTGAAGGAATATTGTTTGTTTTTATGGGACTACTTTACAACATTATAAATGTACATGAAAGTGGGGAGGGGAGCAGAGTGAAAGAAATATATGATGTACCAGGGATAATAATGACAAATGACCCCTATTTTCTCAAAACTAAGAGTCTTCAGGAGAGTGAAGAGAAGGGAGGAACTGAAAAAGGAAGGAAAGAAAGACTTAGGTGTGGTGGTGTGAGGAAGTTCAATTGATAAATTCTCCCAAAGAAGAGATGGTTTGGGAAGGGAGAAAAGGACCTTGTTCTTGGGCAAATTGTGAAGAGAGTTCTGTGAAGGGGAACTCCTGGGGACAACTGACAACTGAGGGAGTGGGAAAGAACTGAGTCTAGAAAGAGATTTTAAGGCAAATGGGGAAGAAAAAGAATAATTACAGGAGCGTATTATAGATTACTGGTGGGGTGCATAATCTAGTATGTATTGAGGGAGGGCCCCCTACAATGGGGCAGTGTCCTCCTTGATACCTGAAATAGCTTATTTTGGGTTCTCAGCAAGATACAATGGAAAACGAGAATCTACTAGGTGATAGCAGAAACTGCCTAGAGGAGAAAGCCTAGAATGGATACTTGGGAAGTTTTGATTACATGAAAAATTCAGAAGAGGGAAAGAACAGGTAATTATAGAGTTCATAAATCAAAGAATAAAGATCTAGAGTAAACAGAGAAGATAAATATAAATAATGAAAGGAGTAAGAAAATTTCATTTTGAAAAGGAGTGCAAAGAAATGAAAATTTTAAAACTAATGAATTGGCAAAGAAACAAGAGGAAAAACTGACAGGAAAAAAAGGAGAGGGAAGAATTATATAATCAGATAAAATCAGAAAAAAATTAAAAAAGAACAAATAAGCAAAATTCCAAAGGGAAATAAGTAACAAATGAGAGGCAATGAGGAAAGGAACATGGGACTCTTTAAAGGAGAAGGGAAAAAAAAATCCTAATTGAAAAAAAATGAGAGAGAGATTGAGGAAAAGGTATACCTAACTTACAACTTTAAATGTGAACAGATTAAATAACTGAATAAACAAAAAAAAAGGATCAGATTGGATTTAAAAAAGAAACAAACCTACAATTTGCTACTTATAAGAAATACTAAAGAATGAAGACATACAAGAAATAAAACTGAGAGGAAAATTTTTTTTACTATGTTTCTAGTAAATCAAAACCAGCAAGAATTGTAATTATGCTAACTGACAAAGCAAAAAGTCCAAAAAATAAAAATAGATGAATAAGGAAACTATTATGTTGAAAGAAACCATGGACAATAGACCAATTTTAGGAATAAAATCAAATTCTCCAAATACCTCAGCATTCAAATTCATTAAGGGAACACTGAGTTGTAAGAAAAGATAGTTACACAAGAGTGATAGTTACACAAGAGTGACATGTGACTTCAATATCTCTCTCCTAGTTTTAGATAATCTAAAAGAAAGACAAAATACAAAAGTGAACAAAATCTGAGAGAAACTATTTAACAGTGTCTTCTAATATACATATTGTAAATATACAATACATATGTGAAATATGTAATGTATACATAGTTATATATAAATATACATTATATATAGTGAATAAATGTAAAAAGGCCAAAAAGTTAATACACAATTTGTAGACCATAATAAAAACAATCATTAATTCAGGGACCACAAACAAATGACAAAGAAACAAAAGATACAGATGGAGATACAGAGACTTAACAATGAAATCCTAACCAACAAGTGGGTCAAAGAACAAATCACAGAAATAATAATTATGTAAAAAAATATGATAATAATGACAATATCCTAAAATTTCTGGATTGTAGATGAAGCAGCCCTTGAAAGGAAAAATAATAAAACTAATCAATATGCTAACAAATAGAAAAAAAGAAAAGATTAATGAACTAAATATGCATTTTTAAAGAATTAGAAAGTCAACAAATAAACAAATATAAAATAAGCACAAAAAGAGGAAACATTAAAAATTAAAGAAGTACATAGAATCCAAAAGAACCACAGAAATGATAAACAAATTTTAAAATTGGTTCTTTTAAAAGACTAATAAAATTAATAAACCCTTAGCTAACTCAATTAAAAAAGAAGAGAGCAGAAAATCAAATCAAAATAACAAATAATCAAGGTGAAATCACAGCACAACCCAAAGAAATAAAAAGAAGTTATAAGCTAACCAAACTGAGAACACAAAAGAAATATCTTCAAAAATATAAAATACTCAGATAATAAGAAACCCAGTTAGAAAAACTAAATAACCCAATCTCAGAAAAAAGAAATAGATGTAGCTGTGAAGGAAATATTGAAGGAAAAAACAATTTCTGATGTATTGATTCACAAGAGAATTCTATCAACATTTTAGAGAATAGTTAGTACCCATACCTCACAAATTATTCTCAAAAACTGAGAAAGCACTCTATCAGAATTCTTTTATGAAACAAAAGACCTAAACTTGTTAAAGATAAAACAAAGAAGAAAACTGTAGACTTTTATCATTAATGAACACTGTCACAAAATTCTGTCAAATAAACTACAGCAATTTATCCAAGAAATGATTCATTTTAATCAAGTAGGATTTTATACCAGACAGGCAAGGATGGCCCAACAGCATGAAAACATTTAACATAATCACAAAAACAAACAAACAAAAAAACATTATATCTAAAAACCATGTGATCACCTGAACAGATGCAGAAAAAAGGATTGACACAATACATCTCTTTTATGCTAAAAACCCTATAAAGAATAAGCATATGGCAATCCTGTTTGTAGTGGCAAGAAATTGGAAACCGAGTGGATGCCCATCAGTTGGGAAATGGCTGCATAAGTTATGGTATATGAATGTTATGGAATATTATTGTTCTGTAAGAAATGACAGGATGATTTCAGAGAAGCTTAGAGAGACTTACATGAACTGATGCTAAGTGAAGTGAGCAGAACCGGGAGGACATTATACAGAGCAACAACAGGATTATATGATGGATCAATTCTGACAAACGTGGCTCTCTTCAACAATGAGATCATTCAAACCAATTCCAATTGTTTAGTGATGAAGAGAGCCATACATACCCAGAGAGAGGACTATGGAAACTGAGTGTGATTCACTGTAGAGGGCTACAGATAGTGGGGAAACTCTAAGTAAGGTATAAGACCATTCAGCACAGAGGGAACCTGCTGACAATGTCTGGTTTGGCTTCCCACCTCTCTTTGGTGTTTTCAACTTTCCTAAGAATTCAAAGAGGGTGTGACCACCTGTGTCATACTTGAAACAAGGATACTTGTAACAAGGTGTTAACTCAGTGGAATTGATTAAACAATGGTTATTTAATTCACATATATATTTAGTACTTAGTATGGTGATGTAATGGCTCTCTAGTTCACACATATTTAGTATGCTGTAATGATGGAATTACAATAAGGTATGTAAGGGCTAAGGAGGACTGGAAATGGGACATTCTATCTTTGACCATCCTCCTGGTGGCTGGCTCTCCTGCCTCCTGCACTGCTGCACTAAGATCACGGCTGGTCCTAATGACCTCCAGAAAGTTAGTCCAAACATTATAGTTCTCAAATAGTATTTTCACTCTTTTTGTTGTTGTTTGCTTGCATTTTATTTTGCTCTTTTTTTTTCCTGGTTTGATTTGATTTTTCTTGTGCAGCAAGATAATTGTATAAGTATGTATGTATATATTGGATTTAACAAATATTTCTATCATATTTAACATATATTGGACTACTTGCCATCTAGGGAAGGGTATGGGAGGAGGGGAAAAAATGCACCACGAGATTTTGCATCTCTTTTATGCTAAAAACCCTGAAAATTGTCCATGCATATATTTTGAAAAATAAAAAGCTTTAATAAAGAAAAAAAAAAAAAAAGAATAGCCATAGGGGGACCTTTTGTAACATCATAAAAAGCAAAGGGGATACACTTGAAGCATGCCAATTCTCCTCTCCATAATTATTTGATATAGTTCAGGAGATGCTAGCAATAGCAGTAAGCCCCTCTTCCCAAAAGAAATTAAAGCACAGCTACTTCTATAAGTTCTATTTTTAAGCAATTTTTCTAATTTTAAGTCTATTTCAGCAATACAATGACTCAAGACAATTCCAAAGGACTTGGGATGAAAATGCTGTCTACCTCCAGAGAAGGAACATATGGAGTTTGAATGAAGATCAAAACATTCTATTTTTTACTTTATTCTTTTCATAGTTCTTTTTTTGTTGTTGTTGTTCTCTTTTCTTTTGCAACATGACTAATATAGGGAACATTTTACATGATTGCACATATATAACCTATAACCAATCACTTGCCCTCTCAAGGAGGGAAGGGCAGGGAAGAAGGGAATTTGGAACTCAAATTTTAAAAACCAAATATTAGAAAAGTTTTGACATGTAATTGGGAAAGAAAATATTTTCAAAACAGAAATAAAAATAATTAAAAGGAATTTAAATTATTTGGGGATTTTACTATCATCATTGAAAATTATACTATTATACTATGAACTCTGAATCATATTCTGAGGCTGTAATTGAAGCTACAGAATGTGGGAGTGGATAAAACTGGCCATTTACTTCCTTCTCTACTTAGATGAGGCATGGGCTCTTCTTTTAACAAGAAAAAAGTGGCTCCTCAATTGCTCATGGATGGGTGGATCTGATATAATAAAAATGACAATTCTGCCTAAATTAATTTACTCATTTAGTGCCATACCAAGCAAACCATCAAAAAAAAAATTTTACAGAGCTAGAAAAATATTATCTGGAAGAACAAAAGTTCAAGAATATCAAGGAAAGTAATGGGGGGAAAAATGCAAAGAAAAGGGGCCTAGTCATACCAGATCTAAAATTATATTACAAAATGGTAATCATCAAAACTAGTTGGTACTAAGAAACATAGTAGTGAATCAGTAGAATAGGTTAGGCACACAAGACATAATAGTCAATTACCATAGTTACCTAATGTTTTATAAACTCAAAGAGTAGCTTCTGGGATAAGAACTTACGATTTGACAAAAACTGCTGGGAAAACTAATAGTATGGCAGAAACTAAGCATTAACCAAATATAATACCCTATACCAAGATAAAGTTGAAACGGGTTCATGATCTAAACATAAAGAGTGATACCATAAGCAAAATGGGAGAGCGAGGAATAGTTTACCTGTCAGATCTATGGAGAAGGGAAAAATTTATGACTAAACATGAGATATCTCAAAGAATATTATGAAATACAAGATGGATAATTTCAATTATATTAAATTTAAAAGGTTTATGCAAATAAAGCCTCTATAACCAAGATCAGAAAAAAAGTAGAAAGCTGAGAAATAAATTTTACTGCCAGTATTTCTAATAAAGGTTTTATTTCTAAAATATATGGAGAATTGAGTCAAATTCATAAAAATACAAGTCATTTCCCAATTGATAAATGGTCAAAGGATATGAAAGAGTAGCTTGCAAATGAAGAAATTAAAGTCATTTATGGTCATATAAAAATGCCTTAACTCACTATTAATTAGAAATGCAAATTAAAACAACTATGAGATATCACTTCACAAAAAGTGATTTGTATGTGTGATTTAATAATCACACTGTTAGATTGGTTAATATGACAGAAAAAGAAAATTATATATGTTACAGAGGATGTAAGAAAATTGGAACACCAATGCATTGTTGGTGGAGTTGTGAACTGATCCAAACATTCTGGAGAACAATTTGGAACAATGCCCAAAGGGCATATGCTTTGATCCAGCAACACCACTCCTAGGTTTATATCCCAAATAGATCATAAAAAATGGAAAAGGAACCACATGTACCAAAAAATATTTACAGCAGCTTTCTTTGTGATAGCAAGTACTAGAAACCAAGGGAATGCCCATCAATTGGAGATGCTGAACAAACTGTGGTATATGAATGTAATGGAACATTACTGTACTTGAAGAAATGAGAGCAGGCAGATTTCAGAAAAACTTGTAAAAATATACATGAACTGATGCTGAGTGGAGTGGCAGAACTGGGAAAACATTTTACGCAGTAACATCAACCTTGTGTAGGTGATTAACTTTCATAGACTTGTGTTCTTCTCAGCAATACAGTGATCCAGGATGATTTCACAAGATTCATGATGGAAAATTCTATCCACATCCAGAGTAGAACTATGGAGTCTGAATGAATGTAGATTGATGCACATTATTTTCACTTTGTTTTTTTCCCTTGTTTTTCCCTTCTTATTCCTCATTCGTCTTTCATAAGGTGATTAATGTGTGAATATGTTTAATATTATTGTACAAATATAACCTATATCAGATTGCTTACCATCTTGGAGAGGGTGAGAAGCAGGAAGAGAGACAAAATGAAAATCAAATTATAATATACATTTTTAAAAAACGAATTTTTTTTAAAGAAAGAAAACAGTGACTTTTAATTCTCTCATTCATTATAGGCAGAATTGAAGAAAACCATTTTAATCTACATAGTGGTAGTGAGTTGCAACAGGAACTACTAGGGATTTAAAAAAAAAAAAGAGTTAAGTGACTGGTACCAATCTTACAGCTTTACTCTAAAACTTAAAAATATAGACAGAATATTTCTCAAGTATGAGCTAGATACTTGAGAAGATTTCTCAAGTATGAGATGAGATAGTAGTGTAAACTTTCTTCTGTCTGAAATCAGGTCTTCCCAATTAGCTAATGTACAGAGATGACTACAGGTTAAAATCTGTGGCAAAAAAATTCCAAGTTATTTTTTTATGCTAGCATTTTATGGAGGCCTATTGTTTAAAATAAGTGGGTCACTAACTAGATCTGGGCAATTTTTGGTTAGGGCAGCTGAGTCAAAGAAGAGGGGAAGAAAGTGAGTAAGGTTTTTTTCTCTTACATAACTAGTAGTAGCTTAAATGAGTTTAGGATTAAGAAATTATTTCTACTTCTTTTCTTCTTAATACATAAAGATGTTCTTTATTCCAAACATCTTTTCTTTGAAATTAAGTTGGTTTCAGAGAAGTTATAAACACTTAAGCAGCTGTGATCATCATTAACTCTTTGCCTGTCCTGATGATAGATTGCTTCAGAGATTTCCTAAATATTCCCTAAATAAATTTCCTAAATATTCCTAAATATGGAATGGACAAGAAAATATAAATGTTAATAAAGGACGAGTCTTTACATGAAACAGATAATATAAATGAATAGATTTAAATATCCCAAACCACAAAACCAGAAGACAATTCAGTAATTAATTTTAAATTGTCTGACTACAATGTACCCTTGTCAACACCTCAAATGTAACATAAATGTGTTTAATGTTTGTTGGATAGGACTGAATCTTAGCTAGCCTAACATAACTAAGAATGGAGAAAAATTATCTGAAATTAAGTCTATATCAAGAAAGCTACATCCAAAAACAAAATGAACTTGCCAATGACTGATGCTGTCAAGCTAGAGGTTCTAAAAAGCTTCATTAAAGTAATGTCATACAGAATAAGAATTAGAATTCTAATACTAATTATAAAAAGCAATTTGGTTTCCTGAAAAGTGCTTATCTAATCACTTCTATATTTAAAGACCTGTGAAGTCAAATGTAACATTTTGTAATAGATATGTAAGTTTCACTAATCTACTTTTAACACTCTGGGGCCAACAAACACATAGAAAGGACAGTGTAGTTTTATGGCAAGAGTAAATTTAAGGGGAAAAATTAGTATGTGATATAGCTTGGAGTTGTTGTAAGTACTAAAATAAAACATCTAAAATATCCCAAAATTTAATTTTATGGTCAAATCATTCAAATCTATTTGTAACAATGCATAAATACTGTCTTGTTTTCTTCTCTTTTTCTCCCTTCCTCCCATCAAACTGACAGAAAATTATTTGGAATAGATAATTATAAAAGTTTGAGGGAAGTACCAAAAGAAGAATTTTTTAAAATGTGACCATACAAGGAATGAAGACTGGGGTATACAATATCAAACAACCAGAACTTTATCCAATGCAATAACACCTTTATAACTTCTCTAACTTTGTCTTTTTTTACCTCTCTTTTTAAAAAATTCCTCAACAAAACATCAAACAAGATACTGAAGTAAACAACCATGATTAAAAGCTGAGAAACTAAGAGGCTTTGGTAGAATGACATTTATACCTGTGTGAAAGTAAAAACTCATTATTTCCCTCAAATAAAAATACAATTACCCTTTCATGAAATAACCTACAAATAGAATGAAGAATTCAACATAAAATTGAAATGCCTTTTTAAATTTGGAAAAGGAATGAGTAGAGTCCTGTGACATTCTACCAAATAATGCACTATCCAGTGTCTACTTTAATACTCCAAGGACTTTCAGGCACCAACATTCCTACACCTTAAGAGTAGCCATTGCTGTGAAGCTGGCATAATGCCATATTCTCTAATTCTACAGAATTCATTTCTGTGCTATCTTCTGAGAGACTAATGGTGCTAACCAGCTCTAATTTGTAAAATGGGATAGCCACATGACAAATGATAAGAAGGAACCAGCTTCAAAAAAACCCTGTATGAGGCTGATCCCACAGATCCTGAAATTTAATTCAGTTATTATTTATTCATCCCTTTCCATTTACTCCCTTCACAATAATTTATATGAGGAACCACTTGGACTAACAAGACAGGCCACATCAGAAACAAAAGTGAGCTCAAAAGAATATATCTGATTCCACTCTTCCAAAGTACACTAAGAAGAAATTCCAGAACTCTAGTCATAAAAATTCAGACTTCAGGGTGTTCTTTTTATAAATCAAGAGGCTATAGTATCCTTACCAGAATTAAGACATTTCTTTACAAAATTTTACATTCTCATACTCTTCTTTGAAAGGGAGAGGTTCAAAAATCATCTGTATGATAACTGAAGTCAGCAGAGTGGACAAATTTACCTACAGAATGGGAACAGAATAAATGCAGAAGTCTGAAGACAAAGAAAAGAGCTTGTGGGGAAAAGGGGATCAAGGATCTACAACTGAGAGATTGGAAAAAGGAAGTCAGGAAACTGAATTCATATATAGCAAAAGAATTAAAAATCATGGAATTCTTTTCCTAGCCATTTGTTCAGACAAGAATAATCAGGAACATAAAGGAGAACTAGGAAAGTACATTATCCTAGGAAAGGGAGGCAAGAAAGAAGCAAAGAATCAAGCAGTGAGTAAATCAATACAGGTAATATAAAATATCACAAGAGAAATCATGAAAGACTGGCGTTCAACTAAGCAGATATAATTAACAAATTACATTTAATTCAAATTTTAAGACTTTTTTAGAGGAAAAATTATAGATATACCCTAGTCCAGATTAGGATTGCTTCTGAAAACATCATTTCATGATGTTAACATATTATAACTACTTTCTCTATAGAACTGCAAAATCTTAATGAAATGTCAAGTCATCCAAACATCTACTCATAACATTATTCATGTCTACATCATTTAATCTAACCAGATTTTTATGGAATTTATTTAATTAAATTGATTAAATGTGGTAAATCTCTATAGGAAATACATAAACACCCAATTTTTATAGGAAATAAAACTGAAGCCTCCCCCCCAAAACAAGAAAGAAAAAGTTATGAGAAAAGTAATTTATAATCCTAAAGCACTATTTAAATGTTATAATATATTCACCATACTAGTCAATAAATATTTTATATAGAGGAAGGGAATAAACATTAAAAACCAAATACATGCCAAGCAACGTGCTAAACAGTTTACACATATTATCTCATTTGATCATCACAAGAACCTTTTGAGTTAATTCCTATTATTATCCCCATTTCACAGATGAGTAAACTGAAGATGAAAAGTTAAACGACAGTGTTTAAGACTAAGTTAAATAACAAAGCTATCCATATCAATCAACAAAGAAAATCTAAATCTCTATTAAAAAAGATAATTTATATCGACTAAAGACTAAATAAAATCTTTAATAAGTAATACGAATATGATTTAGATACAAAAGTTTATAATAAAATGACAATTACAATGTATGTTTCATCACAATTTTTCTATGCTAAATACTTATTCCAGGAAATAGAGATTTTCAAAAATAAATACTATAAACTCTCCAACCTCAAGAAACTAAAAATCTAACAAAGAAATAAGACATGCACAAATAACTTTAAAAATGTTGGAATGTGAAAATACCCAAGATAGATTAAACAGCAAGATAAGTGAAGAAGAGATTGTTTCAGGAGAAGGAAAGGGAAAGAGAATCAAGGAAAGTTTCATGGAGAACTGTACATGTTTAATCTTTATTGGATTACTTGCTGTCTAGGAGAAGGGAGAGGAAGGGAGAAAAATTTGGAACACAAAATTATGTAAGAGTGAATGTTGAAAACTATCTTTGCATTTATTTTGAAAAATAAAAAGCTATTATTAACCAAAAAAAAAAAAAAGGAAAGCTTTATGGAAAAGAGCAGGTGAGCTAAGCCTTAAAGAAAGAGAAGCATTTCAACTGATAGATAATAAGAAAAGATAAGATAAGATAATAGATAGAATCTGCCCCAGGCTAACCCATGGAAATGAGGAAGGATACCAACAGTAAAGTTAGTTTTGATAAAACAGTTTGTTTGGAAATTAGAATGCCTCCCTCCCCAAAAAAGTGATGTGAAACAAGGAGAGAAAAAACAAAGAGAAAAGAAAAAAGGAAGAAATTAGGAAAGGGTAGATTAACAATCATGAGGTACCCCTCCGCCCCCCCAAAAAGACAGAGCCATTGTAACATTTTTAAAATGCACAGAAAACAGAAGGAAGTTCAGAAGAAAACAAACAAGCAGAATGGTTTTTTAAAGTAATACAGAATAAGAATGACAGGGAAAGATGATGCAGAAAGATGGAGGGGATGTGGGAAAACAGGGACACAGATACATTGTTGGTGGAATTATGAATACATCCAACCATTCTGGAGAGCAATTTGGAACTAAGCTCAAAAAGTTCATCAAACCTGTGCATACCCTTTCATCCAGCAGTGTTTCTACTGGGCTTATATCTCAAAGAGATTTTAAAGAAGGGAAAGGGACCTGTATGTGCAAGAATGTTTATGGCAGCCCTTTTTGTAGTGGCCAGAAATTGGAAACTGAGTGGATGCCCATCAATTGGAGAATGGCTGAATAAATTGTGGTACGTGAATATTATAGAATATTATTGTTCAGTAAGAAATAACCAACAGGATAATTTCAGAAAGACCTGGAGAGACTTACATGAACTGATGCTGAGTAGAATGAGCAGGAGTAGGAGCATTATATACTTCAACAACAATACTATATGATGATCAATTCTGATGAAATCATTTCCAATAGGATAATAATGAATTGAACCAGCTACACCCAGCGAAAGAACTCTGGGAGTTGACTAAGAACGAATCCCTATATTTTTATCCACCTGCATTTTTAATTTCTTTCACAGGCTAATTGTACACTATTTCAGAGTCCAATTCGTTTTATACAGCAAAATAACTGTTTGGACATGTATAATTAATTTGTATTTAATTTATACTTTAACATATTTAACATTCATTGGTCAATCTGCCATCTGAGGGAGTAGGTGGGGGGCAGGAGGGGAAAAATTGGAACAAAAGGTTTGGCAATTGTCAATGCTGTAAAATTACCCATGCATATAACTTGTAAATAAAAAACTGTAATAAAAAAAAAGGGGGGAGGGGAGGTTAAAATAAATAAATAAAATTTTAAAAGTAATATATAATATTTATTATATATTTCTTTTTAAAAAGGAAAGCATGTAAAATGGAGATTCATTATTTTGTATAGAATCTTTTAATGTATTGCCACACATATAGGAAATACCTATTTTTTGGTTTTTAAATTCAGAATAAAAAAGGATCTACTCTTTAAAGTTATATAGGATATTGTTTAAAAGAAGAAAAGAGATCTATGGAACAAACCTAATGATCAAAAAACAGGAATGATCAAATTCAATAATGTTTGATACAACTAAGTGTTAGATAAATCCAAGAATATACTGTACTTGGAGAAGATCTCCTTATTTGATTTTTTTTTAATCTGGTAAAACTAGGATGTAATTTAAAAGAAAATAGGCTTAGACCAACAACTTATGCCACTAACAACAATAAGTATCAAATGGTACTTGATCAAACTATAAAAAGGTCACATTTTTTTTTAAAGGGGGTTAAAGGTAGGAGTAGGTAAGAGAAACAAATGGATACCTTTTCACAACTATGACTAGGAGGAATTTTTTTTGTTAAAGCTTTATAATTTTCAAAAGATATATATAGGTAATTTTTCAACATTAACCCTTGCAAAAACCTGTGTTCCAATTCCCCCCCCCCTTTTCCCCACCCCCTCCTCAGATAGCAAATAATCCAATATATGTTAAACATGGTAAAAATATATGTTAAGTCTAATATATGCATACATATTTATACAATTATTTTGCTGCACAAGAAAAACGAAATCAAAAAGGGAAAAAAAGAGAAAGAAAATAAAATACAAGCAAACAACCACAAAAGTTGTGAGAATGCTATATTGTGATCCACTCAGTTCCCACAGTCCTCTCTCTGAGTATACATGGCTATTTTCATCACAAGATCATTGGCACTGGTCTGAATGATAGGAGGAAAAAAATTTTTTTAACACAAAAGAGATACTGTAGAAATCAGTAGTATCAAACTCAAATAGAATCAGATCTCCCTATTGGCTCCACATTGATTTAGAAAACCACAAATTAACATTTTATATACTGTATTGCATTTTTATTTATTTTACTAAACATTTGTCAATTACATTTTAATCTAGTTGGTTATGTACTAGGGAGTTTTACTGTAAGAGTGACACCTCTATTATGGATCACAAAATACAATTTTGATAGTATGAAATTAACAAACTTGGACAGCTTGGTGGTGCTATTTTTGAATTTGTATACCCTCTAAAAGGGTTTCAGAGATCCCCAGAATTCTCTAGACCATACTTTGAGAACCACTGGAGACATTACATCTCAAGAAATCATAAAAGAAAACTACCCAGATCTTTTCAAACCAAAGAGCAAAATGAAAACAAAATCTCCCAGATCATTTTGGAAAAAAATTTCAAAATGAAAACATGATAGTCAAAATCCTGAGTTTAAACATTAAGAGAAAAATATTGAAAATACAAAAAAAAAAAAAAAAAAAAAAAGAATTCAAGTACCAAGAAACCACAGTTACAATCACACATGATTTAGCAATCATCACTATAAGGGAGCAGAGAATACAATATTACAAATGGCTTATAATCAATAATTTGTTGAACAAAAGTAAGCATAATCCTACATTGGGGAAAAAAAAAAATGGATCTTTAATGAAATAAGAGGCTCTCCAAGAATTTCTGATGAAAAGACCAGAATTTTATAGAAAACTTGAAGTTCAAACACAAAAATGTAAAAAAAAATAATAAGAGACTAAAACAAGGATAAACTGCTGACATTCAGCAGGAAATGATACATAGATCCCTCTATAATCATCAGGGTCATAGAAGAAGCCTAATTAGAAAAGGGCTGGGCAAACTTTTTTGACCTTAAGAGATGAATGGAAAACAAAAGGAAGAATACACTGGCAGGCTGGAAGGGAGAAACAGAAGAGAAAGGAAGGTTGGGGGAAATTGTCTCACAAAATCAAGATGTATAAGTAGACATCTATATCAAGAAGGAAGGAATATGCTTGCCATCTAGGGGAGGGAAAAATCGGAACAGATGTGAGTGCAAGGGATAATGTTGTAAAAAAAATTACCCTGGCATGGATTCTGTCAATAAAAAGTTACTATAATAAAAATAAATAAATAAACAAACAAACAAACAAACAAATAAATAAAAGAAGGAAGGAATAGGGGGCACAGCTGACATTTCAACCTCACTCTCATCTGAAGTGGTCAAAGGAAAGAAGAATAAATAAATATAAATAGATAAATACCCACATAGTTGGGTGCAGAAATACATTTCACATTTTACTGAGGAAGGAAAAAGGAGATGAGGTGACAAAAAAATAGGAATCTAAGGGAGTTCCCATAAAATGTAAGAAATGATAAAGGGAGTGATTTCAGAGGAACATGGAAAGACTTGCATGAACTGAAGCAGAATGAAATAACCAGCACCAAAAGGAAAATGTATATAATGATGACAATATGGTAAAGATCAACAATTTTGAAAAAAATCTAAGAACTCTGATAGATATAATTGTTCAATCACAATAACAGAAGACTAAAGATAAAACATGCTACCCACCATCATAGAGAGCTGAAAGATTTAGAGTGCAAATTTAGATATAGTTTTGGGACATAGACAATGTGGAACTTTGTTTTGTTTAAGTGTACATATTTATAACAAAGCTTTGGTTTTTGTTTTGCTCTCAAATGGGGGAAGGAAGACAGGCTGAGTAAATTTCTGCAGACTGAATAAAAGAAAATGTAATTGTTTTAAAAAGCAAGAAGAAAACACACTAAATACAGTAGCAGGAGGAAATTTTGAAGGGAAAACAGAAGCAAAGCAAAACTGACACTATGACATTAAACATATATCGATACATGTGTGTGTGTGTTAACATACACACACACACACACACACACACATATATATATATACACGTGTCAGTAAATATATATAACCTGTATTATAACTGTATTATATAATATAAACCAAAATATATGTGTATATATATTTTAAATGTATGTGATACATTATGATTTCATATACAATCATCACTTTCTGTTCTTTTATGTAGATATACCCCTACCTACTAATGATTTTCAAGTTTATAATTTTCAAAAAATTTTAATCATTATAAAGAATGATGGTGGTACTCTTCCATAAAATGTTTACTGATAGCACTATCTAAGATTTTGAAATTGGACTAGATAGATGTGAATTCATATAATTAAAAAAACTACAAAATAGCCTATCTATTATCTACCTCCAAAACTTTTAAGTCAAAAAATACACTAATTTAGTTGGCATCATCTTTATGATTCTTGAAGTATTTAGGCAAATTTTAGCAGCCACTATAAAGTATAATCAATAGGAATTTTATATCTGATTTAGTTCTACATATCTTATTTGTAATGTACCTCTTTTTAAAAAAGAGTTCATTGCAACAATACTTAGAAGAATCTATTATGTCCTATATCAACAATGACAATGATTCATCAATTTACAGTGTATCTTAGGGACTCTGGTTACTATTATCCCCCAATTCTGCAAGTTAAGCCAACTGTAAAAAAAAGAAAGCTGAGAAAAATTTAAGCATAGATCTAATTGATACAATCAACTGGTCTTTCATGAAAATCTATGAAAGAAAAAGAGGGATTCTAGGAGAAAGACAAAGATACTTGGAATACTACTCAATCATTTAGTTCTAAAAGCAAACCCAATAACATTTGAAAAAATAACTTTAAAAAAACTACAATATTAACTAACTATATGAATTTTCAAACTGTAACAAGTAATTCAAGTTAATATAAGTGCTTTCAAGTTTTTGTATGGAGAGACAGAAGTCTTTTTACAAATAGTTCATCTTGATCCCCAGTTAGCACTATGTTTTATAACAATGCGACATATTATGTAAGTGAAGCAAATGAAATTTTATTAACAAAATTTAAGTTGGGAATGGTTAACTGCTTATCAGTTATGTATAAGTTGATTGTTTCAAAAGAAAAGAAGTTTTAAAAATAATGGAAACAGAATTCATTACTATTACTCACATATACCACTGTCACATTAATCTAAGGGCTAATATATAAACCCATGCATTTAAGGTAAATAATTTACTTTTCTTCAAGCAGATCATTCTAATTGATGATTGCTCTCTTAAACCTTTCTTAAAAACTCAGTATGTACTTTGAAACAATCAAGAACTCTGATCAATAGTGAAAGGAGAAAGAATAAAATAAATGGGGGAAATACAGTTAGCAGTAATAATTATAAAAATGAATTTTGAAGCGAGTTTCTCTGATAAGACCCCATTTCTCAAACATAGAGAGAACAGAACCAAATTTATAAATAAGAGCCATGCCCCAATTGATAAATGCTCAAAAGATATGATCTATGTCCAAAGAGCTATAAATTAATATATATATATATCCTTTGACCTAACAATACCACAGCTGGGCATAATCCTTAAAGAGATTAAAAAAAGAAAAAACGAAAAGGGCTTACATGTACAAAAATATTTATAGCAGCTTTCTTAGAACAAAAAATTGGAAATGGAGGCAACACCCATCAATTGGGGAATGGCTAAATAAACTATGGTATATAGTTATGATGGAATGTTATTTTTCTATGGGGAATGATGAACAGTATGTTCCAAGAAAAAATCCTGGATTAAAGTCCTCTTTGAACTCAAGCAAAGTGAAATGTATTGCATACAAAGTAATAATAAAGCTCTGGGATGATCAGCTGTTAATAATTGCTACAGCAGTACAATGATCCACGACTACTCTGAAGGACTTATAATGAAAAATTCTATCCATACCCAAAGAAGGAACTGTGTCTGAATACAGATTGAATCATTCTCTCTCTCTCTCTCTCTGTCTCTGTCTCTGTCTCTCTCTGTGTGTCTCTCTTTCTCTCTCTTTCTTGAGGTAATTTTTTAAGGGTAGGAGATCTAAGTTTTCTTTCACAACATGACTTTTATGGAAATGTTTTGCATAATTTAATATGTGGATTCTTAATAGGGGCTAGAGGTGGGGATAAGGGAAAGAACCTATTGAACTCAAAAGTTTTAAAATTAAATGTTTAAAAAATTGTTTTAAATGTCACTGACAGAAAATAATTAATTTAAAAAATATATTTTTAAATATATGGAATAAACAAAAAAAAAAAACTGATCAACATGATCAACCATAATTTCAAAAGACTCTTGATGACATATGCTATCTACCTAAAGATAGAGAACAACCTGAAAAATATTATATTTTCTTTCTTTCTTTTATTTTTTGACATGGCTAATGCAAAAATTTATTTTATATAACAATACATAATGGGTTGTGATGGGTTTTGCTTTTTTAGTTTTGGAGGAGATGAGGGAATTGGGGTTAAGTGACTTGCCCAGGGTCACATAGCTAGGAAGTGTTAAGTGTCTGGGGCCACATTTGAATTCAGGCCCTCCTGACTTAAGGGCTGGTGCTCTATCCATTGCATCACCTAGCTGTCTCAGGTTTTGCTTTTCTTACCTTCTTAATGGGTAGGGAAAGGAGAACAGAGAAGGAAAGAATTCAGAATTGAAAATAATGCTGAACTAAAAAAAAAAAAAAAAAAAACTATGTGCTTGAACAACAAACACTGCATCTACCAACCAACACAGATGTGTGCCATTCAAATAAAATCTCTGAATAATTTAAATGAATAAACTAGCTGAAAGCAATAAGGTTTAATTCATACTAATACAAATGATGAAGGGAAAGGCAGATTTTGTTCATCTTTATGTTTCAAGTTTTCTTGCTGGATTACTCTTTAGTCTATTTTTACATGATAAATTATTTTAAATATATTTTTATTTGGCCACATTTTGTTCTCCCTCAACTACTGATATCAAAATAAATAATACCTCATTAGGAATAACTTTGGTCACAGAAATGGCAATCAGCAGTTTGCATTTAGTTTTGGGTATGTGGTTACTGGTATGATTAATAACATTAAAATATGCTTTCTACATTTCTAAATTTGTACTTCAGCAAAACAGTTGAAGACTATTATATTCAGAAATTATGATAAGAAAACAAAGTGTGATTTTAAGAAAAAAATGATGACATGTGCCAGCTAGACGGCACAGTACACAGAGTACTAGCCAAGGAATCAAAAGGACCTTAATTCCAATTTGGTTTCAAACACTTACTAGCCATACGACCCTGGGAAAGTCACTTAATCTCAATTGCCTTCCCCTCAAAAGAAGTTAAGAAATTCACTAAATGTTTTAAGCTTATAAAAATAAGAATATAGAGCTAAGACCAAAAATTTTCATACCTTCTTGAGAAGAGACAATAGGTGGCATATAATCAGGAATATATTCTTTTCTTTCTTCTGCATCTTTGCTCCCAGGTTGAGGAAATTGAAGTACATTGTTCTTGCTGACAGGAAATGAAGGAATTTGATGTGGAAAAGTGACAGGTTCAATATTGTGAATATAATCTTCTAATTCATGAAGATTGACCCCCATGAGTTGGAAGGCTTCACTGACATCATCCAAAATTGGGTCTGTCCGGCCATCTGAAAGGAAATCAGATCAAATGCATTGTCACATACTTTTGAAATAATAAGTATGCAGATTAGAATCACATCACCTAAAAGCAGTGGACATGGAATTAGTAGCCCTTTGTTCAAGACTAGCTCTACTACTCGTAATCCACATATAGATGATATACAAATCTGTGAAGACAATTTTATTGTTGCAATCTTTCCCTCTTTGAAGTACCATGAATTACAATTTTTTGTGCACAAATTCTATTCCTTCTATAGAATGGAAGCTCTCTGAGTGCAGGGTTAGTTTCACTTTTTGTTCTGGTGTCTCCAAAGACTAGCACAAAGTCTGCATATACCTGAGTTGTGAGTGCATAAAATGGGTTGTCTTGGCTATAAGAGTATTATGATTATTTGACATATCAACACCTTGTTTATATCTTTGAAATCTTTGGATTACATGCCTAGCAGTGACATCTTTGGATCAAAGAATGTGGACATTTTAGGCACTTTGTAAATGTAAGATCAAGCTAGCTAGGTGGTGCAGTGGTAGAGCACTGGGGTTTGGAAACAGGACAGCATCTTCATGAGTTCAAATTGGCCTCAGAAATTTTCTACTTGTGTGACCCCAGGCAAGTCACTTAACCTTGTTCACCTCACTTCTTTATCTGTAAAATGAGCTAGAGGAGGAAATGGCAAACCATTCCAATATCTTTGCCAAGAAAATTCTCAAAAGGGGTCACAAAAAAAACAGCACACAATTAAATTGACTCAACAACAACAAACAATTCCAAGTTGTTTCCCAGAAAGGTTAGAACAATTTCAGGTCCTCCAACAATATATTGGTATGTTTATCTCGCCTCAGCTTCACCTATGCTCACTGGTTCCATCTTTTGTCATTACTGCCTATTTACTAAATGTATGGGTTATCTTAATTTGCATTTCTCTTCTTATTCCTAATGTGGACAATCTATTATATGGTTATTAATAATCTGTAATCTTTTGAGGACTATTAGTTAGTAAACTGACTATCTACAGGGGATTAGTTCATGACCTTATATATTTGTATTCATTACACATGTTCAAATGGGGTCACAAAAAGTCAGGTACAATCGAAATGATTAAATTTATTCATATCTTATGTATCTTTAATATTAACTCCTTACCAGATTTTGACTTGGGAATGGAAGGGGAGAAGTCAAAATGGTTTAAGAAGAAACATTTTTACCTAGCTCACTCACATACCACCTCCACAGTCAAGAAAACATGCCACACCCAAATTCTAATTGGAAAAGCCAATAAAAAGACAGTCACTATTCTATAGCAGCTTAGGAAAACAGAAAGGTCTACAGTCACTAGAGTGGGTGCCGGCCTAAGGCCAGCATAGAGGCAGTGGGAGTGGTGTATTCCAGCACCCAGGGACAAAAAAGAAGTAGAGCCAGAGAAGGAAAGAAAAGAGATCTCAAGGAAACCCTGAAACTCTTACTGAGAACAAACAAAAATGGATACTATTTAGAAGCTCTGTCCTGTTACCCAGTTCTAGATCATAGTTCCAGGGCAGAGAGGAGTGGTCCCAAAGGCGTACCTGGGAGTCCAGCTGTTTACTGATGAGTACGGAATAAGTTCCAAAAACTTAACCGTGTGGCTCTGTGCCCAATAGCAAAGTTAACAGTTCTAACCTGTAACCCAACACATAAACCTGCAATGAAATAACCAGGGCAGGAGACCAAGACTAAGGGAGAGTGACCATCCAGTTGTTCTGGATCTACAGAATCTCTCACTGGGCTCAGAGTACTTGATACTTGAGTCTAGTAGCATTCTATGGAAACTCAACTACACATAAAGCAAAAGACTCAATTTGGATCAGAAACTTGCAGAACTCAGAGCAAGAGGGCAGTGAACAGATCTCTCCCTAAATCATACTACATCAGAAGCAATGGAAACTTGGAGGGCTCAGGCTGAGCTGAAAAAGCAGGAGGACATAAAAGACAGAATCTCAAACCAGATATCTCCCATCCTCAGAAGTAAGTAGAGCCTAACACTAACTTAAAGTTCAAAGTCAAGTAGTCTGGAAGAATGAGCATAAGGAGCTTCTCTAGTGACAGGGAAGCTCAAGACAAACACAGAAGAGATTGCATAGGAAATGAGGGCTTGCAATGGTATTCCAGAAGGCAAAGAATCTAGGATTACAACTAAAAATAACCTACCCTGTAAAACTGAACATAATCCTACAGGGGGGAAATGAAATAAAGGATTTTCAAGCATTCCTAATCAGAGCTGAATAGAAAATCTAACATTCAAACACAGGACTCAGTAGAAATACAAAAATAAAATAAAATAAACAAGAATGGGAAATCATAAGGGACTAAATAAAGTTAGTGTTTTCATTCCCATATGAGGAGATGATACCTGTGAACCCTCAGAACTTAAACATCACTAGGAGTCTAAGAGGGAGAAAAGAATGGAAAAGTAAACAAAAGGAATGCATGGGAAAAGAAGGAAGGAGAGAAAGAATGAGGAAAAGTATTTCACATAAAAGAGGATCACAAAGAAGAGTTTATATAATCAAGAGGGAAATATGGGAGAAAAATACTTGAACCCCTCTCATCTGAAGTGGTACAAAGAAGGAAGACTACATCACAGTTGGGAAACTTATCTTACCCAATAGAAAAATTGGAAGAAAGGGGCTTAAGAGAAAGAAAGATAGAAGAATAAAAGGGAGAGTAGATTAAGGAAGGCAGTGAGAACAAAACAGGCTCAAAACAGAGACAAAGTAAAATAGAAGATAAATATAAGAGAATAAAATGGAGGGAAATGAATAGTCAGCCATCATAACCATAGATGTGAGTACAATAAACTCACTCATAAAACACAAGTGGATATAAAATGGATTAGAAACCAGAACCCAACAATGTTGTTTTATTAAAAAAAAAAAAAAAAAAAACATACTTGAAACAGAATGAAATACACAGAGTTAAAATAAGATCTGGAACAGAATCTATTTTGTTTTAGCTGAAGTAAAAAGGGCAAAAGTGGTACTCTCTATTTCAGACAAAGCAACAGCAAAAATAAACCTAGTTAAAAAAAATAAATTGGGAAACTACATTTTGTTGAAAAGCAACCATAAACAATGAAATAAAATCAATACTGAACATATGTATACCACACAGTATAGCTTCTACATTCTTAAGGGAATTATTAGATGAGTTACAAGAGAAAATTGCAAGTAAACTATAAATAGTGGAGGACCTAATTTTATCCCTCAGCCTTAGATGAATATAATCAGAAGCTAGGGAAATGAAAAGAATTTTTAAAAACTTAAAAATGATAGCCCTCTGGACAATACTGAATGGAAACAGAAAGGAGCATACCTACCTTCTCAACGATGTATGACACCTTTACAAAAACTGGTCATAGGAACAACAAAAAAAACTTTCATTTAAAAAGAATCAGAAAATATTAAGTACATTTTTTTCTGATAATGAAAAAATTGCATTCAATGAAGAGCCTTTGAAGCATAGATTAAAAATTAATTGGAAATTAATTAATCTGAAAGAATAAGTGGTCAAAGAATAAATCACAGAAACAATCAACAATTTCCTTAAAGATAAAGATGAGACAACATACTAAAATTTGAGGTATGCATCTGAAGCCGTTCTTGAAGAGGAAATTTATATCTCTAAATACTTGCATCAATAAAAGAAAGATCAATGAATTTGGCATACAACCAAAAAAAAACCCTCAAAACCCAACAAATTTCAAATCTCCAATTAAATATCAAACTAGAATCACAAAATCAAAGGAGATGTTAACAAAATTAAAAATACAAGAGTCAATGAATTAGTAAATAAAAACAAGGAGCATTAAAAATGAATGAATGAATGAATGAATAGGCCATTGGAAAATTTGATTTTTAAAAAGGCAACTAAATTACCAGTATCAAAAATGAAAAAAAGTAAATTCACAACAAATGAAGAAGAAATAAAAGTAATTATTAGGAGTTATTTTTCCTAATATGTGCCAATAAAACTGATAATCTAAATTAAATGGATGAATATTTTACAAAATACTTAAACCTCTATTAGGAAAAAAATATTTTGAACAAGCCATAAATGAACTAACTCCCTGAGAAAAAAATTCTAAGAACAAATGGATTTACAAGTGACTATTTCCAAACATTTAAAGAACAATTAATTCCAGTACTACATAACAAGAGACAGAGAGGATTACAGATGGCAAAATGAACAATTTTGATTATATAAAACTGCAAATTTTTTGCATAAACAAAACAAATATAGCTAAAATTAGAAGAGAAGCAGGTAAATGAAGGGGTGAAATCTTTACAACTAGTTTCTCTGATTAAAGTCTCCATTCTAAGATTTATAGGGAACCAATTCAAAGATATAAAAATAAACTATTTCTAAAATGACAAATGATAAAAGGACACAGATAATTTTCAGAAAAAGAAATCAAAGTTATCAATAACTGTATCAAAAAATTTTCTAAATCACTGAGAACAAAACAAATTAAAATTACAAGGTTTCACTTCATACCCATTAGATTAGCAAAGCTGACAAAAAAAAAAAAAAAAAAAAAAAGACAAATACTGGAGGAGCTATGAGAAAACAGGCTCAGTAATTCACTGTTGATGGAGCAGTGAAGTGGAAGCAATTTGGAACTATGCCCCAGAAGATATCAAACTGAATATACCTTTTGGCCTAGCAACACCATTTCTAAGTATATATCTCAAAAAGATTAAAAAAAAAAAAAAAAAGAATAAAACACACGAACAAAAAATAGCAATAGCAGCTATTTTTCATAATGGCAAAGAATTGGAAACTCAGGGAATATTCAATCATTGAGGAATGGCTAAACTTATAGTGTGTGTTATATACATGTCTGTATGAATGTATGTATATATGTACTAGAATATTATTTATGTTGTAAGACATGACTAAGGGATAATTTCAGAAAAACACAGGAAGACTTCTACAAAATGATGCTGAGTGATTTTTTTACAATAACGTCAGCATTATAAAGACAAATAGTTTTGAAAGATTTAGAAACTTTGATCAAAACAATGACCAAGCACAATTCCAGAAGACACAAGATGAAACATGGTACCCACCTCCTGAAAGAAGAGGGGGATAGACTCATACTACAGATAAAAAAAATTTTTTGGACATGGTCAATGGAGAAATTTGTTTTACTTAACCATACATATTTATAATAGGATTTCTCATTTTCTCAATTATGAAGGCATTAGGGAGAGAATGCTGATCTGAAAATAAAATTAAAATCACATTTTTAAAAGTGTAAAACAAAAAAAAAATGCATAGAACTGTTTTAACATGTAATTTCGGAAATAAATAACATATTATTTTAATTAAATTTCAGAAACAGTCAGAACTAAGGTCTTGACAGGCAATATTTAATGTTACAATACACTACAAAATTAATCTTTGACACCTGGATTGATTAAACCATATAGAATTATTCATGGTCTAAATACTATTTTATCCTGATTTTGCACAGCATTTTCAATATTATTTAAGAACCGGAGACCATAACAGAAGTCAAAGCAAAATAAAAATGAAACACATCTCCTGATTGTTTATTATCTTCCTGAGTCAGATGAATGTATTTTTCTTTTATACTTCTTACTTAGGACTCTGGGTATAACAAAAATCAAATTAATTTAAACCTACTACTGGAAACATTCAATGCCCACTATAAGAAATCAAATATGATTATTTAGAGCCTGCCATTAAAGAGCCATGAAATTATATATTTCTGAATAACTTAAATCATAACTAAAATGCCTGGAGAACAATTTGGAACTATGCTCAAAAAGTTATCAAACTGTGCATACCCTTTGAACCAGCAGTGCTACTACTGGGCTTATACCCCAAAGAGATTTTAAAGGAGGGAAAAGGACCCTCATGGGCAAAAATGTCTGTGGCAGTTCTTTTTATAGTAGCTAGAAACTGGAAATTGAATGGATGCCCATCAATTGGAGAATGGCTGAATAAATTGTGGTATATGAATGTTATGGAATATTATTGTTCTGTAAGAAAACGACCAGCCGGATGATTGTTCAGAGAGGCCTGGAATTACATGAACTGATGCTAAGTGAAATAAGCAGAACCAGGAGATCATTGTACATGGCAACAAGAAGACTATATGATGTTCAATTCTGATGGTCATGGCTGTCTTCAACAATGAATTGATTCAGACCAGTTCCAATTGTTCAGCAATGAAGAGAGCCATCGACATCCAGGGAGAGGACTGTGGGAAATGAGTGTGGACCACAACACAGCATTCTCACTCTTTCTGATGTTGTTTGTTTGCATTTTTGTTTTCCTTCTCAGATTTTTTTTCTTTTTAGATCCAATGTTTCTTGTGCAGCAAGATAACTGTATGGATATGTATACATATGTTGGATTTAACATTTATTTTAACATGTATTGGAATACCTGCCATCTACGGGAGGGAGTGAGGGGAAGAAGGGGAAAATTTGGAACAGAAGGTTTTGCAAGGGTCAGTGTTGAAAAATTACCCATGCATATGTTTTGTACATAAAAAGCTATAATAAAAAATAAAAATAAAGAAAAAAAATAACAACTAGAAAGCATTACAAATGGTAATGAAAAACAATGCAAAATCAATTTTAATGTCATAAACATAAACAACAAATGAAGATTCCTATGAAGATTTTACAAGTAGAATAATCTTCCCATAAATTCTTATTGTATAAGATGTTGAACTGAACAGATAGATTACATAGCATAAGGACAAGGAGATCATTATATACTTCAACAACAATACTATATGATGACCAGTTCTGATGGACCTGGCCATCCTCAGCAACGAGATCAAACAAATCATTTCCAATGGAGCAGTAATGAACTGAACCAGCTACGCCCAGAGAAAGAACTCTGGGTGATGACTAAAAACCATTACATTGAACTCCCAATCCCTATATTTATGCCCACCTGCATTTTTGATTATCTTCACAAGCTAATTGTACAATATTTCAGAGTCTGATTCTTTTTGTACAGCAAAATAACATTTTGGTCATGTATACTTATTGTGTATCTAATTTATATTTTAATGTATTTAACATCTACTGGTCATCCTGCCATCTAGGGGAGGGGGTAGCGGGGTAAGAGGGGAAAAAATTGGAACAAGAGATTTGGCAATTGTTAATGCTGTAAAGTTACCCATGCATATAAGCTGTAAATTAAAAAAAAAAAAAAAAAAAAAAAAAAAAAAGATTACATAGCATAATTCTGACAGTCTTGACAAAAAGGTATCATCTTTTAAAAGGGAAACTTTTTCTACCTTTAACAGATACTAGGAGTTGAAAAATTAGGATTGAAATTAAGATTGAAAAAAGGTTCTATATCACCAACCATAATTTTTCATTTTACCTCCAGTCCTATACTATCAACTGTCTAAAGAACATTTTTATTTGGGTATTTGATCATTACCTTAAAATCAAACTGTTTTAATTGATCTCCTTTCTACCCACCGCAATGCAAAAATGCTTATCTACCCTTTTGAATTTAACTATATTACTAGCCCAACTATCATTCCAATACAAAAAAGGTGGGCTCATTCTTATTTTTATTAATAGCTTTTTATTTACAAGTTATATGCATGGGTGCCAAACCTTTTGTTCCAATTTTTCCCCTCCTTCCCTGCACCCTCCTCCCCTAGATGGCAGGATGACCAATACATGTTAAATATATTAAAGTATAAATTAAATACAAATTAAGTATACATGACCAAACCGTTATTTTGCTGTACAAAAAGAATTGGACTCTGAAATATTGTACAATTAGCCTGTGTAGGAAATCCAAAATGCCGGGAGCCAAAAATATAGGGATTGGGAATTCAATGTAATGGTTCTTAGTCATCTCCCAGAGTTCTTTCGCTGGGTGTAGCTGGTTCAATTCGTTACTGCTCCATTGGAACTGATTTGGTTCATCTTATTGCTGAAAATGGCCAGGTCCATCAGAATTGATCATCATGTAGTATTGTTGTTGAAATATATAATAATCTCCTAGCCCTGCTCATTTCACTCAGCATCAGTTCATGTAAGTCTCTCCAGGCCTTTCTGAAATCATCCTGTTGGTCATTTCTTACCAAACAATAATATTCCATAATATTCATGTACCACAATTTATTCAGCCATTCTCCAATTGATGGGCATCTACTCAGTTTCCAGTTTCTGGCCACTACAAAGAGGGCTGCCACAAATATTCTTGCATATACAGGTCCCTTTCCCTTTTTTAAAAATCTCTTTGAGATATAAGCCCAATAGTAACACTGCTGGATCAAAGGATATGCACAGTTTGATAACTTTTTGAGCATAGTTCTAAAGTGCTCTCCAGAATGGCTGGATGCATTCATAATTCCACCAACAATGATTATTAATGTCCCTATTTTCAGTGGGCTCATTTTTAAATCATTTCTTTTTTGCCCTCAGCCAATGAACTAAACATACATTGTTTGAAATGTGTTCAAATTTATTCTAACATGAACTGATGTTGAGTGAAGTGAATAGAACCAGAAGAACATTGTACACAGTAACAACGCTGTGCACATAGGTCAACTTTCATGGACTTTGCTCTTCTCAGGAACACAATGATCTAAGATAACTTTAAAAGACTTGTGACAGAAGCCTTGTGATGGAAAATGTTATCCACATCTAGAGAAAGAACTGTGGAACCTGAATGCAGATTGAAGCATACTATTCACTTTGTTGTTGTTTTTTTCTTTCTCATGGTTTTTCCCTTTTGTTCTGATTTTTCTTTCACAACATGACTAATGGGAAAATGTTTAATATGATTATACATGCATAACCTATATCATATTGACTGTTATGTTTAAGAAGTATGAGAGAAGGGAGAAAAAATGGAAGTCAAAATCTTATAAAAGCAAATGCCACCAAGATGTCGCAGTGGATGGAGCACCAGCCCTGAAGTCAGGAAAACCTGAGTTCAAATCTGCTCTCAGACACTTAACACTTCCTAGTTGTGTGACCCTGGGCAAGTCACTTACTTGCCTCAGACAAAAAAAAAGTAAATGTTAAAAACTAATGAATACATTTTTTTTTTTAAACAATGTATTCTTTCCTCTTCATTCCTAAAAGATACAAACCTAGCTAATTCCAGGATTTTCCTTCTTGAACATATTTTCACACTACATATTTCACACTGGATTAACTTTCCCAAAACGCACAATGTGTTATTCTTTTGCTCTAGAAATCAATAGCCCATAATGCTTCATATTGATGACTACTTTGAGCCAAGTTTTAGCCAAACTTAAATATTCACAGTATCTCATTGTTGTCTTCCCACTGTCGCCTTCATGCCCCTGATTCAGTCTCCCATTCCCAGAATGGGACTTTCCTTGCCCAGCCCCTATCTCTTACCTGCTGAGATTGTCACCCCTTAAAAATCCGACTTTAAAAGTTCAATTTTAATTACCTCTTGCATGAAGTCTTCCCCATTAAATTTAATTGTTGTGGGGGTACCCACAGCAATCGAACTTTTAATTCTCTTCAAAATTCATATAAAAAGTCTTTTCAGATCACTCTTTTGCTCTTTTCATAGTTTATCCTAAATTATAGTTGTGTATATATGTCTTATTAAATTACATCTTCCCCTACAAATTGACCCAATTAGAAAAAAAAAAAACAAAATGTCTTTTGATTCTAAGGTCCCATTGGTAGGTATATAGAAAGATCCCATGTACATTAAAATCCCTCCAGCGTAATCTTTTGTAATAGCAAAGAATTAGAAGCAAAGTCAAAGTCCATTGATTGGACAGTGACAAAAAGAAAAGTAAAGTAAAAGTAATGCAGTAATATTTCATTACATTTACTTTTCTTCCTCATGAAATTGTGACTGGTCATTCTGTTGATCACTTAGTATATTTAGTAATAAGTTGATAATTTTGACAATATTGCTGTTACTATACCAATTGTTCTCCTGATTTTGCTCACTTCATACTGTATCAGTTCATATAAATCTACCCAAGTTTTTCTAAAACCAACCCCTTCAGCATTTCTACTATAATAGTATTTCATAACATTCATATACTATAACTTGTTCAACCATTCCCCAAATGATGGACATCCCCTCAATTTCTAATTCTTCACCAACCACAAACAGAACTGCTATAAATATTCCTATATAAATGGGTCATTTTCTAGTTCCTTGATTTCTTTGGGGTATAGAACAAATAAGTTGTATTACTGGGTCAAAAGATATATACAATTTAGTAGCTTTGGGGACATATCTCCAAATTGCTATCCAGAATGGTTAGATGAATTCAAAGTTCTATCAGAATTGCATTAGTGTATCTATTTCATTGCATCCCTGTCAACATTTGTCAAGTTCCTTTTCTCTGATAATTGTATATTTAATATGTTTGATTGATCAACCTCTAAAATCAAGAGCAAGCATTCTCTGTAACTGAGATATGCTAGCAGCCTTCCCAATATGATCAGACGTGGAAAGATGACCAAAACCAGATTGTAGAGAGCTTTAATGCTGAACAGAGGTGTTTTCAATTATTTTAATGGTAATACAGAGCCAACGAAGTTTCTAAAACAATCAAGCAATAAGCCTTTATTACAGCAACTTCAATTAAGTCTTTAGACTAGGAGCACTTTGAAAGCAAGGAACGTCTTTTGCCTTGCTTTATATCCCCAGCATTTAATACAATACCTGAAATATAAAAGGCACATTCTAAATGTTTACTAATTGACAATAAAGGGCCAAGTATTGTATTAGGATGCAAAGAAAAAAAAAGCTTATCCTCAAGGAGCTTACATTTTAAATATATACCTAAGTATATATAGAAAAAAACTATCAAGTATTTTGCTTGGGAAGGCTTTAGGAGCTGGAGGATCAATAAGGGTTTCATGTAGATGGTAAACTACTTAAAATGAATACTGAAGAAAAAACAGATTCTGAGAGAGGAGGAAGGAAAGAATTCTAGGTATGTGGGACAGGAAGTCCAATCTAGAGTTAAAGATGGAGTGTCCTCTGAAAAGAAAAGAAAGAATCCAATTCGACCAGACTGTAGAATGTAAGAAGTAGAATTATGTATAATAAACAAGGAAAGAAAAATTAGGGCCAAGCCTTAAATGAAAAGTAACAATATTTAGATCTAATCCTAGAGGTGAAAGAGAGCCATTGGAGTAAACTAAGAAATCTCAGTAGAGAGAGACAATAAGGCTCTGAACAATATAATGGAGAGTAAGCATCAGTTTTGAGATATGTCAAATGACAAAATTTGGCAACTGAACAGATATGAAGGGTAAGGGCAAGATAATGGAGGGTATACGGGACAGATATGGATGGCAAGAATGAGAAATAAAGGATACTGCTGAGATTGTGAACTAAGAAGATAGGAAAGTTGGTGAGAGAAATTAAAAAGTTGGGAAGAATAGGTTTAGGGTAAAGGATAATAATTTCTGTTTTAGACATGTTGAGTTTGAGATTTTTATGGGCTATCTGATGGGAAATGTTTGAAATGAGAAAAGAACACCTAAAATGGTGTATTACCATTACCATTTTGCCCAATAGAGGGCAAAATACATATGAAAAGCAGGGGAGTGACAGTGTCTGAACTGTGTAGAATAATTATTTGCCAATTCTGTGCAGGATGGATTAAAAAAGATTAGATTCAAGAACCAATGAAGAGGGCCAATTAGGAGATGGCAGAGAAGTAATGAATATCTAGATTAAGACAGGTGTAGTATGAATAGAAAGGAAAAAGACAGATGCAAAAGATTTTAAGAGGATCAGTTAATCAATAAACATTTAAGTGCCTATAATGTACCAGGTTATGCTAAGCACTAGGCATACAAAAAGAGGCAAAAGAAGTTGCTCTCAAGTAGCTTACAATTAAGAGTTACAAGCAAATATGTAAAAACAAGCTACATATAGGACAAACAAGAAAAAATTAAGAAGGGAGCTACTAGAATTAAAAGATTGGGAAAGGCTTACTCTACAAAAACGGAATTTTAGTTGGGATTTAAAAGGAAACAAGGAGACAGAGATGAAGAACATTCTAGAAATGGAGAGAGTCAGATACAATGCCCAAAACCAAGAGATGGAATGAACTGTTCTTAAAACAACAAAGAAGCCAGCATCACTGGACCAAAAAATATATGGCAGAGAATAATGTATAAGAAAACAGGAATGGCAAATGGGGCTAGGTTATAAGTTTTGAATGCCAGAGGATTTTGTATTTGATTCTGTAGGTAACAGAAAGCCCTTTTAGAGGAAAAGGAGAATGGTCAGAAAAATCACTTTAATGGCTAAATGGAGGAAAGATTAAAGTACAGAAAGTCTGGGGACAGGCTAATCTGCCAGTAAGCTACAGCAACAGTAAGAGCATGAAGTGAAAAGAGCCCATCCCGTGGGGTAGCAGTATCAGAGAGGGAGTATATTGCACACATCTTTCAAAGGTGAAAAGCAATATGGTGAGTGAGAGACAGGATGACTCCTAGATTATCAGCCTGAAAAACAGAGGAGACAATTTTGCCCTCAAAGGTAACAGGAAAGTTAGGGGATTGAGGAGAAGGACTAGAGGGAAAGATGAGCTCTATTTGGGGCATACCGAATTGAAGATGTCTACTAGGCATGCAGTTTGAGATGTCAGAAAAGAAGTCTGAGATGTTAGACTAGAGGTGTCAGCAGAGACTAAGGCAAAATAGGTAGAACTAAGAATATCAGCATAGATGTAAAAATGAAACACAAGAGTTGATGAGATAGTCAAGTAAAGCAGTATATAGAGGGAGAAGAGAAGAGGTCCCAGGACAGAGCGGAGGAACACATATAATTGGAGGATGTAACCTGAAGGAAGACCCAACAAAGGTGAGTCAGACAGCCAAGTGGAGGATCAGAAGACTGCAGATAGAAACAAGATAGCATCAAGAAGAGGGTGGTCCAAAAAAAGGGAAGAGGGTGATCAACAGTGTCAAAGGGCACAAAGAAGTGGAGAAGAATGAGGAATGAGAAAAGATTACTAGATTTAGCAAATAAAAGGAATCCACTCCACTTACAGTCAAGAAGTCAATCCTCTGGGGCAGCTAGATGGAGCAGTGGATAGAGCACCACCAGCCCTGAAGTCAGGAGGATCTGAGTTCAAATATGACTCAGACACTTACCACTTCCTACCAGTGTGACCCTGGGCAAGACACTTAACCCTAATTGCCCTCGGAGGGGGAGGAGGGAGAGGAGAAGAGGGAGAGGATGGGAAGGAAAGAAAGAAGAAAAAAAAATCAACCCTCAATCTGTCTCTCTGCAATGTCCATCTACTGAACCTGATTCTGTTCTCTAGTCAACAACAAATCTAATCCCTGGTCCAGATAATCCTTCAAATAATTGGAAAAGAGCTACCAAGTTCCTCTGAGTCATCTTTTCTATAAAATTAACATTCCCAATTTCTTCAACTAATATGACATTTACTCATGTCTCTTCACCATCATGACTATTCTTCAACTATCAATATCAATTATAGCACCCAGGGAAGAATACAAGGTGATGTGTTGAATATTTTGACTACTTAAATGTTAGGGGATAGCTTTGGTTCTTACGTATTTCTATTCTTATCCTAATTTTGTTGCTAATGCTGATCTACCTCTACATACTTGCATCTGTATACTCTGACCTTTAATGAATTTCTAAGGGGTGGAGGATGGAGTGGTGAACAGTGATTAGAAAGAACCACTGGAAGGCAAAGAAAAAGGAAAATATGGTCACTCAATGGAACAGAAAAATCTCAAGCTTTCAAAGACCAGAATGAAACCAAAAATTTGACCTCAAATATTAAGACCCACGAGAAGCATAAATAAGTACAATGGAGAAAAAAAAGATAAGGGACTCAATAGAGCTAATCTGTTTACATCCTTAACAGGAGAATGGTACTTGTAATTCTTAAAAAAACTATCACTAATAGTACAGTTAGAAGGAATACAGATAAGCAGTATGGTTATAAGATGAATTTGAGGGAATAACATTTTTAAAATGACATCAAGGGTTGAGAAAGAAAAGTATACTGAGTGGAGTGGAGAGATAGAATGGTATAAATTATTTCATATGAAGAGGCCTGAAAAGACCAATGAAAAGGAAGATGGGAGGATGAGCAAAGAGCATCACCTGAACCTTACTCTCAGAACTGGCTCAAAAAGGAAATCATATAGACAATCAATTGAATATAGACATCTATTTTATCTAACAGGGAAGTAAGAGGGGAAGAGATTAAGTAAAATAGCTAAGAGGTGGAGACTGACAGGAGAGGGCAGAGCAGGGGAAGTGGTAGACAAAAGCACAATACTGGTGAGGAGGGAAATAGTGAAAGGAGAGAGTGGACAAACAGAAGGAAGAATATAATGAAGGAAAATACATATGAAATAATCATAAATGTGAATGTGCAAATTAGAAGAGCAAGGAATAGTTTACCTGTCAAATCTATAGGATGGGGAAGAATTCATGACCAAACAAGAGATGGCCTTACAAAATACAAAATATATAAATTGGATCATGTTAAACTAAAATGCTTTTTTTTTTTTTTTTTTTTGTACAAACAAAACCAATGGAACCAAGATTAGAAGGAAAACAGAAAGGTGAGAAACAATTTATATTTCTGATGAAGACTCAAATCTTTATCAAATTTCTCAAATATAGATAGAGAACTGAGTCAGATTAACAAGAAAACAAGCTATTTCTCAACTGATAGTCAAAGGATTTTAACAGGCAGTTTTCAGATGAAGAAATTAAAGGTATTTATAGGCATATAAAGAAGTGTTCTAAATCATTTTGATTAGATACATGCAAATTAAAACAACCTTGAGATACTACTTCAGATTGGCTAATATGGCAAAAAAGGGAATAGTGTAAGTGAGAAAACGGAGATACTAATGCACTATTGGTGGAGTTGTGAATTGATCCAGCCATCCTGGAGAGCAATTATGCCTAAAGGACAACCAAATTGTGCATACCCTTTGACTCAGCAATACCACTACTGTATCTGTATCCCAAAAAGATCATAAAAAAGGGAAAAGGACCTATATGTGCAAAAAGATTTGTAGTAGACTTTTTCATGGTAGCAAAATATTGGAAATTAAAAGGATGCCCATCGATTGGGGAATGGCTTAACAGGCTGTGGTATATGAATGAAATGGAATATTATTTTGCAATAAGAAATGATAAGCAGATTTCAGAAAAACCTGTAAAGACTTGGATGAACTGGTGCAAAGTAAAATGAGCAGAAGCAAGAAAACATTGTACACAGTATCAGCAACATTGACAATTAACTATAAGTGACTCAGCTCTTTTCAGTAATACAATGATCCAAAACAAGTACAAAGGACTCATGAAGGACAATGCTATCTATATCCAAATAAAAAACTGATGGACTCTGAATGTAGATTGAAGCATATTTTTTTCACTCACTTCATTACTTAATGTGTTTCTTTTTCTTTTTCACCTATTTTCTCTTTCACAACTGTGACTAATATAGAAAATATATATGTGTAAACTATATCAAATTGCCTACCATCTTCAGAAGAGGACAGAGGAGGGAGAGAGAAAAGTTTGGAATTCAAAATCTTGCAAAAAAAAAGAACATTAAAAATTTTATTGATATATAATTGAGGGGAAAATACTACTGAAAAGCAAAAAAAAAAAAAAAAAGGAATGGCTTCATCAAAAACAATTTATGACAACCTGACCTTCCAGCATTTGATAAATCTGAGAAAAACAATTAATGGGGGAGGGGGAAATCTTTGCTACACCACTTGGTGAATATATGTTTAATATTGATATTACTTCATAATCTACTCTCCCTTATCTCTTTTAATTAGATCTATCTTTGCTTTTATTTGATCTGAGATCAGGATTGCTACCCTTGCTTTTTTTACTTTACCTGAAACATAATAGATTTTGCTCCAGCCCTGTACCTTCATTCTGTATGTATCATGCTTTAATGTATTTCTTGTATACATCATATTATAGGATTCTGTCTTTTAATCTAGTCTGCCATTTGCTTCCATTTTATGGGAGAGTTCATTCCATTCACATTCACAGTTAAAATAATTAATTCTGTATTTCCTGCCATGTTATTTACCCTAAGTTACACTTTTCTCTTTCCTTTCCCCCTTCTCTCCTCCCCAGTATTTTGCTTTTGAAGGCTACCTCCCACAAAATAGTGCTTCCTCTCCCTTTAGAGCCCCTCCTCCTTTTCACACCTTTCCCCTAATACTTCTGTTTTCTCTTCTATTCGTCTTTCTCTTTCTTTTCCCACTTTCCCTCCCACTATCCTATAAGGTGAGACAAGTTTCTCTGTGAAACCAAATATATGTAATATTTTTTCTTAAAGGCAAATCTGATGAGACCAAGATTCACACAATGCTTATCTCCCTCCCTTCTTTCCCTCAATTACAATAGGTTTTCTTTGCCTCTTCATGAAATGTAATTTCCCTTATTTTACCTCCTTTTTCCCCTTTTTCCATTGAGGGAGAAATCTTTGACATAAAAAGTTTTTTATTAAAAATCTGACACCCAAAATATACAAGAAATTGCAATATATGTTTAAGAATTAGAGCTATTTCCTATCATTTAAGTGGTCAAAGTATAAGGACAAGATTCTCAAAAGAAGAAATACAACAATGTTCCAAATTATTAATAAGAGAAATGCCAATAAGACAATTCTGAAGTTCCTCATCACACCTATTAAATTGGCAAAGGCAGCAAATCAGGAAAATGGCAGCTGCTAAAGAGGCTATGGTAAGATAGGCATACTAATGCACTTTTTGTGGCACTATGAATTAGTCTAGGCATTCTGGAAAGCAATTTGGAACTATATTTCAAAGCCACTAAACTCTACATACCTCTTGATCCAAAGATACATATACTTCAAAGACACACAGGACACAAACACACAAAAATATTGATGGCAGAGCTTTAAGTTATAACATGAAACTAAAAGTGGTAACCTATCAAATGGGGAATAGCAGAACAAACTGAAGCTATGAATGTAATGAAACATTATAACACTATAAGAAATGACAAAGAAGAAAGATTCTAAGAAATTCTGGGAGATCCATATTGAACTAAAACAAAGTAAAATAGGAACAATGTGCACTATTATAATAATGTAAAGGAAAATACACAACTCAGATAATGAAATGAATAATCAGGACTTCATGGGGGGAAGAGGAAGGGAACAAGTATTTATTAATATGTGCCAGGCACTAGATTAAAAATGCTTTATCAAAAAAAAGTTCTTTACAAATATTTCATATTTTATTTCAGAAAACCAATCATGAAAGTTTCCCTTCCTCTCATTAACTTCCCCTCCCCCCTCATAGAGGTGATGAACTAGAGAAAAAAAATAAAATGAACATGTCCAGACATGACCAATGTGTTGATGAATTTGCTAGACTATACTTATTTATTATAAGACTATGAGGATTTCAATTTGGAAGTAGTATGGAAAAATAAATGGCTCTAAATTCAAAGGACATGGATTCATATCCCAGCTCTGATTGATGTTGACTGCCTGTATGATTATAGATAAATCACTTAACTTTCCTGAGCCTCAGTTTTCTCTTCTATAAAATGAGAGATTCAGACTAGATGTCCTCTAAAATCTTTTCCAATTCTATAGCTATAATTCCATAATTGATCTATGATGATGTGAAAAAAAATTTTTAAGTCAATAAAACATTTTAAAATATACAGGAAGAAAAAATTCAGAAGAGGACAAATTGCAATTTTGTTATTAATTTAATGTACATTTTTAAATAAACTGTACATAACAGAATTTTATAGCTTTATATACAATCCTCTTTTTATTCTTTGATATTGAAACATTTCTTTCAATTAATGATTAGGTTCATAATAAAGAAAACATTTTTAAGAGATATAAAAAACCTCAGTGAATTAATACACCAAAAGATCAGTTAGATTTGAAAAGTTATCAAATATGATGGGAAGTAGTGATCAAAGAAAATGTAAAACATAGCTACAATCTTAATATAAAGGCAAGATTTGTCAAATTGAATTGAATTAGAGATCCACATGAATACACACATGTCTAAATATGTATATATCTAGGTAAATCACATATACATGATAGATACATGTATGTTTATGCATATGTGCACATATTTATTTATATATACATGCTCTATTATGAAGGAAGGAAAAAAAACCTTTATCATTTTCTACCTGTGTAACATTAGATAAGTAATAACCTGCATCTCGGTTTCCTCATTTGTAAAATGTGGGAATTGTACCACATGGTCTCTGAGGTCCTTATCTAAAGTGCTCTTTTACTAATCCCAGGCACTTCACTCCCTGCCCCAGGCAGAGGAGTTGGAATACTTCTTACTCCCCAGTTCTACTTCCATGCTCTTTCTTTACATATATTACTCAATAACCTTTCCCACTTTCTTGAATGTGATTCAATCAATATGTCCAACCCAATCAAAATTTAAGTAACTGTTATCTAACAACTTAAAGGGAACTGTCTTTCAACAATTTCAATACCTGGCTCACAATCTTTCTTACCTCTTCAACTCCTGTCCTCATGCTAGGGGACTTCAATATAAATACTGATACCTCCCTCAAATACCCAAACCTACCAATTCTTCAGCTCACTCATTTCCCATATAACCTACTCCTCCACCCCACTTCAGTGATATAGACAGTCATACCCTTGATATTACCATTACCCACAAATAGTCCTCTTCAGCATTTATGAATGACATTCCCCATCTGATCAGTCTATCATTATTCCACCTTGTCCTCCTGCCAGAACAACTCCAAACCTCATTCCTCATCCTTACCATGACCTCCAAAATCCTTCAACCCTATAGTTATTCCCAGACTATTACTCCTGCACTAGTAACACTCTCCTCCCTACCCAATCATGTGCCTTTGGTGAACCAGTTCAACACTCGCTGAACTCTCTTAAATGCTTTACCCTCTTATCTCACCATCAATCTTGCCCTGCCAAATCTCAAACTTGGATTACTCCCACCATCCAATATCTTCCTTTTCTCTTATTCACATGCTGCTAAGCGAAGCCACAGAAAAACATGAACCATGCTGACTAGGTCCACTACAAATCGGTTACATGATCTCACCTGGGCTCTTACTATGGCAAAGAAATTGTTTATATCTCTTTAATCCATTCACTATCTCACAGCTCCTTTTCCAAATTTTTCCATTACTTTTAAAACCTCCCATCGTTCCCTCAGTCCCAGCTCTGAGCTGAGAACTTTTCCTCATATTTCACTGAAAAAATTGAGGTCCTTTGCTAAGAACTCCCTCTTCTTCCCTCTTCCTCATCTCACATCATTCAAATAATTGTCTTTCCATTGACTCACATGAAGAGATAGTCCTTCTCCTTGCCCAAGCAAGTCCCTCTACAACCACAAGTGATCTCTTCAGTTGTTCTTGTCTTCTCCTACAGAGTATCCCTTCTATTATCCCTAAATTCTCATTAATCTTCAATCTCTGTCCACTGGCTGTGTCCCTATTGATAACAAATAGACCCATACCTCCCATAACCTCGAAAAACCCTCACTTGAGCCATCAGCCCCACTAACTAATGTCTCATATCACTCTCTCTGCCCTTTTTAAGGCTAAATTCCTTGAAAAGGCCATCTAAAAGAGCTGCCTCCATTTTCTTTTTTCTCACTTTCTTCTTAACTCTCTAAAGACTGGCTGAAGTCTAATTTTCAACATCATCATTGAATTGAATCTGCTCTTTCCAAAGTTGCTTATCATAAAATTGAAATGATCACCTTCTGGCCTAGCTGTACCTGATCTAAAACTATATTATAAAGCAGCAGTCACCAAAACCATTTGGTATTGGCTAAGAAATAGATTAGTTGGTCAGTGGAACAGGTTAGGTTCACAAGACAGAATAGTCAACTATAGCAATTTAGTGTTTGACAAACCCACTTTTGGGATAAGAATTCATTATTTGACAAAAACTGCTGGGATAACTGGAAATTAGTATGGCAGAAATTAGGCATGGACCCACAACTTAACACCATATACCAAGATAAGATCAAAATGGGTCCATGATTTAGACATAAAGAACGAGATTATAAACAAAACAAACAAAACTAATGTAAACAAGATTAGAAGGGGAGCAACAAACTGGGAAAACATCTTCACAGTTAAAGGTTCTGATAAAGGCCTCATTTCCAAAATATATAGAGAGCTGACTCTAATTTATAAGAAACCAAGCCATTCTCCAATTGATAAATGGTCAAAGGATATGAACAATTTTCAGATGATGAAATTGAAATCATTACCACTCATATGAAAGAGTGTTCCAAATCATTATTAATCAGAGAAATGCAAATTAAGACAACTCTGAGATACCACTACACACCTGTCAGATTGGCTAAGATGACAGGAAAAAATAATGATGAGTGTTGGAGGGGATGCGGGAAAACTGGGACACTGATACATTGTTGGTGGAGCTGTGAACGAATCCACCCATTCTGGAGAACAATCTGGAATTGTGCCCAAAAAGTTATCAAACTGTGCATACCCTTTGATCCAGCAGTGTTTCTACTGGGCTTATACCCCAAGAAGATACTAAAGAAGGGAAAGGGATCAGTATGTGCCAAAATGTTTGTGGCAGCCCTGTTTGTAGTAGCTAGAAGCTGGAAACTGAATGGATGCCCATCAATTGGAGAATGGTTGGATAAATTGTGGTATATGAATGTTATGGAATATTATTGTTCTGTAAGAAATGACCAGCAGGATGAATACAGAGAGGCTTAGAGAGAATTACATGAACTGATGCTAAGTGAAATGAGCAGAACCAGGAGATCATTATATACCTCAACAACGATACTGTATGATGATGTAATCTGATGGAAGTGGATTTCTTTGACAAAGAAGACCTAATTCAGTTTCAATTGATCAATGATGGACAGAAGCAGCTACACCCAAAGAAAAAAACACTGGGAAATGAATGTAAACTGTTTGCATTTTTGTTTTTCTTCCCGGGTTTATTTCTACCTTCTGAATCCAATTCTCCCTGTGCAACAAGAAAACTGTTTGGTTCTGCACACATACATTGTATCTAGGATATACTACGACATATTCAACATATATAGGACTACTTGCCATCTAGGGGAGGGGGTGGAGGGTGGGAGGGAAAAATCAGAACAGAAGTGAGTGCAAGGGATAATGTTGTAAAAAAAAATTACCCTGGCATGGATTCTGTCAATAAAAAGTTACTATAATAAAAAAAAAAAAAAAAAAAAGAAAGAAATGATCACCTTCATAAAATTCCTGAGTGTCCTCTTCTCTTCTGACAATACAACCACCCAAGACAACTGGACTGCTGCAACTGTACATCTAGTTTTTTCTTTATTCCAATCCATGCCTGACTTCAGCTTTCAAACTGATCTTCCTAAAAACTTAAGTCTGACCATATTATCCCCTCTCCCATTCAATAAATTCTAGTGGCTCCCTTCAGAGTGAAATATAGAATGCTGTCTTTTAAAGTTCATAAACTTGCAACACCTTAATCACCACTGTGTCATCTTCAATTCTGAGACATGGATCTCTTGGCTGTGTCCTGGATAGTCCTATCTCCCAACTCTAAACATTTTCACTGGCTATCTCCTCAGGTCTGGAAAGTCTCCCTCTTTATTTCAGTGGCTTCCTTCAAATCTCAGCTAAATCCCCACATTATAAGAAGCCTTTCCCATTCTTAGGGTCTTCCCTCCCTGGGGGTATACACGATACCCCCAATTTATCCTATCTATCTATATATATCTTGATTACATCTTCCTTTGAGCATAGACTGTCTTCTGGATCTTCTGCCTTTCTTCATATCCCTAGTGTTTAGTATCTGGCATAGCAGTCACTTTATAAATCCAAGTGGGAGCATGAATCTGGCATAGAAATCAATCAGTAATTTCTAGTTGTCTAAAATAACATCATAAGTTAGAATAGGGAGTTATCAGGAGTGGACTAGAGGAAATTAAGAGACTACAAAAAGCTATTTTTCAGGCTCATTTTGACAGCAAAAGGACCTGTAGCATTTACTAAATAACAAATTACTAACTTATGCCAAAAACAAAAGACTACACCTAGACAAGGATCTAATGTTAACCCTAGAAAAATGGGCTGCAGAGTACTTGAAGGACCCTAACACCTCACTCTGAACTACCTCTTTACTCTGAACCCTTAGTAGAAGGAAGGTAACCAATCCCTCACCTGGACGAAGATGAGCATGGAAAGAAGGGGTTAAGGCATGGCGTGAAATGGACAAGCCGCACCGAAAGAGGTCGGGCACCGCAACGTGTTTAGGAAAGGGAGGAAAAAAAGGAAGCATTGAGGAAGGGCCAGTAAAGACTTCGCGGACATCGGGCTGTCCCCGAGCGTGGCGTTTCCCGAGAGAGAAGGAAGGCCGGCAAGTCTAAGAAACTGTCAGCAGATGGGGCGCCTGTGACAAGTGAGCGCGCTAGTTTGCTGATCCCGGAGGGAAAGGGATCAAGGTACAGCTTTGCGAGGGCAGGGCGCGGGAAAAAGGTTAGGAAACAGAACTATCCGCAAGCGTTAAAGGAAAGAGGCAGAGGAGAAAACAAGGGGTGCGTGTGCGGCGGCGGCAGGGACTCGGGATGTCAAGAGGGTGCTGGCGGGAAGTTGGCACCTGAGAGGGATGCCCCGAGAGGTAAGGAAGTGTTCCGGGGTAACAGGCGGTGAGGAGCACGGGGTGGGAGATTCAGGGGTCGGAGGTCACACCGAGAGAAGAGCGGGGTCGGGGGCAGAGGGCAGGGGTCAGGGGCAACCCTCCCGCCTCGGCCCTCGACTCACACAGCTCGGAGTAGCGATGGCAGCCCCGGCCGAGCTGCTGCAGGTACCGCTGCAGGACGTCCGTGAGGAGGTGGCAGGCGCTGAGCTGCACCGAGTCCCAGCCCAGCGCCTGGCAGATCTGCGCCACCGACACCCGCAGCAGCGACCGCGAGTAGCTCTCGCACATCCCGCTCCACGGACTCCCGCGCCGCCTCCGTCTTCGCCGCTGCCCCACTCCCACTCGTGCTTCCAACCTCAGCGGGCCTCCTGGGCCATCGTCCGGGACTCCCCTCCACCGCCACCACGTAGGGGAAACCGTTTCCCGGACTCCCGGCGTCTACCTCAGAGCCTCAGCTCCGCCGGGCGCGCCAGCCTGAGAGCAGCCATTTTGGATTCGCCCCGCCTCCGTTTGGGGGCGGTCTCTTCGGCGAGGCAGCACTAAACTGCTGCCGAAAGCATCGATAAGCAGCAATTCCCACCCCGCCCTCTGCCCATTGATGATTCCGGCTGTCTTCCTGGTCCCACGGACTGCCGGGGCCGCCACTCACATGGACTTGGGGCTTCGCTATTTGCCGGGCGCTTCCCTCCGCTCCGCAGCCCGGCCCCGGGCTTGGGGGGGAGGGAGCCGTAACAAAGTCATACATTTCCATTCTGCCGACGAAGCCGAACCACCGGCCCTGATTCCCACCCTCGCTTTCTGTAGGGTCAAACGCGGGATCGGAGGGGGCTGGGGGAGGGGGCGGTTTCCCGCGGCCGGGGAACCCACGTGAGAACGCGGCTGCTCGCGGACACATCCAAGCTGGCTGAGCCAAGTTACAGCGCAGGCACAATCACGTACGCCTTCTCCGCACAAGCTCTCACCGTGCCGGGGAAACATGCGTTAAGCCGTTGTGGTCGCTTAACTTTCTTTCCAATTAGCAAACGCCCATCTTGCCCAATACTCGCGCGCGCTCACGCCTACGCACGGAGAAGCAATACGCGTAGTAGAAAAAGATCTCCACACTGGCCGCAGTCCCCTCCGAGCTTTCCATTCTTCTTAGACATTACTCCCCACTCTGTACTTTGCAGTCCAACGACAATGGCCTCCTGGCCGCCCGTCCCACGGAACGAAACACTCCCTCTGCGGAGTCTGAGCATTTTTTTCTGGCAGTCACCCACGCCTGCAGTGACTTTTTTTTCCTTCTTTATCTCTGCCAACCGGCTTCTCTGGCTTTTAAGTTCTGTCTTTTACAGGAATTCTTCTCCAATTCCTTTTTTTTTTTTTATCTAATAGCCTTTTATTTCCAGGATTTATACATGGATAACTTTACAGCATTAACAATTGCCAAACCTCTTGTTCCAATTTTTCCCCTCCTCCCCACCCCCTCCCCCAGATGGCAGGATGACCAGTAGATGTTAAATATATTAAAATATAAATGAGATACACAATAAGTATACATGACCAAAACGTTGTTTTGCTGTACAAAAAGAATCGGACTCTGAAATTCCAATTCCTCTTAATTCTAGTATCTACCCCCTTAAGTTTTCTTGAGCTTTGCTTTATTGAATTTTGCAGATAATGCCTTTTTAAAACAAATCAATTGAAGATCTGTGGCAAGCCTGTGTAGTTACCATTTTTCCAACAGACCCGAGTTCACATTTTATCTGTATTACATTTTTGGTGATTTTCATATTTTAAACTTCATTATTATTATGTATACCTCCTATGATGATGTGTAATCAGGGTTTTTTGATGTTATTGTTGTAATTGTTTGGCAAACCAAATTTTTAATTGATAAATGTGTATTCTACCTACATATGGGTCCACTGTCCCTCTCTTCAGGTTTCCCTATTCCCTAAGACACAACAATTTTGTGCAGTGTTACATACACTTAATTGATAAAGCAGTTGCAGATTTGAGAGGACTGGCTCCAATTTTGAAAGTTCCATTGTGTTCAAAACGCCATTAAAAAGCATCACATGAATGAGCAGGACCAGGAGATCATTATATACTTCAACAACAATACTATATGATGACCAGTTCTGATGGACCTGGCCATCCTCAGCAATGAGATCAACCAAATCATTTCTAATGGAGCAGTAATGAACTGAACCAGCTACACCCAGAGAAAGAACTCTGGGTGATGACTAAAAACCATTACATTGAATTCCCAATCCCTATATTTATGCCCACCTGCATTTTTGATTTCATTCACAGGCTAACTGTACAATATTTCAGAGTCTGATTCTTTTTGTACAGCAAAATAACGGTTTAGTCATGTATACTTATTGTGTATCTAATTTATATTTCAATGTATTTAACATCTACTGGTCATCCTGCCATCTGGGGGAGTGAATGGGGGGTAAGAGGTGAAAAATTGGAACAAGAGGTTTGGCAATTGTTAATGCTGTAAAGTTACCCATGCATATAACCTGTAAATAAAAGGCTATTAAAAAATAAAAATAAAATAAAATAAAAAAGCACCACATGCCAGAAATCAATCAATATGGCAAACTTCATTATCTTATTTTAAGAAATTGCCACATCCACCCCGACCTTCAGCAACCACCACTCTTAGTTAGTAGTTATCTACACTGAAGGAAGATCCTCCAGCAACAGAGACTCACTGAAATTTGAAGATGATGATTAGCATTTTTTAGTAATGAAGTACTTTTAAGTGAAGTGTGTACATTTTTTTAGGCATGATAATATTGCACCCCTAGTAGATTACAATCTGGTGAAAACATAAGTTTATTGATGTGATCTGGAGCCAAACCCTCAGTATGTCTAAGAATGCTTGTATTTCCAATGTATCATGCATGTTCACCTTTCATATATTTGGTTGCGTGTTGTCTTCTCCCATTAGAGTGTAAGCTTCTTATCAGCTATGAAAAGCTGGTTCTTCTCAGTAGTTCTGCGATCCAAATTAGACTGCACAGAAAAAACCATCTGCATACAGAAAAAGAACTAAGGAAACTGAATGTAAATCAGCCACATGCTATGTTCACTTTTTTCTGGTTTTTTTTTTTCTCTCTCCCATGGTTTTTCCCTTTTGCTCTGATTTTTCTCTCCCAACATAATTCATAAAACAATGTGTATTAAAAATAAATAAACAAAAAAATTAAAAAGTTCTGGGGAAAAAAGATTGTTAAGTTTCTTGAAAGCAGTCTGAGTTTCGTGACCTAAAACAAATTTCCAAGGCTAAAAAGTATGAATGAATTAATTTAAGGTGTTTCCACTGGGGAAATCCTTTACACTAATGAAATCACAGGTATGAACAATTCCTTACTCAAGTCACGCAAAGTCTACAAGCCTTTATTTAGATACAAGCAAAAAAAAAAAAAAAAAAAAAAAATCCCTCTTCTCAAAGAGTTAACATTTTAATGAAGGCAGGGTAGGCTACAGTAAAACAAAGCAGAAAACTTGTTAAGACAGGGAAGATATCTAACACAGGAGCAAAATTGATCCAAGTCCAGGCAACCCTCTTCAATAGAGGTTCTGGGAGGAGCCTTATAATCAGAGGGTGGGGCTCACCAGGGCTAAGGATACTTAGGAGACATGAGTTCTAAGGCTGAAATGATGGAGGAATGATTACAGCCTCTTAAGAAATGGAGGTGTAAAAACTACTCTCCTTAATTAAGACTTTGGCAAATTTTCTAGATGTTAGGGACAAGTAAAGACAGAGATTTAAGGATCTATCTTGGAGTAAGTAGATTTAGGCATATCTAGTAAAGCATGTGTGGAGGTAGATAATTTGAATATGAAAACATCAGTAAAGCAGGTGAAGAAGACTATAGAATTGCTTGCTTCTTTTCCTCATCTATTCATTTGCATGGACAATAGGAGGGATTTAGAGTTTTAAAAAGCTGAGGAATCCTGAACCCCAGTTCCTTAGTGATTATTAGACAGATGGACATTGTCTATGCCCTAGTCTTTAGAAATAAAGATTTGGAAAATATACCGCATCTTAATCTATCTCCTATCTCTAACAATGTCGACTACCCTCCCCTCTCTGGATTTTCATAGCACTGCTCTTTTCTTTGTTTTCCTCCTAGCTGTATAATTACTTCTTAGTAGCCTTTGCTGGTTCATTACCTGTACTTGGCCATCTTCTCTTCCCTCTTTCTTGATAACCTAATCAACTATTATTATCTGTGCAGATGATTCACAGATCTATATCCAGCCCTAGTCCCCAACTTGAGTCCTGCATCATCAGTTGCCCATTAGGCATTTCAAATTGGATATCCTAGAGATATCTTAAACTGAATATGCCCAAACTTTTACTCCTTATCACTCCCTAAAAAACCTCCACCCTTCTTTCAAATTTCCATGATCATCCTTCCAATCTCACATTTAAAATCTTTTTTTTTTTAAATGCCTCGTATTTTTATTTATTTATTTTAAATAACTTTTTATTGACAGAACCCATGCCAGGGTAATTTTTTACAACATTATCCCTTGCACTCACTTCTGTTCCGATTTTTCCCCTCCCTCCCTCCACCTCCTCCCCCAGATGGCAAGCAGTCCTATACATGTTAAATAGGTTACAGTAGATATTCGATACAATATATGTATGCAGAACCGAACAGTTCTCTTGTTGCTCAGGGAGAATTGGATTTAGAAAGTATAAATAATCTGGGAAGAAGAACAAAAATGCAAGCAGTTTACATTCATTTCCTAGTGTTCTTTCTTTGGGTGTAGCTGCTTCTGTCCATCCTTTATCACTTGAAACTAAGTTAGATCTTCTCTTTGTCGAAGAAATCCACTTCCATCAGAATACATCCTCATACAGTATCGTTGTTGAGGTATATAATGATCTCCTGGTTCTGCTCATTTCACTTGGCATCAGTTCATGTAAGTCTCACCAATCCTCTCTGTATTCATCCTGCTGGTCATTTCTTACAGAACAATAATATTCCATAACATTCATATACCACAATTTACTCAACCATTCTCCCATTTATAGGCATCCATTCATTTTCCAGCTTGTAGCCACTACAAACAGGGCTGCCACAAACATTTTGGCATATGCAGGTCCCTTTCCCTTCTTTAGTATCTCTTTGGGATATAAGCCCAGTAGAAAACTGCTGGATCCAAGGGTATGCACAGTTTGATAACTTTTTGAGCAGAGTTCCAAATTGCTCTTCAGAATGGCTGGATGTATTCACAATTCCACCAACAATGTATTAGTGTCCCTGTTTTCCCACATCCCCTCCAAAATTCCGCATTATCTTTCCCTGTCATTCTAGCCAGTCTGACAGGTGTGTGGTGGTATCTCAGAGTTGTCTTAATTTGCATTTCTCTGATCAATAATGATTTGGAATACTCTTTCATATGAATGGTAATAGTTTCAATTTCATCATCTGAAAATTATCTGTTCACTTCCTTTGACCATTTATCAATTGGAGAATGGCTTCATTTCTTATAAATTAGAGTCAATTCTCTATATATTTTGGAAATGAGTCCTTTATCAGAACCTTTGACTGGAAAAATGTTTTCCCAGTTTATTATTTCCCTTCTAATCTTGCCTGCATTAGTTTTGTTTGTACAAAACCTTTTCAATTTGATATAATAAAAATTTTCTATTTTGTAATCAATAGTGATCTCTAGTTCTTCTTTGGTCATAAATTCCTTTCACATTTAAAATCTTGAAATTATCTTCAACTCCTAGTACTTCCTCATCCTACATATCCAATCCATTGCTAAATCTATAAATCTCTAAAATCCAACCCTTTTTCTTCAGTCACAAAGTAAGAAGCTTAATTCTGACCTTCACCACCTCTCACAAAGATTATTGCAAAAGCTTTCCTAATGTCTCCCTGCCTCAAGTGTTTTACCACTCTTGTATATCCTATATACTGCTGCCAAAGTAATTTTCCTAAGTGCAGATCTGATTATGCCATTCTCTTTGTCAAGTAATCAATCAGTAACTTCCAATTGCCTGTAGGATAAAATGTAAACTCCTCTCTTTAGCTTTTAAAGGGTTATATCTATTGGCCCCAGTCTATATCATTGGACTTTGTTCTCCTTACTGTACACTGTAAGTCAGCCAAACTAGGTTTCTCTCTTTCTTATAAATGAAACTCATCTCCCATCTGGAATTATTTGCACTGGCCAAACAGCATGCTTGGAATTCACTTCCTCTTTCCTTTTCCTTCAGTGTCCCCTCTTCCTTTAGAATATGTTCAAGTACCATCTTCTGAATGAAATCTTTCCTGATTTCCCCCAATTGTAAGTATCCACATATATTCCACATGGATTTTTCTAAACACTGCTTGCAGGGAGGTGCAGAAATATTCTTAGACTCTCAATCACCTCTCTCTAATGGAAACTGATTTTTTTTACTTGGAGAACAAAATTCATGCCACCATTTAGGTCACTCTGCTCTTCTCAAAGAGGGTCGATTGAAAAAGAATTACACCCGTCTTCCTAATATTACTTTTATTGTTGTTCATTTATTTCAGTCATGTCCAACTCTTCGTGACCCCATTTGGGGTTTTCTTTACAAAGCTACTAGTTTTCCATTTTCTTCTTCAGCTCATTTTACAAATAAGGGATCTGAGGCAAACAGGATTAAGTGACTTGCCTTGGGTCATACAGCCAGTAAATGTCTGAAACTCAGAGATATTAGTCTTCCTGAACCCAGGTTCAGCACTGTCCTCTCTGCTGCCTAGTGACCTCAATTGCTAGTCTAGAGGAAATGATTTTTAGGATCGAGTCACTCTTCTAATAGATATCCCTTAATAAAGAAGGAATGCCCCAAACTATAATTAAAGGCGTGACTCCCTTCCCACCAAATAGTTACATAATGGCCATCACAATAGTACATGGCAAATAAACCCATTTACTAAAGTCAATAACAAACAGAAATCAGAGAAGTCATATATTTTGGAATATACCAGACAATATACAGATTATATATCCTTTCCCACTAGAATGATATCTGGACTGAGACAAAGTCCTCAGTTCATCCAAGAGAAAATTCTCCAAAGGCTCTGTAGCAAATTGGGAGGCTAGGGCATGTTGAGGCAACTTCTACGCGTTGACTTCTTCCCAAAGTCTTTCTCTCCCTTCAGGGTCCTCTCCCTGAAGAGAATCTAGACTTGACAACTTTTAAGGTCCTTAGTCATGCAGGAGCAGCTAGCTGGTGCAATGGTCAGAGCACTGCGCCTGGAATCAGGAAGAATTGAGTTTAAATCCAACCTCAGACACTAGCTGTGTCACCCTGGACAGGTCACTTAGGCTTGTCTACCCCATTTTCCTCAGTTGTAACGTGGAGATAATAATAGAACCTATCCCCCAGAGTTGTTGTGAGCATCAAATGAGACAATATTTGGAAAGTGACTAACACAGTTGCTGGCACATAATAGTCTCTAAATAAATAATTGTTTCCTTGTTTTCTTCCTTTAAATTCTAAACTTGTGATTTTAAGTCATCACTTCTCTAGGAAAATAGTTATGCTCCTTTTCAAAGACTGAGAAACTGAAGTAGAGAGATCTAAGAAAGAGTTTGATAAGAGCAAAGTCACAGGGCTTCAGCTATTAAACTTCGTTTTCTAAGACATTAATTATAAAATACAATAACTTATGAGAGATCTGATGAATGATGCTTTCACAAGTACTTAATTATAAATTTATCTTCTATAATAACAATGTTCAAACTCTTCTGCCTGTAGGCCATTTAAGGTAGTTTAGTTGAAAGATTTTGGAGTGAAGATATTTGGATTTGCTTCCTAGTGTAGTATAGTTAAAATAGACTTGGATTTGGAATCAGAGGACCTGCTACTTTCTTGTGCCTTTCTAGTACTCAATTTCCTCATCTGTAACATGGGAAGACTGAAGCAGATTATTTCTGTAGTTTATTCTAATTTAATCATTTTGGTTCTAAATAAAGTAAAATATTTCACTTGAAACCACAGCACTTTGACTCTCATTTTGTGATGTAGAAGAGGATAGAGGAAAAACTATAGAGCTGGGAAAAGGAAAAGAAGAAGGAATAAAATCAATGTAACCTGTCAGTATAATCTCTTTCAAATGGACTTAAAAAAATTTAAATTTGGGGGGCAACTAGTTAGTGCAGTAGATAGAGCACCAACCCTAAAGTCAGGAGGATCTGAGTTCAAATGTGACCTCAGACACTTAACACTTACTTCCTAGCTATCTAATTTTAATTTTAACAATTGTATAAATTTTTATATGAAAATCTTGTGTTTTTATATCACTTTCACATCTGAATATAACTTTCTTTTCCTCCTCCCTATCTATTCATTCCCTATAATAAAGAATTTGAAATCAAAGAGAAAAATAAGCAATTTAACAAAATCAACCATACAGCATTTATTAAACACCAACTTTAACTTCTCTACCAACCTCTAGTCTCATATTTCCAATTCCCTTTTAGACATCTTGAATTAGATGTTTTTTAGTTACCTTAAACTTCATATGTCCAAAAATGAATTAATTATCTGTACTTCCAAAGCTTCTCCTCTTCCTGACTTCCCTTTTTATTGTCAAAGGTACCACCACTATTCTCCTAGTTCCTAGCCTTGGGACATAGGTGACTTTCTAGACTCCATATCCAGCCAGTTGTCAAATTCTATCATTTCCACCTTTGTTACATCTCGGATGTCTTCTTCTCTCATTAAACATTGTCACCATCCTAATGAAGGTATCTATGCTTCAAGTTTCTCCCCATCATAATCCATACTCCACTGAGCTATCAAATTTATTTTCCTAAAAATACAATTCCAACATTATATTCTGGTAGTTCCCTATCATTCCAGTATCAAAAATAATTTAGTTTTGATAATCCCTCCTTAACTCTTCCTATCTGTCCAGTCTTCACCTACCTTATTCTGCTCTCTCTATATTGTTTGATCATGTAATACTGGTTTCCTTGCTATTCCTGGAACTTGACACCCCATCTTCAGACTCCAAATGTTTTCAATTCCCTAAGACTTGGAACACTGTACCTCATCATCTCTGCCTCCTGGTTTCCTTCAAGTCTCAGCTAAAGTCGTACCTTCTGCAAGAAGCCTTTCCCTATCCTCCTTCATTAGTCATTGAGCAGTCTAATGAGGAACATTTCAATGTTCATTTCGGTAAGATTTTGTATTCCAAATTTTTTTCTTTGCCTGCCTTCTCCCCAAGACAGCAAGCAATCTAATATAGGTTATACATATACAATACTTTTAAACATATTTCCATATTTGTCATGGAACAGTTTTAGATCACCTCGTTGCTTAAGAAGAGCTAAGTCGATCATAGGTGATCATTATATAATCTTGCTGCATACAATGTTCTCCTGATTCTGCTCATTTCATTTAGTATTAGTTCATGTAAGTCTTTCCAGGCATTTCTGAAACCAGCCTGCTCATCATTTCTTAAAGAACAACAATATTCCATTGCATTCATATACCATAATTTATTCAGTCATTCTCTAATTGATGGGCATCCATTCAGTTTCCTGTTTCTTGCCACTACAAAAAGAGCTGCCACAAACATTTTTGCACATGTGGGTCCTTTTCCCTCATTTAAGATCTCTTTGGGATATAAGCCCAGTAGAAATAATGCTAGATCAAAGGGTAGGCACAGTTTGATAACTTTTTGAGCATAGTTCCAAATTGCTCTTTAGAATGGTTAGATCAGTTCACAACTCCACCAACAATGTATATGTGTCCCAATTTTCCCATATCCTCTCCAACATTCATCATTATCTTTTCCTGTCATCTTAACCAATCTGAGAAGTGTGTAATGGTATCTCAGAGTTGTCTTTATTTACATTTCTCTGATCAATAATGATTTAGAGCATCTTTTCATATGACTAGAAATGGTTTCAATTTCTTCATCTGAAAATTGTTCATATTCTTTAACCATTTATCAATTGGAGAATGGCTTGAATTCTTATAAATTTGAGATGGATGTCTTTTTAACTAACAGCAGAGAATATTTGCATTTGCCAAGAATTGAACCATGAGTTGACTAACCTAAATCTTGTCAATATCTTTTTTGAAATATTTTATATTTCAGAAAAAAATCAAAATAAGCATGTTAACTCCATTCCTAGGTTTTTCAAGCTGTATACTCCAATTGTTAGATCACTAAAAAGCTATCTACCTACCCTATTTATTTTTGTTTCCTGCAGAAACTGCTTTGCTGAGCTAAGATTTAATGTTATGTCTTAAGTTTTTATAGAGGATCACTAAAACATAAATCCACTTGATGTCTTTTGAAAATACTTGTTGGAAATACTTGATGGTGTTAATATTCAATATTCTTTACATAATAATCTATGTGATGAATAACAACTAAAATTTAGTAGCAGAAAAGTTTGCTCTGAGATGAGATGTTTTCTTTGATCAGGTGACATCTGAATAGTCCAGCACTTTTACCTTTTTTTTGCCCTACCTGCCAAAAAGCTCACAAGTAAACTAATTCACCTCAAGTTTCTAATATCTGAAATTTGAGGTAAGTTCGTTTACTTTTTAAACTGGCATATATTCCCAAGGATCTGTTGTATATGTTCTTTTCTTTCTTTGCCTTGGTGAAATCATCAACCCATTAGCTACATAGATGTGTACATATTAGCCTAGTCTTTTTCTAAGTCCACTTCCAATTGAATGTTTCAAACTGGATATCCTCTTGGAATTTTAAACTCAACTTTTCTAAAACAAAACTATCCATATCAGTTGTCACCTACAACAAAGCTTCTTAAACTGTGGGTCATGACTGATGCTGAGCCAAATGAGCAGAACCAGGAAATCATTACATACCTCATAACGATACTGTATGAGGATGTATTCTGATGGAAGTGGATTTCTTCAACAAAGACAAGATCTAACTTAGTTTCAATTGATAAAGGATGGACAGAAGCAGCTACACCCAAAGAAAGAACACTAGGAAATGAATGTAAACTGCTTGCATTTTTGTTCTTCTTCCCAGGTTATTTATACCTTCTAAATCCAATTCTCCCTGAGCAACAAGAAAACTGTTCGGTTCTGCACACATATATTGTATCCAAGATCTACTGTAATCTATTTAACATGTATAGGACTGCTTGCCATCTTTGGGGAGAGGGCGGAGGGAGGGAGGGGAAAAATTGGAACAGAAGTGAGTGCAAGGGATAATGTTGTAAAAAATTACCTACCCTGGCATAGGTTCTGTCAATAAAAAGTTATTTAATAAAAAACAAAACCAAAAACAAAACAAAACAAAAAAAAAACAACTGTGCATCATGTAACTGAATGTGGGCATCATGGATTTATGATTTGTTATCAGTAAATTTAGATTTATATACTTATTTAATATTACCTATATACCCAGGGTCACATAAAAATTTCTCAGGCAAAAAGGGGCCATGACTGGAAAAAGTTTAAGAAGCCCTGACCTAGACCACTTTAATGACTTTTTTTTGGTTTCTAGTTTCTGGTTTTCCTTCCTCACTTCATGTCTTCTTCCATATACTTGTCAAAGTAATTTGCTTTTAGCAGATATCTGACCATATTACTAGCCTACTTAATACATTCCCGTGGTTCCTTATTGTCTCGAAGGTAAATTATAAACTTCTCTTGCTTTAAAAACCCTTCATATCCTAGCCTCAATTTAACTTTCCAGTTTTATTATATTTTTCTTCTCTCTTGAAAACTAAGATCCAGCCAATATGGCTTTTTCCCTCTTCCTCAAATAAGATACTCTATTTTTTTGTGTCTTTGTATTAGTTATCTTCCATGCCTGGAATATACTTCCTTGTAAACATGACCTCCTAGAATCCTGTTTCCTTCAAAATTCAGCTCAAGTATATCATCTATTTAATTCCTTTCTTGATTCTCCAAGTGCTAATATCATCCCTCATTTGTACTTGTTTTGCATATATCTGCTGTGTGTAACTAGGGGTTGGTTAATAAAGCCCAGTCCTTCACAAATCCATTGTTAGTGGAGTTATGAACTGATCCATCATTCTGGAGAGCAATTTGGAACTATGCTCAAAAAGTTATCAAATTGTGTTACTCTTTGACCCCGCAGTGTTTCTACTGGGCTTATATCCCAAAGAGATCTTAAAGGAGAGAAAGGGACCCACATGTGTAAAAATGTTTGTGGCAGCCCTTTTTGTAGTGGCAAGAAACTGGAAAATGAATGGATGCCCATCAATTGGAGAATGACTGAATAAATTATGGTATATGAATGTTATGGAATATTATTGTTCTATAAGAAACAACCAGTAGGATGATTTCAGAGAGACCTGGAGAGACTTACATATACTGATGCTGAGTGAAATGAGCAGAACCAGGAGATCATTATACAAGCAACAAGAAGATTATATGATGATCAATTCTGATGAAAGTGCCTCTCTTCAACAATGAGATGATTCAGGCTAGTTCCAATGATTTTGTGAAGGAGAAAGCCATCTGCCTCAGAGAGAGGAATGTGGGAACTGAGTGTGGATCACAATATAGTATTTTTCACTCTTTTTTGTTGTTGTTTGCTTGCATTTTGTTTTCTTTCTCATTTTTTCTTTTTTGATCACATTTTTCTTGTGCAGCATGACATTTGTGGAAATACGTATAGAAGAATTGCACATATTTAACATATATTGTATTACTTGCTTTCTAGGGGAGGGAGTGGGGGAAAGAGAGAGAAAAAATTTAGAACACAAGATTTTGTAAGGGCGAATGTTGAAAATTATCTATGTATATATTTTGAAAACAAAAAGCTTTAATTAAAAAATTAAAAAGTCGCCTGGGGAGGCCATGGGGAAAAAAATGTCCATGTACTTTCTTCAAGGAAAAAAAAGATTATTCTGAACTAGAAAAATAATAGACATGAACATTTCCATATTAAAATAAAAGCCAGGGGCAGCTAGGTGGTACAGTGGATAGAGCACCAACCCTGAAGTCAGGAGGACTTGAGTTTAAATCAGGTGTCAGACACTTAACACTTCCTACCTGTGTGACCCTGGGCAAGTCACTTAACTCCAAGTTAAATGAATAAAAGCCAATCTTCTCAATAATGATACAATTCAGACCAGTTCCAATGACCTTGTGATAAAGAGATTTCTATACCCAGAGAAAGAACTGTGGGAACTGAGTATGGATCACAGCATGGCATTCTTACTCTTTTTGTGGTTGTTTGCTTGCATTTTATTTTCTTTCTCATTTTTTTTCCTTTATGATTTGATTTTTCTTGTGCAGCAAGATAATTGAATAAATTTGTTATGGGCTAGAACTCTGTACTTGAAACAAGGATTCTTACAAGGTGTTAAGTCAGTGGAATCTATCTAGTTTAACATGGTAATTAATAACAGTTCTCTAGTTCAGTATAATTGAATTAATCTTACAACAAATAATGGTGCCCTGGTGATATAATGATTGGTTTATACTCGGTATATAGCATATAAGCTGGAACAAACTCAGCTAAGAGAGATTCATTCCATCTTACACCATTGTGGTGGCTAGCCTGTCCTCCTGCATCTCCTCCATTGAGACCAAGCTAGCCCGGGCCTCAGAGAAGGAGACAATAAAGAATTTGGACTTTATCCCTGGCTATTCAGCAGATTAATCTGCTGAAACGAAGACTGGTCCAAAGACCTCTAGAAAACCAGCCGGAATACTACAAATATGGATGCATATGTTGAACTTAATATGTATTTTTACCCTGTTTAACATATATTGGATTACTTGCTATCTAGGGGAGGCGGTAGGGAGAAGGGGGGAAACTGGAACACAGGGTTTTGCAAGGATTAATGCTGAAAAATTATCTATGCATATCTTTTGAAAATTAAAAAGCTTTGATAAAAATTAATTAAAAAATAAAATAAAACATCAAAAAAATTAATCCAAAAGGAAGGGAGGAGGTCCCTTTGTTAAATTCTAGGATTAAAGGGAGTAGTCTAGGAGCAATGAATTGTGACAAAGATCCCTATAAATGTTACCTGAAATTATCTTAGAGCAGACAAGTCATATTGGAGGGCATGGGTGTCTATGCTAGTTTAGACCTCTCTCTGTCTCTCTCTCTGTCTCTGTCTGTCTGTCTGTCTGTTTTTCTTTCTTTGTGTCTCTCTCTGTGTCTGTCTGTCTGTCTGTTTTTCTTTCTCTGTGTCTCTCTCTTTGTGTCTGTCTTTGTGCTTGTCCATCTGTCCGTCTCCCTCTCCAAGCTAGAAATGTCTTGGAAATAGATTCATATAAATTAAATAAAAATGTTTCTGGCAAATTCAAACCTAAATCACAGAGAATAGTATTAATATTTTTTTTCTTTTGGCATTAATAACAAATTAAGGATATCTGAATGTCAAAATTTTGTAGATCTACAAGACCATAGGATTTTATCATCAAGGGGTGTGGTATGATAGAAGCAATATCTCCTAAGGTCCCTGTCATAGAGACTAATTTTTTTCTCTAAAAGGAAAGAAAGTTCTTTTTTTTTAAAAATAGTATTTTATTTTTCCAAACATACATAAAGATACTTTTTTAATGTTCATTTTTGTCAAAACTTTATGTTCTAAATTTCTCTCCCTGGGGCAGCTAGGTGGTGCAGAGGATAGAACACCAACCCTAAAGTCAGGAGGACCTGACTTCAAATTTGCTCTCAGACACTTAAACACTTCCTGACTTTGTGATGTAATGTCCAGACTAGCTTTCTCAAGGATCTCTCTAGAGATTGAACACACTCTTACTGGAGTCTCTCTCGAGTCTGATTATTTCAAGTCCTTTTAGCCCTTATATACCTTAGTACAATTACACTACTACAGCACATTAAGCATGTGTCAGCTGTAGAACAATTGCATCACCACACTAAGTACTAAGTATATGTAAACTAGAGATCCATTATCTCAGTAATCACACTGAGTAAACACCTGTTGTAGGTATCCTTGTTTCAAGTATACTTTTCCAGAGTTCCTGCCCTCTATAGTGTGACCCTGGATAAGTCACTTAACCCCAAGAGCCTCAGCAAAAAAATTAAAAATTAAATTAGCTAATAAATTTCTCTTTCCTTACTTCCCTCTTCCCCAAACAGCAGGCAATCTAATATAGGTTAAATATATGCAATTGTTTTACACATAATTTCTATATTTGTCATGCATAAGAAAAGTCAGACTAAAAAAAGATTTAAAAAACCCATAAATAGGGAACAAACAAAAAGGTGAAAATACTATGCTTCAATCCCCATTTGGTTTCTATAGTTCTCTTTGGATGTGATTGGCCTTTTCCATACTAATCACTACATTGTTGAGAAAAGCCAAATCCATCACAGTTGATCATCACATAATATTGTTACTGTGTACAATGTTCTCCTAGTTCTGCTCACTTTAGTCATCATCAGTACATGTAAGTCTTTCCAGGCTTTTCTGAAATCAGCCTGTTCCTCATTTATTATCAAAAAATAATACTCCATTCTATTCACATACCATAACTTCAGTCATACTGCAACTGATAGGCATCCCCTCAGGATCCAGTTCTTTGCCACAAGGAACTGCTTACTGCTACAAACATTTTTTGCACATATGGGTCCCTTTCCCTTTTTTATTATCTCTTTGGGATACAGATGTACTAGTGAGATTACAGGCTCAAAGGGGTATGCTCTTTGGGCATAGTTCCAAATTGCTCTCAAGAATAGTTGGATCATTAGTGTCCCAGTTTCCCACATCCCCTCCAACATTTATCATCATTTTTATCTGTCATCTTAGCCAATCTGAGAGCTGTGAAGTGTTACCTCAGAGCCATCTTAATTTGCATTTCTCTGATCAATAGTGATTTAGAGCATTTTTTCTTATCATTAGAAGTGACTTTAATTTCTTCATCTGAAAATTGTCTGTTCATATCCTTTGACTATTTATCAATTGAAGAATGATTTGTATTCTTATAAATTTTTATTTTATTTTGCTGAGGCAATAAGGGACTTGTCCAGGGTCACACATCTGGAAAAGCATTCTTATAAATTTGAAAAATTTCTACACATATTTTAGGAATGAGGCTTTTGTCAGAAACAATAGATGTAAAAATTTTTTCCCAGCAGAAAGCTCTTGAGACTTGATAGAGTTAAAGGGCTCAGGTTTGAGCCATTTATATGATTTCCTAGGTGTAAACAACATAGCTTAGGAGCTTCAGTGGTCTCTTAGATTTGCAGATGACTCACTGCCATGGAAGTACCATAAATATAACCACACCCATATGACTCAATATACCCTGCTATTATAAGTTTCTATAAAGAAACAGGACCCTGTGTTTACCTGAACCATAGCTTTACTGAGTGTCTTTTCCATATTGTTTTTAAACATTAAGTGTATGTATATTTAATTTCATTACAATTCTAAGCCTGAACCACTGGAATGGGGTCCCTGAATATATACATACATACATACATATATATATATAACATATATATATATATATATATATATATATATATATATATAAATATAGGGAAGTTTGGAGGAGGGATGGCTTTGGAAGAAGCTGTGAGTTTCATTTTGGATGTGTTGACTTTCAGATGCCTATGAAACATTCAGAAGTCAAATAGGTAGTTGTTACCATATGACAAAAATTCAAGAAAGAAATTAAGGCCGGATACGCAGATATTGGAGTCTTCTATATAGAACTTTGACTGAATCTAAAGTAATTGAAGAGATCATCATTGAAAAGTATTGAGGGCCCAGGGTCTCAAGGAATACCCATAATCTGTATTAGCATGATCATCTAGCAAAGGAGACTAGAAGAATTTTACAATTAGGAAAACCAATGGAGAGCAATGTCACAGAATCAAAGGAAGAAAAAGTGTACAGGAGGGGAAAGCTGATCAAAAGCTACATAAAGTCAAGTAGATAGGGTTGAAAACAGGTCATTATATAGAGCTATTAAAAGATCTTAGAGAGAGTAGCTTCAGTTTAAGTAGAGATAGAGTGTTAGAAGTCACACTACAAGGAATTAAAACATGACTGGGAAATAAATCTAAAAAAAATGTAGATCACCTTTTCTAAGAGTTTAGCTGTAGGGAGCAAGAATAAAATCAATTGGGGCAGCTGGGTGGTGCAGTGGATAGAGCATCAGCCCCTGAAGTCAGGAGGACCCGAGTTCAAATTTGATCTCAGACACTTAACACTTCCTGGCTGTGTGACCCTGGGCAAGTCACTTAACCCCAATTGTTCAGCAAAAAAAAAAAAGAAAAAAGAAAAAGAATAGAATTGATTACTCTAGGATAGCAGTATCAAATTTAAATAGAAAAAGGGGCCACTAATATGTATTTAGAAATATCCCTTCCAGCTGAATACTTATTTAGAAAATCAAATTTTAACATTATCTATGTTTTATTGTATTTTTATTTTGTTAACTATTTCTCAATTACATTTTAATCCAGGTCTTGTCCAGTAGGGTAGATGGCTGCAGGATACCTTTGTCCTAGGAGACATCTGCTGTGTGATCAGGTTACATGCTATAATCTTCTATTTTGGGTAATAAATATTTTCTAATTAAGTACTTTAGTAAGCTAATAGGCAAACTATATAGCCAGTTACCTCATCGATGGTTCATACAGCTATATCCAGGTAGTAAGAATTGGTTTGTGGACAAGTAACAAGTAAAGTTTAAAATACTTCTGAGGAAGCCTTCAACTATTTCACAGACTCACAGAGCTCTATCTTTTTCGTGCTGCTTCACTGGGATCTTAGCTTCTATGGGAATGAGTGAATGGAATGGAAAAACATTTATTAAATATTTACTATATACCAAGTACTGTGCTAAGCTCTGGGAATAAGAATAGAAAAGCAAAACATTTCTTGCACTCAGAGTTCACATTCTTATTATAGGAGATTAAATATACATATGAGAGTTCAGCTACAAGATGGGTGGAAAGACTTGGTAGTCCTTAGATTGAAACAGCTGACAAACTGAAAGTCTGAGTCCTTAGGGTACAGTTCAGCTTAATCAGAAGCATTGTAATAATAATAATAATAATAATAATAGCTAACATTTATACAGAATTTATTGTCAGGCATTGTGCAAAGCACTTTACAATTATTATCTCATTTGATCCTCAAACAAACCCTGGGTTCTGTTATGCTGTTATGATTTCCCCTTCACTTAAAGTATTTATTTTTTCTAAATACATGTAAAGACAGTTTCCACCTTAGTCTTGCTATGAAAGAAGAATTACAATAAAAGGGAAGAACCACGAGAAAGAAAAAAAAGTAAAAATGGCATGCTTCAGTCTGCATTTCTTTTTCTGAACATGACTAGTATTTTCCATCATGAATCTTTAGAATTTTCTTAGGTCATTGTAGTGCTGAGAAGAGCAGTTCATGAAAGTTGATCATTCACACAATGTTGCAGTTACTGTGTACAATGTTCTGGTTCTGTTCTGTTCACTTCACTCAGCATCAGTACATGTAAATTTTTTCAGATTTTTCTGAAATCTGCTTGCTTATCAATGCTTACAGAGCAGCATCCATTATATTCATATTACACACAATTTGTTCAGCCATCCCCCAATTGATAGGCATACCTTCAACTTCCATTTCGCTGGTACCACAAAAAGAAGTTCTAGATATATTTTTGTTCACATGGGTCCTTTTCCCTGGGTTCCAACTGAACTTGTGTTCCTGACTTCAGTCTAGCACTTTATTGTGCCATTTAGCTGCCTGCTAATAGTGTTCATCAAATTAGTTTGTGAAGTCATATTTGTCCCAAAGCAAGGGATTAAACCCACAACTGTTGGGGAGATTCTGATGGACTATAACTAGGAGACACTGGGGAAAGGCTCTGGGTAGATGGAAGTTTGGTTAGGATCATTTTGAAAATGGGTCATACCCCAGGCCTCAGACCATGGTTATCTTTATCCCTCTTCAGGCTCATCTTCACTGATCTTTCCCTGTCATGCTCTGGAAACCTCTTCACTCTGGAAGGTCACTCCACATCTGGACTACTTCTTACATGGGAGGTAATTTCTTCTCTGAACTCACTTTCAACTTTGTTGGTTCTTCCAGAACCTCCAATTTAAAGCCCTTTCTAGGTGATACTGCTGATTTACCTCCACAGGACTTAATCATGTTTCAGTAACTGGTACCTTCCTCCTCCCTCATTTTTAGCTCCCTTTTATGTGTTATCTTTCCCCATGAATACCTAAGCTTCTTAAGGACAAGAGACTTATCTCTTTTTGTACTCCCAATGCTAGCACATGGGAAGTGCTTAATAAATGCTTGGGGACTGACTGATCAATGGAAGAGAACAAGAAAATAGGAAAAATGTGTCAGTTTACTGAGCTCTTCCAACCAATCTTTTAAAAATTATTTATTCTTTCTCATATAAGCTCTACTAAGAGAAACCAGGAGGAGAGATGAAAGGAGATCTAGCTAGAGAGTTGTTTTAGGTCTGAATTGTGAAGGTATAGGTTCAATTTGATGGGCAGAACAATATGAGCATTTTTGTATATGAATGAAATGAAAATGGAAGAGTTCAAGTTGGAAGGCACAGTATTTTCATTGTATAAATTGAAGTTCCCAAGAAGATGGTACAGACTGAGGATGGAGAAGAAAACATAATTAAGTTCTGAACTTCTAGAGTTGAGAGAATGACTTGAATATTAAGAGATGACTAAAGCAAGGATTTGGACTGCTTGCTAAAAGCAGGATGGAGTGAATCTCAAGGGGATGTTGATTAGTGATGACTGCATAGAGGACAATCTAGGAGAGAATAAAGAGCAAAAATGATTCACAGGGCATGAGAAGAGCATCCATTATCAGAAAGATCAAAATGAGGTTAAATATATAATGTGCTTTGCAAACCTTAAAGCATTATATAAATGTTGTTCTGGGTAGAGCCAGGTTTCTATTTGCCACAAAATGGAGAGAATAAAGTGAAGAGATCCAGGATAAAGAGTAATTTGTTAACAATAGGGTAGGACTTCCATAGTGTATAATGGAATAGGAAGGTAGAGATATAAACTGTGGAAGTGCAAGGTTGAAGTGGATAAGAATGAAAGCTTGAGGAAAAAATGATGGGGGATTTTGCTAATTGACATTGACCCAATATCAGGGAAAAGGGGGCAATTTTTTGAACTTAAAGAGCTTATACTATTGAGTGGAGCTGGAGTTCCTATTTTCTAATGTCTTCCATGACTGAGGAGTCAGAATAGACCTTGGATTCTTTTTTTTTTTTTTATTTAATAGCCTTTTATTTACAGGATATATACATGGGTAACTTTACAGCATTAACAATTGCCAAACCTCTTGTTCCAATTTCACCTCACCCCCCCACCCCCTCCCCTAAATGGGCAGGATGACCAGTAGATGTTAAATATATTAAAATATAACTTAGATACACAATAAGTATACATGACCAAAACATTATTTTGCTGTACAAAAAGAATCAGGCTCTGAATTATTGTACAATTAGCTTGTGAAGGAAATCAAAAATGCATGTGTGCATAAATATAGGGATTGGGAATTTAATGTAATGGTTTTTAGTCATCTCCCAGAGTTCTTTTTCTGGGCATAGCTAGTTCAGTTCATTACTGCTCCATTAGAAATGATTTGGTTGATCTCGTTGCTGAGGATGGCCTGATCCATCAGAACTGGTCATCATCTAGTATTGTTGTTGAAGTATATAATGATCTCCTGGTCCTGCTCATTTCACTCAGCATCAGTTCGTGTAAGTCTCTCCAGGCCTTTCTGAAATCATCCTGTTAGACCTTGGATTCTGATACTGCTGTTAATAGAGGAAGGATAACATGTTGATTGAATCCCTGGGACTGGGCTGAGTTGAAGCTTTACATCTTTCTCAAAGGTGAGTGATGAGTCACAAGAAAAACCCCTGGTTCAGGAAATCTGGCTCACACTCTCTGCAAACCTTATACCCTGTCTTTGATGAACTAAAGTTCAAAATCTGTGATCTTTGAGATCTCAAATAGCCTCAAGTGCAGATTATCTACTGCCTTAACATTTGAATCATAAAACTTTACTGGGAATAGGTACAGTGAAGAAGCACATTCTTTGAATTTCAAAGACACATCTGTGAAAAAGAACACAAAGCATTTATTATCCTGACTGAAAAACATTAGTTTTATGTTTCTAGAAGTTAGGGACTACTTGTTGTCTTTGTATTGTTATTGCTTAACAAATCATCTGACACTTAGAAGGTACTTAAAAAAATGCTTGTTTATGATAGGTGATTAAAAGGTATTCGTTAAGAGTATATAGCTTATATGATCAGTCAACACTTATGTGCCAGGTACTGTGCTAAGTGCTGAGAATATAAAGGCAAAAGATAGAGCTCACAATCAAACAAAAGAATCAATGTACAAACTATAGACAGGATAATTAAAAGTAATTAAAAGAAGTTACTAGAATTAAAGGGGAATTAGGGAATGACTTCCTAAAGGTGGGATTTTAACTGAGAATTCCAATTATGGGGGACACCTATTGAAAAAACTGGAGTTGGGAGATGAATTTCTTGTTGGAGGAGCAAGGTTATTGTTATTGAATAGCAGAATGTGTTTGTAGGGGTTTATGGTTGTAAAGTTTGCAAAGATTGTAAAAATTAGTAGAGGGAGCAGTTTTTAAAGACTTTGTGTATTAGTGGATCTTTTATTTGATCCTGGAGTTGACTGGGAACTAATGTAGTTTTGACTATGTGTGGAGGGGGTGACATAGTTGGACTTATGCTTCAGAAAGATCATTTTGACAATGAGGGGTGGAGGGGATTAATATGGAAGGGGTGCAGGGGTCCTCAAACTTTTTAAATAGGGGGCCAGTTCACTGTCCCTCAGACTGTTGGAGGGTCGGACTATAGTAAAAACAAAACCTTTGTTTTGTGGGCCTTTAAATAAAGAAACTTCATAGCCCTGGGTGAGGGGGATAAATGTCCTCAGCTGCCGCATCTGGCCTACAGGACGTAGTTTGAGGACTCCTGGGGTAGAGATTTGTAGAAGGGAGACCAACCCAGGAGCCTTTAGAACAGTTCAGGCATGAAGAGATGAGGGCTTGCCCCAGGGAGACGGCACTGTCACAGGAAAAAAAGGAGCAAATATATTCATAAAGCCTTTGGCAACAGAATGGATATGGGGAATTAGGGATGAAGTCTCATCTCATCTCAAGATGGCAACTAGGTTATAGGCCTAGGTGACGGAATGGTGGAGCCCTTGACAAAATATGGGGAAGTTAGAAAAGCTTTGTTGTGAAAAGTATTTTGGACATGTTGAGTTTAATGTCTATAGGATATCCAGTTGAAAATGTCTAATATATGCAAGAGATATGAAAAAATTCTTTATTCTTCCAATTTAGTTTTCCACATTGCACAAATAATCATATAGACAGAGTTCATTTCTGTTCAAATGAGGCTTAAACTCACAAGGACTTATGTGTTTCAGATACATTTTCCCAATGTTTGCTGAAGCCATATGGCTAACAGCATTTTAAAGAGGTCTTGGCAAATCAAAGATAGAAGCACAGGTCAACCAAATTAGCCTAAAATCAGTGTGCAGACTGAGAGACAGGAAGCAGCACATACAGGCAAGTCAACCTTCCATTACTTTGACCCACATATCTCCTCAGAATTTGATAGCATAGAATCCTGAATCCAAGAGTCTTGCGAGTATACCAGGACACTCCAAACCATGAGCACTGCTTCCAGTCCAATCCTTCTTGTAATCAAAGGGGACAGTCTCTGTGGAGAAATGACCCATTCCCCTCCTTACCGCTAGGAATGACTGCTAACCAATCAATAAACCTAAGGCACGAGCCCCAGGAGTGGCAACACCCACCCAGACCTAGTCCTACTTTCATCCCCTCCTAAACTATCATTTAGGGAAATAACTCTTAGGAAAGGGCCAGCCAATACAGCAAGGGACTCTGGGGAGGAGACAGCATATGCAAGTCAAATCAGTCTGCCACCACTATTTCCCCTCATAATCTAATGGGGCCATCCCAGGAGCCCATGCCTCAAAAATTCATACTTTCAGATCAGTGTGTAAAACCATATTAGAAACTAAATTCTGACACCTGCTCTATCAAATGGTACATTCACAGCTACCTAAAGCCCAAACGATAAAGCTTTTGCTCTCATCAAATAGTTCAATATCAGAAAGCACTATTTTTTTTAATAGTTGGAATAACATTAAAGAAGAAACGTTATTATCGGTTCTGCTGGTAGTTCAGGATGATAGGAACCTTCCATGTGTCGTCTTTTCTCTCAGAATGAACCCTTTGAGGAGTGACTTATTTTTCTGTACCCCCAGTACTTAGCACAAAGTAATTGCTCCATCCATCCTCTTTCATACCAATAAAGAATATTCAGAAGGTTATATTCTTTCATTATTTTGGTCTTGCTAAATATTACTCATTCTTGAGTCAATAAGCTACAAGTTAGAGAACATCTTAAAAAAAGGGGGTGAAAGAGTAGGAAAGTTCATCTTTATCTTACTACTAACATTGTTTTAAAAAATAATCTCAATGAGGTTCCTTTCATAACATTTTACTCTGAATTGTTAGTGTTTATACAACAGCAGTCTATTATACAGACTAATATTTTCTAGTTAAAAAAAGTGTAAATTTTGCAACACTGTAATTCTACAAGATGATAAAGGAAAAAAAACATTGTTTTCACATAATTTCTTTATTGTAAGATAATTTACAAATATTTTGTCTTCTATGGTACACAATGGACCATGTATACAAAGGAGTTCTTCTGACAGACAAAAGTAGGCTAAACTAATTTTCTTTGCTTCATATTTCATGTCTTTATCTGAAAAAATAAAATAAATTTAATTAGTTAATTAGGAAGATAAAGTATCTTAGAGGATATACCCTAGCTTCTTTTAAAGAATAACATATTATTGTTCTAGGGAAGCTAGGTGGCCAAGTGGAAAGAATGCTAAGCCTAATTAATAAGGAAGATTCATCTTTTTAAGATCAAATCTGGCCTCAGATAAGGCCTTAGTCAAGTCACTCAACCCTGTCTGGCTTAGTTCCTCATCTATAAAATGAGCTGGAGAAGGAAATTGCAAACCAGTTCAGTATTTCTGCCAAAAAAACCACCCCCAAGTTGGACACTACTGAAACAAAATACTATTGTTGCAAACTGTTCTAATCAGCACCTGAAATTTAATGAAATTTTATGACATGTGTTTTCTATTACTAGGTCAAAGTCCCTATCTGATAAATCTTTCTCTCCCCCACCTCCCCTTTAAAGTCTCCTTATACTGTATGCCTATTTTGATAATTCAAGTATCTGCCATTTTTGTGTGTAGTTAGTTATATATATGTAGCTCATAACCCTTCTACCACTTGAAAGATGAATACCTGCTAGGGCGATTCATCAACAGGTGTCTAAATTGGTGACAAATCTCTCCATTTCTAGCTAGGCTCTCATTGCCTACCAGAAAATCTGGGCTCTACAGATATTGCCCAGGAGAACCTAGAGTCGTTGTTGATCAAAACTTCAGTAGATTTGTCTAACCTAACTTCACCTTCAAACATCTTGGAATCTTCTATTAGGCTATACTTTATAAAAATCATTCTCACAGCTTTTAAAATACCTGTAATTTGTTGCATTAATTAAATTTGGATTTTTTTTCTTTCAGGGGTTAACAGAGATGGGAAGATAGGTCAAGTGTCACCACTTTACCTCGAATTTGGATAATACTTGGATCCATTAGTTCCTGGTTATTAGGTTAAAGAAGAAAAAAAAACAAAACAAGCAGATCAAGAAGCATTCCATGCAATTCAACCATCCACATTATTTTAGACAAAAAAAGCACAATTCTTTACCTATAAAGTTAAATATATCAAAGTAATATTCAAACAATAATTTATACATATAAGTTATGAAAATTTACTAAGGTATATTTAGAAACTATAAGCTTTTTCCATGCAAACTATGTAAAGCACAAAAATTAATAAAAAACCTTTTTATCCACAGGCAACACTCAGAATCAATAAATGCTGTAGTTTATTCACATTTTACTGTTAAGCCTACAAATGTACACAGGCAATAAAAACTAAAAATTCTGTTCAGAATAACCAAAATATTTCCTGGTTCTGTGCAAGCTAATTTGTCAAGTATACAATCTATCTTTACCTATACAAATCCTATTTTTTCCACACAAAGTAAAAACATATACTTCACAAAACTGAAAAAGCCTTATACTTCTCTTTGTACCTCCTTGGTAGTATTGTTTCTTTGGTCTAAGGACACATACACTGTTCTTTACCTAACCACTACTCTTTTAAAGCTCAGCTCAAAACCCACTTCTTTCATGAAGTATTCTCATCTCACTCTGAGCAGGTATGAGGGTTATGGAAGTAATAATTCTTGTTTCTTAGAGCACATATCAAAATCTGTCTTGTATTTAATTCTATAATACACAAGTATCTTCCTTATAAGACTAGAGGAGTGTTTTTTGCTAATTTGTAAGGAAGGGGTTGCTACTTCTTGCAAAGGCTAATCTCTTCATTAGACATCTTGATCCCATCCCCTTTCTTCCCGTTTTATCTAGAGGCATGTGCATTTGAGCTTTTTCCATCTCCAGTATGGAATTCACTGGTGCTATCCCACTGTCTTCAAGCACGATTAGACATATCCCATTCCTAAAAAAAAATTCTCCACTTGATACTGACACCGTAAAATTATTACCTTATATTGGTTCCATTTCAGAGCCACATTCACAGAAAGAGCCCATATTCTTTGTGTATTTCTTTATTTCACTCATTTCTTCCTTTTTTTTCTTTTCAAAGACTGGGTTTCATTCTCTCACTCATGCTGAATATGCAATGGCTACTCACAAACCCAGTCTCACTAGTGACTGGCATATAAGATTTCACTAGCTCTATTTCTATTTGGGCTTGTAAGCCCCCCCTAGACAGTATACAGTCTTATTCTTATTGATAAGCCTATTACTTGAAATATTATTTTAAAAAAAATGATTCTTCCTCTCCTTCTCCCACTGTTAATTTATCACACGGGAGAGTAATATTAGCCAGAACAGACTGAAGAAAAAAACTCATCTTAAATAGGTGTCTTACTGTCACTCTCAAATTTCAGTACCCAGATACTAAAACAAGCAGAAACAGGGGATGCAAGAACTAAATCAATATAAAATCTAAACAAATACTTACAGAGCTGCAGCACCAGAGATGATTTCAATCAACTCTTTTGTGATAACAGCTTGGCGAGTACGGTTAAATGTCAAAGTCAACTTGTCAATCATTTCAGCTACAAAAAACACCCCCCACAAACCATTATTTTAAATTATTACACATTATACATATATGCACACACACAAACATTATTAAGCTAGCTTTGAAAAATAGATACTTAAGACAGAACCCTAAAAAGAGGACATTATTAGTATCAAAGCATTAGTTATTTTTTTAAATGATTAAGTACAGGTTTCTGTTCTTATTCAGGGTGATCATTTCCAACATCCCAAAGTATATCATTATTCCCTAAACAAGACAGATATACGCTTGCAATGGTAAACTTCCAATTGCATTGTACTTTTCTAACATACTTTCACATTTATAATTTCATTTCTTATAATCAGTCAGAAAGATACATAGGCCATACAGTGGTATTAAGCTCCTTTTGTAAATTAAAAAATTGGGCACAAGATCTGATATTACAGGATTATTATTACAAAACAATATCAATAGAGAAGATTAAACTACCACTGTCACTAATCGAGATGTCACATGTTAAAACAAGATTTAATGTTATTAACACTCAAAAAAAACTATAAATATGGTATTTTAATAACTTCTTTACATTGCTCAGCTATTAAATTAGCAAAATATAGGGTTCTTACAGGCATTCTTGCTAGCATTATCCATAGCTGTCATTCTTGCACTCTGCTCACTGGTGGTAGACTCCTTTAGAGTATAGTAGATGATGTTTGCCAGGCTATACTCTTGATAGTTTTGCAACACATCAGCATCAATGTCATCATAAATACTCATACTCTCTGTTAAGACAAATTAGTTTTAAAAACAAAGTTGATAATAAATTAGGTCAAAATTCTGTTCCAGCCTTTTTACTTCTAATAGTAATACTGAACAGATATCTTAATTATTAAATAATTACATATAAAATAAATGTGTTAATAATATATTAATATTTTAATGGATTATAACATGCAAGTAATATACTTTAAACCCTTTCAGAGCTATTTAAAGAGTGATATCTGAAAGAACCTAATTAAAAAGTTAATGCTAAATCCCATAGGCAAAAGTCCTTTGACTTTGTGATGTTATCAGTTAAAAAACATTTATAGATCACTCCTACTCTATGAGAGGTTTCTTGTAACAAAGTAAAAAGTTAAGTAAAACTAACACTAATGTCCTCAACTGAAAGTACATGTAACATTTCACATCTGTAGCAACCAAAGTTTTTTAAGAATAAGTTTTATTGATGCCACCTGTTTCTTACACCAGTTATTTCTAGTATCCTTCCTTTTCCCCCTCCCCCTACCAAAGAGTCATTTCATATAATGAGTAGTATTTTTTAAAGAAGGGAAAAAATCAGTAACCAACTCTGTTTAAAATAAAAATCTAATTTATTTTCTTCTTCTCAGTCCATGTTCCATTGGAGGAATTTTTTTTTTTAAATGAGTAGTTAATCAAAATAAATTTCCCCAATGTTGTATATAAAAACATCCCATTATACATTTAAATCAACACCTTTCTGTTATCAAAGAATAGAAATGAGTTATCATTTAAAGGGTAAGAGAAGCCACTAATAGGTAATTACTGAAGCAACTAAAGGTCACACAGACTGAAAAACTATGTATAGAAATATGATTTATAAAGATTTCATTGAGTAGTTAAACAAAAAAGACAATGGACACTTAAAAAGAGCAAGGGACAATCTGTGTGATCCTCTGGTATTTTCATGTTAGAAGAAAGCAAGTCAGACCCCCAAATGTTGAGTGGACTCCTTGTGAACTTGTGGAGAGGCAATGGACAAGAATCCCAGAGGTATAGGTTGTCTATAATCTCAATTAATGGAATATCCATCTGAGTATTTAGATAAGTAAAACAAAACTTAATGTTAGAGTAGTTACAGCAAAGAGGATGGTCTGAGATTTTACCAAGGCAAATGAATCTCTCAAATTGGCTCCAAATGGCCTTAACTCAGTGCTCATTCTGTTATATTTTTTTGGGATCTTTTTCTTCCCTTGCTGTCTGGAAGATAAACTGAACTGTCCCTTCTTACAAAGAAAAATAATTTAGCAAAAATATTCAATACAATGTCCACACAGTACAGTGTTTGCAGTTTTTCTTAGTAGTCCTTTGCCTCTACCATGAGAAGATTTCTTTTTCTTTTATTATTTAACATAAATCTCTACTCAATGGTAGAGGACGGGGGCAAGGATGATATCTATCTCCACTAATTCTAGGTATATAGTAAAATGATTAAATAAATGCCTGTTGAATGACAAGATAGATTATATCTCTCTGAAAACACTCTTATGTAAATTTTTAAATTTTAGTACTTACCAGCACTTGCAATTGTATTTAGGGAAAAGATCGGTTTTTCTTCTGTCTTATAAGAGATAACAGACCTAAAGAAAATGAAAATATAATTTTCAAAATAATTTAAGACATGTCTCCATGTATTTGTGATATGTTTGTATTAAATAAAAATAATTCCGTTCACACTGACATACTTTAAAATAATCTTACCTGAATCGATTAAAAATAATAGATCCTTCATCAAATTCATATCCAGAATTTAATAGTTCAAGGGCAATGACTGAAGCATCTCCAAAGGTAGGGGGCTTCCTTCCCACTTCTTTAAATGACACCAAGAAGTGGTCAGAATGAGTCCTAAAATAAAATCATGTCTCTATTAAAGTCACAGTGTTAGATTTAATGAAATAATATAGATTGAAAGAGACACTGTGGGTAAAAAAAAAAAAAAAAAAAAAAAAAAAAAAAAAAAAAAAAAAAAAAAAAAAAAAAAAAAAAAAAAAAAAAAAAAAATCACACAGAGCTCTCTATGGGTTTTTCTGAAGTTCATCAATTATTCTTAACACATTTCCTCCTATTTTTCTAGATAATTGTAAATGGCTAATATAGAAGTAGTAAGGGAATATCTTTTTTGTTTACAAATGACTTAGGCCTTCTGATAAATCCAGTAGAATCATTCTCAGAACAACATTTTTAAAAATGCATAAAAGAAAATATGCAGAATTATAAAGGAAAAGTTATACAAAAATAATGACTTACTGAAATAATTTTTAAAAAGTTCACAGATCCCAGGTTAAGTACCTTGGCTTAAGTATTATACTTTGTCCTTTTCATTTCATTTCTCCCTTTTCTTGGTTTTCTCTTTTATAGGATCATAGGACTGGAAGAGACCTAAGAGATCATCTTTGTAACTCACAAATCAGTGCTATTAGCTACTGACAGGATTTGTTTTATTTACTTAATGGTGATGAGGAAGAAAAAGCAGAAAGTGAAGTGAAAAAGTGTATTCTGAGTTACACCATGGAAAACAATTAACATAAAATCCCATCTAAAATAAATGCCAATTTATAAAGCACTTTCTTTAGTCATAATTTGAACTCAGATCTTCTTAATTTAAATTTAATGCCTTCCTTTTTGACTGTTATTTTAAATATATATATATATATATTTATTTATTTCTATTTTTGACCAAAGTCTACAACAAACACGTACCTATTAAGTATGCCTCTGATTTTGTCACCAACTCCAACAATCATAACTTCCTTCCCAGCTGCTGTGAGGGTAGCAACCTCATTTTTTATCAGTTTGGCAACTGAGGAATGGATAGCACCACAAAGGCCTCGATCTGAGGATACACCAATAAGGAGGTGTTTCTTCATGTCTTCTGCAGCCTTAATATCAGCTTTTTCATAAAGAGCTTAAAAAAAAGAAAAAAAAATAGATTTAATGATGAATAACAGAAACAAAGGAAAAATTGGCTGATTTAAGAAATATCCAATAAAATTCAAGCAACGGCAATTTTAAAGAATGCCTGTATTTCAATCCCTCTTATAATATAGGTCAAATTAAACAAAATCTTCACATAAATAATTCTGAGCTCTCATCCAAAGATCTTCTATCACCAAAGAGAACTCAATAGAACTTAAGTCTAGTAAATAAGGAAACTTGAACAGTTGCATTTATCAATTTGATTAAAAGAGAGGTCTGTAATCTTTCAGAAGCATGCATCTAAGACATAAGAGAGCAACATCCCAAACATCTGTCAAAATAGATGACTACTGCTCATTTGTATTAATTCACAGAGATACACATGATACTAGAATCTAGAGAAAATATACTAGGGATTATAAAAGTCTAAAGCAAAAAAAAAGTGTAGTTGGTGTCTTTATCATTATTACTCATGTCAGGATGGGCAGAAGAAAAAAGAAGAGTTGGGAATTGTATAAATAGTTGGCTAAGAAGATGTAGTATTCAACAGGTTCTGGCCAGGGAGCTAATGCAACCAGCAAATTTTGGTTTAAGAATATTTTGCCTATATTCAGGACACAAGAGAACAGATAGAAATTTGCAACTCTGCAGTTCATTCTCACTAGACTTGCAATGGCAGCCCTTCCTAGCAGTTAGACCCAGCTCCAGCTTTCTGTACTCTGAAGTGTGCTGTGGACTCTATTAATTGAAACTAAACAAGAATAAGGAGGACAGTTTGGATGTCAAACTGGTGGAACTAATGCCATGTAGAAAAGCATGCTAAATGTCAGTCTATTCTTCCCAGAGATGTGGTAGACAGGAACTTGTGCCCCAAGGTGTTGGGGAAAATGTATATTTGGTTTTGCTGTTCATTTGAAATAAATAACACTTTATAAAAGGTGGGAAAAAAGTTTTTGCCTGTTGTCTTAAAACACCCAACCTCTGCAGGAAATAGTTTCAGAATTCAAGATCTTGGTCCCATGCTCAAAAGGATTTTAGGTCCCATTAGTTTGAAGGAGAAAATGTTGAGGGTGGAATCCCAGATCTTAGATAGTTCAGCAACATATTAAAGAGTGACATAATCAGGAGAAAGTATGAATTTTAGAGCCTAAGCATCTTCCATTGGTAGACAAAATTTTTGATCTTAATTGGACCTTTCTATTCTTTAAGTGGGTCTTTATAGTCCTATACCTTAGGTTGGAATCTGTTAGAATTCTTAGCTTTGAAAACCACCATTAAGTCTGCTGTATCTAACCAGAAAGCCAAGATATGATACCAACCCTGCTCCCCCTTATTTCCTCTATAAAAGGTCTTAACTGTACCTCACTAACTTGCTAACTCTTTTTAAGGTGCTAAGTCCTCCTGATTATTGCTACCCCTTTCCTTGCTAAAAACCCTTGTTTTAGCCTGCTTTTAATAGCATAATTAAATCTCTGGTTCTTGAAAAGAATAAAACAAAATCCCCAAATCTTTTCTAACTTAAAAAACATAAAAAGGTGGAAGGGTAAAACTGCCTAGCTATCTTCACTAAACTTCCTATTATAGCAAATAATTTGCAGGAAGAAAAAAAACAAAAACAAAAAAAAACAACCCAAGAATTAAGACTATTAAAACTGCTGATCTTAAATGCCTATATAAAGAATCCAAAATTTAGGAAATTTAACAAGATAGAATTTGGTCCTAACACAAGGATGCAAATTTGATTCCACTGGGAGATTTTGGTGGGCTAAACTAATGATAGGAAATCTATGATTCTGTATAGGTAACTTTTCAAAATAAAGACAAGTGAAAGGGGAAAGGTAGAGTTGGTAGTATCTATTAAGACAACATGCTCATGTGAAAAAAAAATCCAGAGTCTAGAGGAAAGAAGTATGTCTGACAGAATATAGGTAAAATGAAAATGATTTTTATAAGAGTATAAATACTACACAGCACGTGAAGCTACAAAGCATTGTGGACAGAAAAGTGCCCTCAAAATCAAGAACATGCAGATACATTTGGTTCTGTCACTCTAAGTCATGTAAGCTCTCAAACTTAAAGCATCTTTAACTCTTAAAGACTCAAGTTTCAGAGAAGTTGTCAATGTGCATGAGTGTTGTGTCCTGCTTTCTAGAGCTGGGGTGATTAAAATATACCATCCTAGTGGAGAAGTGATGAGGCAGGACTCCTGAGGATGGTGGAAATATGGAATTCATTACAAAGTCTTTCCCCGCTTTTATGTAACAAAAACAACACTGAGCCTGTGCAAAGTATATAGTGCGCACATGGGATCACATAAACAACTTGCTATTATATGTAGATTGCTACCTGGTATCACTCTGCTTCAATCACAACACAGGTTGTCATTGCCCTCTCTCTGAGAGCCCTCAGAGGAAATGGGGAGCCGAACCAGACATTGTTAGCAGGTTCTCTCTAGGCTGAAGGGTCTTATACCTCACTCAGAGTTTCTCCACTGTCTGTGACCCTCTAGATCTCACCCTTTCTTTTATTCCAACTGAAACAGGTATATATTGGTGGCTAAATCCATTACCATGGGAGGAATCACATAGGCAAGTTGTAATATATAAGAAAGTGGTAACATTAACGATATGAATAAACAAAATACTATAAATATTTCCATGAGTTCCAGAAGGTATAGAAGAAAACTATCAATTCACAATGTGGTTACACATACACCTCCTTCATATGAGAAGGCCTTTTATGTTCTCTTTCCCTCCTGAATGAAAAAATTTAATTTTCCCTATATCATTAGCAAAAGACCTCCCTTTGATAAACTGGAAAAGATCCTAAGAAGGCAACCACTATGATAAAAGGTAAAGCACATGCCATATGAAAATCAGATAAAGGAACCAAGGATAAATCACATGGAAGAGTACTTTATTATACATAATCCTGACCCCTTGCAGAAGCAATTATAAATAATATATAATGAAATGCTAAATTTTGTAGTATAAAACATAGCAAGGAAATAATCAAGGACTAGCTTGGCATTTTGAAGATACAGGTTTTAGGTCAAGCTCTGCTGTAAACTACTACCTCAATGATAGGTAAGTTACTTATTTTTCCTACTTTTATGTTTCCTCATCCATCAAATTAGGAAGAATAGATAAATTAACTGGAGTGGAGAGGAAAATTTGAGCCAGACACTTAATTCCTTGAAAATGGAGGGAAAATACTTTAGCAATTGGTAGATAGATAATAAGCACCAGGATTTATATTGAGTTTGGTTCAGTAAATGACAAGGCTGAAAATGGCAATAAGAAGCAAAAAGTATTTCAAGTCTTTCACTTGAGATCGGCAAGTTGGGAGGTATGAGGCACGGTGAAACTAGTAATGGAAAAGATTGGCCTCCATATATTGTCATTCAAAGAAAACTCATCTCAGTGGCAGAAGATGGAAGGAACTGATACAAATATGTACCAAGAGCTATTCCTTAATAAGTGGCCAAAAAATACAACACTTCTTCCCAAAAAGCAAACTATGCACCAAAATATAAATAAGAGAAATATGAAACCAACTCTAATCTTTCATTTAATATCATGTGAAATAGCAAAAATGAAAAAAAAAAAAAAAAAAAAAAAAAAAAAAAAGGGGGAAAGGGGGGGGGGGGGGGGGGGGGGGGGAGAAAGGCCCTTTTGGGAACACAGGCTATCTAATAAATTACTGATTTGAGTCAAAAAATGGTCCAGCTTTTTGGACTATCAATTTGGAAAGATCCAAGAAAAATTACTATCGACTCATACCCTCTGACCTGTGAATTCTATATAGAGCATAAATTGAAGGAAATAAGGAAAAAAAAAAGTTCATAACAGAAGGAAAGCTCCATTTGTAGCCTTGGAAATATAAAGTTAAAATCTTCCATCATAAGGGCATGAACAGACTATGATCTGTACACTCTGAGGGATCATTATTGATTAGATCATAGCTCTGTTGGTATATAGAAAAAAAATGAACCTTCAAACAAATAGAAGAAAAGTAATAGTCTAGAAGGCTAGTGTTAGGCTTTTGGTGGAAAGCTACTGCTAATTGCCAATCAAATTAATTGGGCAGACTAGACTCACTTCCTCAGAAAATATTATATTACAAGTAAATAAAATAGTTTAGGCATTTCTATGAAGATGTTAGCTAGCCAGCATTTTCCTCCAAGAGGTAGCCCCAGGAAATACTACAAAAGAAACTGAGAATTTGGTTTCATTAAGAATGAAAGACAGGAAATTTTGCAGTGACCCAAGAGTTCATGCCGTTTTAATGTCATGATCAAATAAATGCTTCACACAAAGTATAGGCTATTTTCTCTCCTTAAGAGGAGAAAAACTACTGAGATTACTACAGAGATGAAACATTCCTTCTAAAAACACGAATGTTTTACTGTTAAAAATAAAAGGAAAAAAATATATAGCAGAGGTAGCAGTAAGAAAGACAACATCCACTAATGGTCAGAGGAATGTTATAGTATTGAAGACAAATTTATAATGTTTCATAAACTCATCTACTTTTTCCTCTGCCTGGGGAGTTAGTAGTATATTCCTATAATAGTCACTTCTGTTTTTCCCTTTATTGATCTTTACCAATGCTATTCTTTTCTATTTTCCCCAACATCACTTTAGCTTATTATGCAATGCCATCTCACAGACTCCTTATTTATATAGTTTTCTTTTAAAAATTTAAATGTGACTCCAAGTTCAGTGCTTTTCTGCAGTATTCCTAAAGAATGTTTTTAATTTGTTAATTTAAGTCATTTCTCTTTAAAGTACTCTTTTCTGTGAAGTATCAATTTCACTCTTCTCTTACCCAAAGAGCCAACTCCATATATTCTGGCTGGTTTCAGCTCTCGCTCAGCACGGGCATACTTTGCAGCTGCCACCATTTTCATAGACTTGGTGATTTTCTGGATGTTTTTGATTGACTTCAATCTCCTGGTAACTGAAGATTACCAGAAGTTAGAACAATTAAAAATTTCAAATAAATAATCAGTTGTGTAGAAGTACATTGGAAACCCCAAACATTTCTAATCCTCAGTTAAGTCATAAAAAAACACAAGATTTCAGGCTCCCAAAGGACCACATAGATAATTTAGTCCAATCCCTTATTTAAAAATCTGAGAAAATGAGACATAGAGGCACAGTCAGGACGAGAAACAAAATTTCCTAAATACCATTTCACTGTACTTTCTGTGGAACATGGTTGTCTCCCATGCAGTCACCTTAAAGTACTAAATTAGTTCAGAAATGTCATGAATTAAGTACTAAGTTTAAGGGACCTTCGAGATAATCTAGCCTAACTGGCTCATTTTATAGATAAGTAACATGATAGGCAAAGTGACTTGCCCAAGGACACAAAAGAATTAAAATAATCTTTTGGAACTAACATTTCTCCTTAAAACACAGACATACAAAATACTTACTATCTTTTAAAGTTGCCATATTCCTGACTTGAATCCTGAAAATAAAAAGAAAACTTTTAATTAACATTTTACCTCCATTTGAACAGGTTCCAAATTATCTGTGGCCCACCCCCCTTGCCATTTCTATGAACAGCAGAACCATGAGTCTTGAAGTATATTTTGGTTTCACTGACTCATAAATATATAAATCCCTCCATAATTTCTCATTCTTTGTGAATTTTCTGCACATTTTCCTTTAAACCTTCTATAGGGGATTTCCTGCACATATTGGAAGACTCTTTCAATACACTATTGAAAATACACTTTAACTCCTGATATAAAACTATCATTTAATTTTTTCCATCAAATAGCTCTATTTTATATGTCTTACTATTCCACAAAATGAAACCAGTGGTAGGCAAGACTCCATGAGTCCCTAATACATTAATTCTGTTACATTTTCCCAGTTGTGACAAAGTACATGAGCACCTGCACAAATATACATACTCAGAAACTGTTAAGAGAATGTTAAGAATCAACTAGATTATAAACTTCTCAAGGGAGGTGGAGGAAAGGCAGGAACTAAGGCACAACCTCTCCCCCAAACCACTCCAAATTCCTTTAAGTGATGACTCTATATAAACAGGGTGGGGGGCAGAGCCCACAATCCCAGTGTAGCATGAGGCAGCTGTGCTGGAAGGTTAGTAGAAAGGTCTGTGGCAGCAAAGTAGGAGTCTAGCATGTAGTTCCAGCACAGATCAATCCCACCACTTATAGCTACAGAGGAGGGGAGACACACCTAACAGCTCCAGGGCAGAAAAGTGCTTGTGGTCAGATTCCTAGAAGAATCTGAAAACAGGGGCACAAAGCTTGAAGAAGCTTGGGAGAGTGTATCTTTCAATCTGGAGCCCTACTTAAGAGAGTTAAAAGAGTAATAGGCTAGGAAAATGAGCCAACAGAAGAAATTTCTGAGTACTGAAAGCGTGAAAGTGAATAGTGTGCTATTCTAGTCATAAAATGAACCACTAATAAAGCCAACCATTTTATCTATTAACTTATATAAATAAATCTGATCACAAATGATGTTTCTATTTAATTTCACTTTTATAATCACAATTTAACAGTAATGGCTTACTTTCAAACTATTTTAGATTAATTTTGTAGCTATATTAAAAAAAAAAAAAGACTGAATGGCAATTCACCAAGGCTAAAGGATCCCCTCTCCCTGCTTGTTGGTTCTTAGTCCATATCTTTCTAGACAGCTCCCTAAAGCTTTTCTGTATTGCTGACCCTCCTAAATACTTGCATTTTTCTTAGCCTCTGAGACATCAGTTCCTTTTTCTGACAAGATATTTCAACCACTTCACTTGTCCCTTAAGCAAGTATGTTCCTAAAGAGTCTCAGTCTACTTTTTTATTCTAACTCTTCCTTCAGGGTGATTTCACCTACTGCTAAGGGTTTGCTATCTGAGTAGATAGTGTCCAAGTCTAATTATTTACTAATAATTATTACTAAATTATTATAGTGATAATTAATCTCAAATTCGAATCCCACCTTTCTATTTGGCTATAACAGTATCTCAAACTCGACATACCCCGTTATCTCAATACATCCTTCCCCAAATTTCTCTTATTTTTCTTGGGTACTTATACTTATGCCTTACTATCACTCAAGTTCTCAAATGTGGACTCATCTTCAACTTACCCCTATTCACTGTCCAAACCCTTTTCCTTACACACAGCCACCCCTTAAAACACGCTTTCATCAAATGGACTTTCTCAAGAGCTTCTTAATCGGTCTTCCAGGATCCTAGTCTTTCCTCTCTCCAACTCAGCTCTCCCTCAAAACAATTTCCCAAAAAACCTTCTAAGATAGAATATGTAACTGTCTTACTTGAGTGGCTCTATGCACCTGAAATAAAATATTTAGCACTTAAAGCTGTCCTTAACTTACTTTTCCAGATTTACTCTCTACCCAACATGTCATATCCTATTTATGCCAAAATGACTTCCTTTCACATGTCAATTTAGGTATTACCACCTACAGGAAACCTGAAACCTTTAGGTATTGGTGCTTTCCCTCTTCAAACTGCCATCACCACCATTACCACTAACTTCTTTTTTTCCCTCTTCCCTCATATACATGTTTTTACAAATTATCAAAATGTATTTTAGATGTTGATTCCTGCTTCATTTCTCAACACTACTATTACTTGCCAGTGATTCCCTTGACAACTCAACTTTGCATTTTGCTTATGTTCCAGGCCTAAATGAGCTTTTTGAAAGAACTTCCTTTGCTCTTTTGAAAAAAACAAAAAGATTTATTAAATGCTTACCCTAACTAAAGCACTGAGTACACAAGAAAAGCAGAGGCAGCAAATGCTCCTGAGAAGTATGTAAATCCAGCTGCTATACATCCCATGAACATAGCAAAGACTTAAAACTGCTGACCCGACTTTGAATCAGGCTAACCCTTTGGGTGGTTGTTAAGCATAAGAAGCTAAAGAGATGGAAAAGGTGTGAGACCTTGAAGAGAAGCAGATGAGAAGGAGCAAGATGGCATTTTTCAGAGAGCCTCAACTTTCTGACGTGTGTTACCATATCATATCACAGATTCATTTATTGAACTGTGGGTTACATACTGTTATACTTCACAATCAAAGATACTCAATCACCTGAAATTAATGATTTTATTTTTTTCTCTAAAAATTCTTAAAAAAAAAAAGTAGAGCATTAAACATCAAGGGCTAACAAAATGGGGCCTAATATATTTACAAATTGTGATACTACCTTCTTTATATGGTTATTATGATGAAATGTGTAGCACTAAATGTTATGTTTTAATTTGGGTATCACTCATTAACAGTCATAAATAGCAAATGTTGCTTTATGAAGAATAGCAACCATTTAGTAGAATAATGTGTTTGTGTCTTTCAAGAAAAAAAAGTAATGATAAAGTAGAAAGTGTCTACAATAGCTAACAGTAAAAAAGTAATTTAAAATGAAATTCAGCTTATCATCATTTGTTTGGTGTTTACTTATACTTCATATTTCTGTAAGGTAGCTTTCCCCCCTTAAAATCTACCTAAAGTGTACACACACACACACACACACACACTTAAAAGTTTTAAATCCAAAAAACACGTTAATAATAAGAAAAAACAAATTAAAACGTGGCAGGAGAAGAGTTGAAATAAACAGGATTATGACATGAAGAGTTTTGTGTAACAGTGGTGCTTAGTGAGCGCATGACTTCCAAGTAGACCTCAAGACAGGCTTCTAGACTTTTGAAGCTGTAGGATAATCCACAGAATAGCCTTAAAAATCTGAAGCATGAAGTTAGAACTTGGGTTTGAATCCCACCTCTTCCACTTACTTCCTTTGTGAGTTTGGGCAAAACATTTAACTTCCCTGAGCCTGTTTCCTTATCTGTTAAATGAAGATATTGGACAAGATGATTTCAAAAGTTTCTTTCAACTCTTAAGTCCATCATTCTATGATTTAATTAGGGTTCTAAGTGAGGGTCCTAGTTTAAATTAGACTGTACAAAATATTCTCTTGGTTATAAAATCAAGGATTTCTTTTGTACATTTTGACCTTGGTTTCAGAAGAGCTTTCATTTCCACTTAACTATGGTAACCACTTAAAAATTTCATACTTTCTGTGTGACCCTGGGCAAATCACTTAACCCCAATTGCCTCAGCAAAAAAAAAAAAAAAAAAAAAAAAAAAAAAAAAAAAAATATATATATATATATATATATATATATATATATATATAAATAAATTTAGATAGGGGATATTAATACACTACAATGAATATGTTTTTCTTATTTTTTTGGTTCTAAAATCCACACTAATAATATTTTACCAAAATATGTTTTAGATTGCACATATTTAACATATATAGGATTACTTGCCATCTAAGAGAGGGGATAGGGAAGGGAGGGAAAAAATTTGGAACACAAGGTTTTTACAAGGGTGAATGTCGAAAATTATCCATGCATGTTTTGAAAATAAAGCTTTAATAAAATTTTTTTTCTAGATTGAAAAAAATTATTTTCTAATCTTGAGATTAAGTCAAACAAAACCTACAAATTTATTCAGCTTTAATAATAATGATCTATTCTGATACTGTCTCACATCTCTTATTACATATTAGGTGCTTAACAAGATTAAAAAATTACCACTATCTCCCCCCTCATTTGTTTCAGACACCCAATAATGCAGCATTACTCATTCTCCTAAAAACACCACTGTAAAATAAGCCTTCCCTTGCGTTCTAGTACCTCTATTTTATGACCTCCAAATAGTTTGCCCAAGTCTCCCAATAGCCCTAATCTGTGTAGCAGCAAAGAATGGCACAAATCTATTCTGCTCCCAGATTTTAGGACATAACTGCCTTAGTACTACTATGTGACCTTTCTTTTTTTTTTTTTTTTTTTTTTTAAATTTAATAGCCTTTTATTTACAGGTTATATGCATGGGTAACTTTACAGCATTAACAATTGCCAAACCTCTTGTTCCAATTTTTCACCTCTTACCCCCCCACCCCCTCCCCGGGATGGCAAGATGACCAGTAGATGTTAAATACATTAAAATATAAATTAGATACACAATAAGTATACATGACCAAACCGTTATTTTGCTGTACAAAAAGAATCAGACTCTGAAATATTGTACAGTTAGCTTGTGAAGGAAATCAAAAATGCAGGTGTGCATAAATATAGGGACTGGGAATTCAATGTAATGGTTTTTAGTCATCTCCCAGAGTTCTACTATGTGACCTTTCTAAGGAAGTCTTCTAAATAATTTTCTGCAAAAGCCCAATTCTTTCATTTTTCCCTCTTTGGGTACTTAGCTTAATTCAATGAGCACATATTTTATGCATTCTACCTTACACAAGAATCCTTTTAAAAAACATGTTTTTTTTCTTCCTTTATAGACTTTCACTTATGTAAAAATCCTTAAAAAAAAAAACACAGTTTGAGTCTCTTTTGGCATATTTAAATCTTCATTCACTTAGCAAAAAATTTAAGCATAATTTCTTACACAAGAGTCCCTGAACGGGAGCGTTTGTCCCTTTGGGAAAATTAACCCTTAATTCGATATGCATATCACTATAGGACCTACTACGTTCCAGGGGCAAAGTCATGGGGTCACTAGCGCCCATGAACTTCCTTTGCGCTCCAGGTAGCTAGTGCACTTTTGACCCTTCGGAGTTTGAGGCTTTCCGAGCCCCGGCGGCGGCCTCACCCCTACTGCCCTTAAAGCCTGACATTCAGGGTCATCCGTTCCCCCACCCCCCCGGACAAACTCTCGGCCTAGCTGGACCGGCTTCGGCCCTGAGACCCCAAGGGCGCAGTCCCCTTGGGTGACTTTCCTCTCTTCCTGGCCATCTTGCAGGTCCGAGCTTTCCCGGGCCTCCTCGCCTCAGAGGAAGAGGCCTAGCCCGGGCCCGCGACCCTTTCCCACCCTCCCCCTGCCACGTCCTCCAAACCACTGCCCCAGCGTCCAAACCTATCCAGTCAATCCCCTGATCATTCCCCGTGCTGTCCGGGGGGGTCGCGTACCATTGCGGCTGCAGAGCCCAGGCGGAGGAGCCAGCGATTGCAGCCCGACAGAACATGGTGGTGCCGGTCCTGCTGAAGGTCGGACAGACAGACCTCACCGCGCTTGCGCCGAATGTTCCTCCCGCCCTCTTTGTCGGGCTTCCCCCTCCAAAGCCTCGCGAGATTTAGATTTGGGTTGTGTGTGACTTTTTTTTTTCCAATTCTTCCCGAGTTTTTTTTCTTTTCTGTCTCTCACTGACATACGCGACCGCCCGTCGTTCCCCGTTCCCCGCCCCCCCTCCCTCTCTGCTTCCGGTTGACCCTGCTTCCGGTTTATATACGGGAGGGGGTGGGCGCAGAGAGCAGAAGAGGCTTCTCGGTGGTCGCTGTTGTTTGTTACAATGGGGAAATCCGATTTCCTTACCCCCAAGGCCATCGCTAACCGGATCAAATCCAAGGGGCTCCAGAAGCTGCGATGGTATTGCCAGATGTGTCAGAAGCAGTGCCGGGATGAGGTGAGTGTGCGGTGAGAGTGCTTCCTAAGGGGTTATTTCGCGATCCTCGCCCTCCGAGGGGCCTTAAGGACCCGGGGTTCGAGTCCCGGCGCCTCGGTCCTGCTGCAGAGAGATCGCAAAATGAGTGGTGCGGGGGAGAAGCTGGTTTGGAGAGCCCTCTAACTCCTCAGGAAACGGAGACGCCTGCTGTGTGTCTGACACTGAAGGAAGCGGGGGGCACTGCCCGTAAGGAGCTTAGGGTCTGAGGGGAAGACTACGTGCAAACAAATAAGTACCAAGAAAGTTATAGACAGCGAGGCTTCTTAGATTTTCCCACTCCCGACCGCTCTTCGCCGGGGAAATTTTGTGGGGCCTTGAATGTATAGGTCAGTAAATGTTAGTTCTATTTGCTTATTTTATGCACCTTGGGCATATAAGTGAATAAAATAGGTAAATAAATGTTAGTTCTATTTGCTTATTTTATGCACCTTGGGCATATAAGTGAATAAAATAGGTAAATAAATGTTAGTTCTATTTGCTTATTTTATACACCTTGGGCATATAGGTGAATAAAATAGGTAGATAAATGTTAGTTCTATTTGCTTATTTTATACACCTTGGGCATATAGGTGAATAAAATAGGTAGATAAATGTTAGTTCTATTTGCTTATTTTATACACCTTTGGCATATAAGTGAATAAAATAGGTAGATAAATGTTAGTTCTATTTGCTTATTTTATACACCTTTGGCATATAGGTGAATAAAATAGGTAGATAAATGTTAGTTCTATTTGCTTATTTTATACACCTTGGGCATATAAGTGAATAAAATAGGTAGACAAATGTTAGTTCTATTTGCTTATTTTATAATCTTGGGTATAGGTGAATAAATAGGAAATAAATGTTAGTTCATTTGCTTATTTTATAACCTTTATAGGGAATAAAATAGGTAAATAAATGTTAGTTCTATTTGCTTATTTTATATACCTTTGGGCATATAGGGAATAAAATAGGTAAATAAATGTTAGTTCTATTTGCTTATTTTATACACACTTGGGCATATAGGTGAATTAAAATAGGTAAAAAAATGTTAGTTCTATTTGCTTATTTTATACACCTTTGGGCATATAGGTGAATAAAATAGGTAAATAAATGTTAGTTCTATTTGCTTATTTTATACACCTTGGGCATATAGGTGAATAAAATAGGTAGATAAATGTTAGTTCTATTTGCTTATTTTATACACCTTGGGCATATAGGTGAATAAAATAGGTAGATAAATGTTAGTTCTATTTGCTTATTTTATACACCTTTGGCATATAAGTGAATAAAATAGGTAGATAAATGTTAGTTCTATTTGCTTATTTTATACACCTTTGGCATATAGGTGAATAAAATAGGTAGATAAATGTTAGTTCTATTTGCTTATTTTATACACCTTGGGCATATAGGTGAATAAAATAGGTAGATAAATGTTAGTTCTATTTGCTTATTTTATACATCTTGGGCATATAGGTGAATTAAATAGGTAAATAAATGTTAGTTCTATTTGCTTATTTTATACACCTTTGGGCATATAGGTGAATAAAATAGGTAAATAAATGTTAGTTCTATTTGCTTATTTTATATACCTTTGGGCATATAAGTGAATAAAATAGGTAAATAAATGTTAGTTCCATTTGCTTATTTTATACACCTTTGGCATATAGGTGAATAAAATAGGTAAATAAATGTTAGTTCTATTTGCTTATTTTATACACCTTGGGCATATAGGTGAATTAAATAGGTAAATAAAACTAACATTTACTGATCATAATTTCGAGACCCTCCCTCCCCCACATTCAGTTATGCAACCCCCATATGGGAGTGAAAGCTTTAAGATTGAATAGGAAATGGGAAATAATTAAGTGAAGGAAGGCATTAGAATTAAGAGGGACTGAGGAAGGCTTCCCGTAACAGGTGGGATTTTAGTTAAATCTTCAAGCTAGTCAGTAACAGAGGAAAGCATTCCAAGCTTTGGGACAGCCAGAGAAAATGCCTGGCGTCAAAAGATAGAAATGATTTAAGATTAAACATTATTCCTTTCTGCTTCCCCCTCCCCATTTTTTTTTTTATTCTGAACTCCATAAACATCTATTTACCGGAGTACCGCTTATATATAAAGAGCAGAACAGAAAGAATTGTACTTGAAACTGCGAATCTCAACTACATAGAGCCTTATTTTCTTTTTAATTATATAATAAACAATAAAATTGTTGTGCTTGTCTGTAAGCATTGTTGTAATGACTCTCCTTTTTCTTTTTGGCAATCCTATCTCCAGCTCTTTTCTCCACCAAATTGAGAAGAAAAAAACCCATAACTTTCTAATACAGTAAAGCCAAGCAATTTCTCACCTTGATTCTGTTGGAAAACTTATGGCTTATTGTGCAATTAAGTCCATCACCTCTCTGATAGGAGGTGGAGAGCATATACCATTGGTTTTTGGAATCGTGGTGGTAGATGAAATCATTTCTTCTAGCTCTATCTCAAGTAAGAAACCAAACAACATTTCTGCAAAAGGTGTTAACTATGTAATAGGGGAAAGATTGCTGGATTTGGAGTCATAAGACCTTGGTTCATATCACTGGAGTTTTTCAACTAATTTGCTGATAGTTTTTTTATACTGTGTTCCCCCCAGAAGTCTGAAATAGTCTGAGGGCAAAAGTATAATTTTCTAACTCTTTTATATATCTGCAGTATGGAAATAGTATACTTTCCTCTGCAGAGGACTCTCATATTTTTAGACAAATTTTATAGCTGAAAACTTTTAGAGATCATATTGTCTAGTGTCCTTACCTTCCTTCCCCTTTCCATTCTCCTTCCTCTTTCCCTTCTCCTTTCCTTTTCTTCCTTCCTTCCTCCTTTTTCTTTCTTTCTTTCTTTTTTTTAATTATAATAACTTTTTATTGACCGAACCCATGCCAGGATAATTTTTTACAACATTATCCCTTGCACCCACTTCTGTTCCGATTTTTTCCCCTCTCTCCCTTCACCTCCTCCCCTAGATGGCAAGCAGTCCTATACATGTTAATATGTCGCAGTATATCCTAGATACAATATATGTGTTCAGAACCAAACAGTTCTCTTGTTGCACAGGAAGAATTGGATTCAGAAGGTAAAAATAATCTGGGAAGAAAAACAAAAAATGCAAACGGTTTACATTCATTTCCCAGTGTTCTTTCTTTGGGTGTAGCTGCTTCTGTCCATCATTGATCAATTGAAACTGAATTAGGTCTCTTTGTCAAAGAAATCCACTTCCATCAGAATACATCCTCATACGGTATCATTGTTGAAGTATATAATGATCTCCTGGTTCTGCTCATTTCATTTAGCATCAGTTCATGTAAGTCTCTCCAAGCCTCTCTGTATTCATCCTGCTGGTCATTTCTTACAGAACAATAATATTCCATAACATTCATATACCACAATTTACCCAACCGTTCTCCAATTGAAGGGCATCCATTTATTTTCCAATTTCTAGCCACTACAAACAGGGCTGCCACAAACATTTTGGCACCTACATGTCCCTTTCCCTTCTTTAGTATCTCCTTGGGGTATAAGCCCAGTAGTAGCACTGCTGGGTCAAAGGGCATGCACAGTTTGATAACTTTTTGAGCATAGTTCCAGATTGCTCTCCAGAATGGCTGGATGTGTTCACAATTCCACCAACAATGAATCAGCGTCCCAGTTTTCCTGCATCCCCTCCAACATTTATCATTATTTTTTCCTGTGATCTTAGCCAATCTGACAGGTGTGTAGTGGTATCTCAGAGTTGTCTTAATTTGCATTTCTCTGATCAATAATGATTTGGAACACTCTTTCATATGAGTGTTTTCAATTTCATCATCTGAAAATTGTCTGTTCATATCCTTTGACCATTTATCAATTCTTCCTCCTTTTTCAATTGAGGAATATTTTTCTTATGATATTTTCAGTATTTTAGAAGAAGTTGAGATTTCAGAGCAAGTCCCAAGAAGCATGGTGTGGTGGAACAACCACTGAGATGGGAAGGACAAGTTTTGAATATTATCTTTGTGATGTTGAGCTGGTTTTTAAACTTTACTTAGTCTCAGTTTTCTCATCTATAAAATGAAGGGGTTGAATGAGGTAAACTCTGAGATCTCTTTTTTCACTCTAAATCTTATAATGCTAGGCCTAACCAAGAATAAATTCCTCAAGTGTAGTTTGGGGAGATGAGTCTAAATAATATTTCTTTTGAAAAAGACTGGAGGATTTTAGTGGAATGAAATGTAGGTCATCAGTTACCTGAAAGTCAAATAAAATATATTATTATTTTAGATTGTTTAGAGAATGCATAATGCTGAGATTGAAGATCCCATTTTAATTAAATGTCTGCTGTGTGCCAGACACTATGCTAAATATTAGGGATAAAGAATAACCAAAAAGAGTCCCATCCCTCAAAAGACATTTTAATGGGGGAGATAAATGTGTGTATGTATGTATGTTAATCATGCCTAGAGTTTTAATTTCTTCAACTGTAAAATGAAGGCAATAAAGCATTTATTTCCCAGAATTGTTGTGAGGATCAAAGGAGATAATGTTTGTAAACTAGTTAATGCAATTCTTGATACATAGTAGGTGCTTGATACATGCTTCTTCCCCTATTCTACCCTATATAGGGTTGGTTCTGGGACCAGTATTTTAGGATGGACATTGATAAGCTGCAAGGTATCCAGAGGATGGCTACTTAGATGAGGCTAGAGGACTGGAAAAGAGGGACTTTTTATTCTAAGTCTGGTAGGAATGTGGGTCAGATATTTAGAATTCAGTATGGTGAATTTAAAAAAAAAATTTAAATTAACTATCATCTTTTCTGTTTTATAGAATGGTTTTAAGTGCCACTGCATGTCAGAGTCTCATCAGAGACAACTCCTTCTGGCTTCAGAAGATCCTCAGCAATTTATGGATTATTTTTCAGAGTGAGTATCTCAATTTTTGTAATTGAGACATTATTCAGTTGAGCAACTGGTTGTTGCAGAGGGTGGAAAGCTGTGCATGGAAACCAAGAAGACCTGAGTTCTTATGCTGTCTGAGATAATAGCTGGATGACCCTGGGCAAGTTACCTAATCCTGTTTGTCTTGGTTTCCTCATCTTTAAATTGAAAATTTACTGGAGAAGGAAATGGCAAACCACTCCAGTAATCTTTGTTAAGAAAATCCCAAATGGGATAATAGAGAGTCAGACACAACTCAACAATAACATTCAATTGATTTTTCTTCTTTTAGAAAAAAATCAGTTTTTATTGATACCTTTTTTTTTTTTAAACGTCATCATACTTTCCCCCTAACATTCTTTCATCTCCCAGAGAGCCAATTATTGTACAATTCTTGTGAATTGATTATCTCTGCAAAAGTAGGCTGGAAATGACTTCTATACTTTTTTTTTTGAGCCATCCTTGTTCTTTATAATTTTGCAACATTCACATTTTTTGAATTTTTGGTGATTATAATTGTACTTTTCATTTATTTTTGTTGTTGCATTGCGTCATTGTGTATATTTTACCTTGGCTCTGCTTATTTTATTCTGTACCAGTTCACATAGACCTTTCCATGATTCTGTGTATTCATGACAGTCACATTTCTTATATTATAGGAACATTTTACTGCATTCATGTACCACAACTTATTTAGCTATTTCCCCAGTTGATGGGCATCTACTTTGTTTCCGATTAAACATTGTAACTAATGATTTCCTTTTGAAAAATAGAGAGTTCTATCATTGTTCATGTTGTAATAGGGCAGATTGTTTCTACAAATAGCTATAAAAACTTACAAAACTTTTGGGACACAGTGTATCATAGGATTTAGGAGTTAGGAGGGACTTTAGTAATCATCTAGCCCAGCATACTAGTTATAGATGAGGAAGCTGGGGGTAAGTGCCTTGTTCAAAGTTACATAATAAGTATTGACATAAGTAGTTTTATTTGGGGGAGTAGTGGGGAGGAATTCAGTGTCTTTTCTGTTTGAGTCTTGTGATTTTATTTGGTCCTTTCAGTGTCTAAATCTTTCTTTTTTTTTTTTTTATTTAATAGCCTTTTATTTATAGGTTATATGCATGGGTAACTTTACAGCATTAACAATTGCCAAACCTCTTGTTCCAATTTTTCACCTCTTACCCTCCACCCCCTCCCCCAGATGGCAGGATGACCAGTAGATGTTTAATATATTAAATCTTTCTTTATAAGAACACGTTTTGTCAGACTAGCCTTATTTCTTTTTTTGACATGATTATTAGATTGATGAATCAGAGGACCATCCCAGGAGAACTTAACCTCCTTCCCTCTTTCCTTTTTTCCCCTTCCTTTCCTTCCTTCTTACTTATCACTTAGTTCCTACCTACTCATTCATAAAACTCAATTAGAAAACATTCATCAGGCTCCTATTATATGTCAAGCAGTGTGCTAAGTGCTGAGATACAAAGAAGGGTAAATAAAAAACCTTGCCTTCAAGGAGCTTATCATCCAGTGGGAGAGATAATCACATCAAATTAAAACAAACCACAAATATATCCACACATAGACCAACTATATGCAGAATATAATGAGGTAAATAGTTAATAAAGTGAAGACACTAGAATTAAGCACGGTTGGGAAAGACTTCTGGTGAAAATGGGATTTTAGTTGAACCTTACAGGAAGACAGGGAAAGTAGAATTGAGGAAAGAGAATCTTTTAGAGATAGGGGAGCAGCCTAAAAAAACTGAAGTGAAAAAAGTACAACCCTTGTTACAAATTTGCCTAATTAGGCAAAAAAAAATCTCCAATTGGCCACTTCTGAAAATGTATGTTTTACTCTATATCTTGAATCTGTAGTAACAAATTACTCCTTATTTCACATTGGTTTTTTAAAATTATGATTGATCATCACATTGATTGGTATTATATGCTATTTTTGTGGAGATGAGATATAGGCATGTGAACTAAACCATAATTTAGTCAGATGAACTTATATATAGGATTTGTAAAAGCATTTGTTAATGATTTAATGCCAGTGCAGCATGAAGACTTTTTTGGAGTACCTATGAATCTGCATTAACATTTTTCTTTAACATTTTTATTAATGATTTGATAGTGACATAGATGATATACTCATCAAAACGACAAATGCCACAAATTGAGGATTAGCTTATTAGATAGTAGTAGTATTAGCTAGTAGTAGATGACAATCGGGATCCAAAGGGTTCTTTAACTCTCTTGATCACAATTTCTTCTAGGTTTTTTGGACACCATTCTCTTCTGATTCTTCTCCCTCCTCTCAGACTTCCTTTTCTCAGTGTCCTTTGCTAGATGCTCCTCCAGATCACACTTTTTTATAAGAGCTTTTAAAAAAAATTTCCTTTGCATTAGCAATCTTGAATATGCATTACTTTTTTTTTTTTCTCAATTGTAGAAGGCCGCAGATAGTGGGGGAACTCGGAGTAAGGTTTAAGACCCTTTAGCCCATAGGGAACCTGCTGACAATGTTTGGTTTGGCTCCCCACCTCCCTTTGGTGTTCTCACCCTTCCTGAGAAGTCAGGGAGGGTGTGACCACCTGTGTTTTACTTGAAGCAAGAGTAAGAGGCATTTATGTAGCTGGGTGCTTATAGTTAACACATGCCAATGTATTGTGGTGATGTAATGCTACTATAGTTAATACTTGCTCTGTGTGCTGTGATGATGTAATCGTTCTACAGTTGTTATATGCTCAGTGTGCTGTAATGATATAATCCTTTTAGGTATTTAAGGGCCGAGAGGACTTGAAATAAATGAAATCCACCTTTGACCATCCTTGTGAGTCTCCTGCCTTCTTCACTCCTCCATTAAGACCAAGGACTCCAGCTGGGGGTTCAGAGATCCTCCAGAGAGCTAGTCTGGATGGCATATTTTGGCACCCCAGTGTGGGAGCTCTAGAAAGCATAGTAAATTTTGGCACCCCAATTTGGGGGCTCTAAAAAGCCCACTACACTCAATAGTATTTTATTTTTCCAAATACATGTTAAGATAGTTAAGATAGCATTCATTTTTGTTAAACTTTGTGTTCCAAATTTTTCCTCCTTCATCTTTTATCTCCTCCTTACAAGACAGCAAGCAATCTGATATAAGTTAAATATATATATATAATACTTTTAAATATATTTTTGTATTTGTCAAGTTGTGCAAGAAATATCAAACAAAAAGGGAAAAACCCCCACAAGTGAAAAAGCAAATAAACAAACAACAAAAATAGTAAAAATATTAAGTTTCAATCTGCATTCAGCCACTATAGTTCTCTCTCTTGAGATGGCATTTTCTATCCCAAGTCTATTGGAATTGTGTTGAACCACTTCATTGCTTAGAAGAACCACATTCTTCACAGTTGATTGTCAGATAACCTTTTTGTTACTGTGCACAATGTTCTCTTAGTTCTGCTCATTTCACTTGGCTTTTCTGAAATCAGCCTACTTAGTATTTCTTATAGAATAATAATCCATTACATTCATATACCATAACTTATTTAGCCATTCCTCAATTGATGGGCATCCACTCAGTTTCCAGTTCCTTGCCATTATAAAAAGAGCTATTACAGATATTTTTGTATATGTGGGTCCTTTTCCTTCTTTTATGATAACTTTGGGATATAGACCCAGTAGATCTGTATCTGGATCAAAAGGTGTGTACAGTTTGATAGCCTTTTGGGCATAGTTTCTTTCTTTTTTTTTTTTTTCCCTCAATTTCTTTTTTATTTGGGGTGAAATTAAAAGTTGTTTTAGACTGGAGTCATTGGTAGAAGTGAATATATAGTTTCAATATTTTCATGATTGAAGTCAAATATAGCACCTCCAAAATTTCTTAAAGTAGGAAGTGAAAAGAAAGACATTTAAAAGCAGTAATAGAAGACAGACTTTTTAAAAAACACATATAGGATCAATCTTATAGCTGAAATCTAGAATTCCTTAAGCCGACTATATCTTTTTTTTTTTTTTAATAGCTTTTTATTGACAGAACATATGCTTGGGTAATTTTTCAACATTGACCCTTGCAATCACTTCTGTTCCAACTTTTCTCTTCCTTCTCTCCATCCTCTCCCCTATATGGCAGGCAGTCTCATACATGTTAAACATGTTAAAGGATATCTTAAATACAATGTATGTGTACATATTTATACAGTTTTCTTGTTGCACAAGAAAAATCGGATTTAGAAAGGTAAAAATAACCTGGGAAGAAAAAACAAAAATGCATGCAGTCCACACTCATTTCCCAGTGTTCTTTCGCTGGGTGTAGCTGGTTCTGTTCATCACTGATCAATTGGAACTGAATTGAATCCTCTCATTGCCAAAGATAGCCACTTCCATCAGAATTGATCCTCATATGGTATTGTTGAAGTGTATAATGATCCCCTGGTTCTGCTCATTTCACTTAGCATCAGTTCATGTAAGTCTCTCCAAACCTCTCTGTATTTATCCTGCCAGTCATTTCTTACAGAACAATAATATTCCATAACATTCACTCAGCTGTTCTCCAATTGATGGGCATCCATGCATTTTCCAGTTTCTAGCCACTACGAAAAGGGCTACCACAAACATTTTTGCACATGCAGGGGCCTTTCCCTTCTTTAGAATCTCTTTGGGATATAAGCCCAGTAGTAGCACTGCTGGATCAAAGGGTATGCACAGTTTGATAACTTTTTGAGCATAGTTCCAAATTGCTTTTCAGAATGGTTGGATCTGTTCACAGCTCCACCAACAATGCATCAGTGATAGTCCCAGTTTTCCCACATCTCCTCCAATATTCATCATTATCTTTTCCTGTCATCTTAGCCAATCTGACAGATGTGTAGTGGTATCTCAAAGTTGTCTTTGCATTTCTCTGATCAATAATGATTTGGAACACCTTTTTATATGAGTAGAAATAGTTTCAGTTTCATCATCTGAAAATTGTCTGTTCATATCCTTTGATCATTTATCAATTGGAGAATGGCTTGGTTTCTTATAAATTAGAGTCAATTCTCTATATATTTTAGAAATGAGACCTTTATCAGATCCTTTGAATGTAAAAATGTTTTCCCAGTTTGTTGCTTCCCTTCTAATCTTGTTTGCATTAGTTTTGTTTGTACAAAAACTTTTTAACTTGATATAATCAAAATTTTCTATTTTGTGATCAGTAATGATTTCTAGTTCTTCTTTGGTCATAAATTCCTTCCTCCTCCCCAGGTCTGAGAGGTAAACTATCCTATGTTCTTCTAATTTATTTATAATCTCATTCTTTATGCCTAAATCATGAAGCCATTTTGATCTTATTTTGGTGTAGGGTGTTAAGTGTGGGTCTATGCCTAGTTTCTGCCATACTAATTTCCAGTTTTCCCAGCAGTTTTTGTTGGGATCTTTGGGTTTGTCAAACACTACATTGCTATAGTTATCGACTGTTCTGTCTTTTGAACCTAACCTATTCCACTGATCAACTAGTCTTTTCTTAGCCAATACCAAATGGTTTTGGTGACTGCTGCTTTATAATATAGTTTTACATCAGGTACGGCTAGGCCGCCTTCATTTGATTTTTTTTTTTTCATTAGTTCCCTTGAGATTCTTGACTTTTGTTCTTCCATATGAATTTTGTTGTTATTTTTTCTAGGTTGGTCATAGTTTTAAATTGTTCTCCAGAATGTTTGTCTCTTTTCATAATTCCACTAACAATACATTAGTATCCCAGTTTTTCCACATGACTCCTAATATTTCAAATCACACTTTCTAACCTTAGATATCCTTCAGTGTTCTATCCTGGATTCTCTTTTCTTCTCCTCCTACTTCACTTATCTCATCAATTACCATGGATTTAATTGCCATTAATTTTGGTTGATTCTCAAATATACCTCTCCTTTCCCATTCTTTCTGCTGACTTTCAATCTTGCATTTCCAGTTGCCATTCTGATACTTTGAACTAGATGTTCATTACATATTTTAAACTAAAAATGTTCAAAACTGAACTCATAAATCTTTTCCTCCAAATCTTCCCCCACTCCTACCTTCCCTCATAGTGTAAAGGATTATATCTTTCCATGCCTTCAGACTCACATCTTAATTGTCTTTCTGAATTCATCACTATCTCACCTTTCTCCACCCCACCATGTCCAATCTTGCCAATGCTTATTGATTTTACCTTTGCAATATCTCTTGAATATATCCCCATTTCATCTCTGATACTATCACTACTTTAGTGCAAGCCTTCATCACCTCACACTTGGACTATTGCAATAACCTCCTGGTGGCTCTGCCTGCTTTGGGTCTTTCCCTACTCCAAATCATTCCTTAGCCACTAAAGTGATTTTCATAAAGCTGAGGCTGATAGAGTCACCTCCCTACTCAGTAGATTGCAAAGTTTTTCCTAATCTAGCTTCCTGTTGCCTTATTTTACAACAACACACCACATCTCTTGGCTCTGGGCATTTTCTCTTGACTCCCATTCCCCAAATACTCTTTCTTCTTCCTCACTTTTGCCTACTAAGTTCCATGGTTTCCTTTAATTTAAGTCCCACTAAAATCCCACCTTCAACTGGAAGTTTTTCACAACTTTTTTTACTTCTGGTGCCTTCCTTCTGTTACTTATTTCTTATTTTGGCTGATCTAGCTTGCTTTATTTATATTTGTATGTATCTTGTCTCCCCTATTAAACTGGGAACTCCTTTAGAGCAGGGACAGTCTTTTGCCTCTTTTTTTGTACTTACCTCTGTAGTATCAGGTGGTGTTTAATTAATATTTATTGATTAATTGTCAAGCTAGAGCATTGAGCTGAACCTAATAAGATAAAAGTCACTAGGAATAAACAAAAAAATATTGTGCTTGGGGAATAAATTTTAAACTTGACAAATATAAGATGAAGGAGAGGTGGTTAGGTAGCAGTTATTCTGAAGAAGATCTGAGGGTTTAGAGGTTGACTAACTCCACATGAGATAACAGTGTGATATAGCAACTAACTAAGCTTAATTTGGGACTTAATTTTGTGCTATATTTTCTTGTCTGCAGTTTTGTATTCTGTCCTAGGCACTACTATTTAAGAAGGATATCTATAAGCTGGAGAGTGTTCATAGTAGGACAAAGACTTTGAATCTTCCTGTAAAGGTTAGGTAAAGGAATTGGGCTTGTCTAGCATGGAGAAGAGAAGTTTTGGGAAGGAGGTAGTCTTGGGGAAGAGAGGGTATATATATTCCTAAAAGTGGAAGGGCCACCTGATGGCTTACATATTCTTAGAGGTCTTCAAGCATTATTTGCAAAATCATTTGTTGGGCATTATAGTGAGAATTACTTTTTATAAAATTAAGAATAGGTGGTCACTAAATTCTCTTCCAACTCTCAAATTTTTTCTATATCCATGCACTATAGACGTTGGCCTAATATATAGTCTGAAAACCTCTAGTTTTTCTTATTTCTTATTCTTGGTATGACATATGACATGAAATGCAAACCATTAATGTACAAGTGTTTACTTCTAAACCAACAATAAAAAGAGATAAAGGTACCATATTTTTTTGAGTAGAAAATAATTTCTGGGAGGTAATTTTGTGTACTTTTAAGACTGCCTCTAAAAGGTAATTTTTAATTGTGGAATTAAGGATGATGTCAGAAATGAGATTTATGCATTGGCCAAACATGATAGATTAGGTATAGATGAGACTTCTAGATGGGATCAACCAATTTCTACATTTTATTGAATTTTTTCATTTCACAAAGTTTTTTTTCTTCCACCCCACTTCTAGGATGTATTATAACCTTTTGATACAAATAGAGAGCCATGTAATTAATTTATGACTTCACCTTTAATACTTTGCTTGGTCTTGCCTAAAGATTGCAATCTTTTATAGACTTTTTACTCCACCTAAATTCTCTGATTTGACCACTGCATTTACAGTTATTATTAACACATTTCATTTACTATATCTTATAGTTGTGTTATATATTTTAATGGGATTTATTTAGTTTTTTTCTAATAAGTTTTAGGAAGGTATTACAATGCATCATATGTATGGATATTACCAAATTTGCCTAAATATTTTCCTTTATTTTTCCCCAAGGGAATTCCGAAATGACTTTTTAGAACTTCTCAGAAGACGATTTGGTAGGTAACGTTATTCAAATTACTTTCTTATTATAATTTGATTATCTCCACATTTAACTGTTTTGTGTTCTTTGCTTTGCTTTTAGGCACAAAGAGAGTCCACAATAACATTGTATATAATGAGTATATCAGTCATCGAGAGCATATTCATATGAATGCTACCCAGTGGGAAACACTAACTGATTTTACCAAATGGTTAGGCAGAGAAGGTAAGTTTTTTTTTTTTAATGTTTAGAATTTTTCTTTCTTTTCTTTTCTTTTTTTAAATTAAAGTTTTTGATTTTCAAAACATGCATGGATAATTTTTCAACATTGACCCTTGCATAGCTTTGTGTTCCAAATTTTCCCCTCCTTCCCCTTCCCCTAGACAGCAAGCAATCCAATATATGTTATACATGTTAAAATATATGTTAAATCCAATATATGTAAACATATTTATACAGTTATCTTGCTGCACAAGAAAAATCAGATCAAAAAGGAAAGAAAATGAATAAGAAAACAAAATGCAACCAAACAACAAAAACTGAGTGTTGTGATCCACACTTAGTTCCCACAGTCCTCTCTCTGGGTACAGATGCTCTCTTCATCATAAGATCATTGAAACTGGCCTCAATCATTTCATTGTTGGAAAGAGTAATGTCCATCAGAATTGCTTGTCGTAGTGTTGTTGTTGGTGTATATAATGGTCTCCTGGTTCTGCTCATTTCACTTAGCATCAGTTCATGTAAGTCTCTCCGGGTCTCTCTAAAATCATCCTGCCGATTGTTTCTTACAGAACAATAATATTCCCTAACATTCATGTACTATAGAGAAGGTAACTTTTAAAGAGTAAAAAGTATAATTATTGTATGTTTCCTTTAAAAAGGACAATAGTATAATTTATTAATGTATTTGTGAAATTAATAGGTAAATGGGGCATTGAAAAAGCTAAGGCAAATTTTTAAGGAGCATAATGGAGCAAGACTTTCTATTGAAGGGTTTTTTTTTTTTTCTCTTTTAAACCATCCTCCCTTAGGATTTGCTACCACCTTTAATAATTCTTATTCTTCTTGCTCAATCCTCTTCAGTCTTTTTCTAGCTAAGTGGATTTTCTATTTGTTTTCCCCTTTTTACTTTTAATCTTTGAAGGATTAGAATGTGGTTTTCTTGAGAGCAGTGACTGTCTTACTTTTTTGTATTTATATCCCCAGGGCTTAGCACAGTGCTTTGTGCTGCGGGCTTCATTGTTTATTAGTTAGGACTAGATTGAAAGGGAGAAGTCTCATTTTTTTTCATTCATAGAGGTTTAGAGCTGGAAGGCCCCTAAAACCCCTAAAAAATAGAGTCCAAATTTTTATTGTTAGATGTAGAAACCCAATCCCAGGGAGTTGAAGTTATTTTTCCAGTATCACACAGCTAGCTGATTACAAAGCAGAAGCCAGAACCCAGGTTTTTTGAACCTGGTTCAGTGCTCATTCTGTATCTTTCTATTTTCCACATAATTGAGTAGCTATCTTAAAGAACATTTCCCCTATCTTGGAAGCAATAAAAAAAAGAGTCTCAAGACTTAATAGTTTTCTTTAGAATGGCAGAATGCTTGTAGTAGCATTTGATGTGGCTTGTAAAGAAAATTACTTTGTATGGGGTAAAGAGCTACATAAATGTAACTTGCTCTTGTTATTATTATTTTAGGGATCTGTGATTTCAACTTTGTTGATTCTCTCATTAATGAGACTCCTCTCAGCCTCTCCCAGGTTTAGTCAACAATTATTTTTTGAGTTGCTATAGCCATAAAGTTTATTACTCAGTGGCCAATCCCCTGGAATGAGTTTCTCTGAAGTTAGGGAGGCCTCTCTTTGGGGGACTGACAAATTTTTATTGAGAAACTAGAATGTTGGACCTGTCAGAAATTGTTTTTCATTGGTCTAGCTTTTCAAGACATCAGTTACTCCAGTGATACAGTGAGGTATTAGTTGGATTTTGTATCATTTTTATATTAAGTATAATTAAATATTTGTCTTATGTTCTATCTCTTAACTTAAAGTGAGTATATATTACAACAATTCTCCCTATTAGACTGCATATTCTTCAAGGGCAGGTGTTTTTTCATATTTGTCTTTCTACTGCCTAACATAATACCATATATTAACTATTTTATTTAATGTTTGTTGAATGTAATTGCTAATCATCTTTCATTTCCAATTATATTTTGGTTTTAAGTCAAAATTTGATTATATATTTGTGGATTTATTTTTTTAAGGTTTATGTAAAGTGGATGAGACGCCCAAAGGATGGTATATTCAGTACATTGATAGAGACCCAGAAACTATCCGTAGACAACAAGAACAGGAAAAAAAAAAGAAGCAGGACCTTGATGATGAAGAAAAAACTGCCAAGTTTATTGAAGAACAAGTAAGAAGAGGTTTAGAAGGAAAAGAACAGGTAAGACACTATTTTTACAAGAGAAAAAAGAGACATTATTTCCCATTTATTTTATTTTTTAAATTTTTATTTTTATTTAAAAAAAAATAATTATAACTTTTTATTGACAGAACCCATGCCCGGGTAATTTTTTATATTATCCCTTGCACTCACTTCTGTTCTGACTTTTCCCCTCCTTCCCTTCACCCCCTCCCCCAGATGGCAAGCAGTCCTATACATGTTAAATATGTCACAGTATATCCTAGATACAATATATGTGTGCAGAACTGAACAGTTCTTTTGTTGCACAGGAAGAATTGGATTCAGAAGGTAAAAATAACCTGATAAGAAAAACAAAAATGCAAACAGTTTATATTCACTTCCCAGTGTTCTTTCTTTGGGTGTAGCTGCTTCTATCCATCATTGATAAATTGGAACTGAGTTAGATCTTCTCTTTGTCGAAGAAATTCACTTCCATCAGAATACATCCTCATACAGTATCATTGTTGAAGTATATAATGACCCCCGGGTTCTGCTCATTTCACTTAGCATCAGTTCATGTAAGTCTCTCCAAGCCTTTCTGTATTCATCCTGCTGGTCATTTCTTACAGACCAATAATATTCCATAACATTCATATACCACAATTTATCTAACCATTCTCCAATTGTTGGGCATCCATTCATTTTCCAGTTTCTAGCCACTATAAATAGGGCTGCCACAAACATTCTTGCATACTTGGGTCCCTTTCCCTCCTTTAAGATCTCTTTGGGATATAAGCCCAGTAGTAACACTGCTGGATCAAACGATATGCACAGTTTGATAACTTTTTGGGCATAATTCCAGATTGCTCTCTAGAACGGTTGGATTTGTTCACAACTCCACCAACAATGCATCAATGTTCCAGTTTTCCCACATCCCCTCCAACATTTATCATTTTTTCTTGTCATCTTAGCCAATCTGACAGGTGTGTAGTGGTATCCCATTTATTTTTTGATAGTGCTTCTAGGAAACTTCTGTAAATTTATATTTGAACAAATAATTTTCATATATTAAAATGTCATAATAACTTTCACTCATTCCAGGTTTCCATTAGGATTCTTTGTCCAGTTATTCCTGCTTACTTTTCTCTTTGTTTGGATCTTGTTAGTTCTGCTTTTTAGCTTTGGATTATTTCATAAAAGGACTATAAACTTTTTTTTTGTTCTTATCTATTTTAATTTCATTAAAATATTCTGATTCATTAATGTAACACAATTTACAGAACCATTCCTTTTCCTAGATATTGGTTATTTGCAGTTTTTTGCAATTAGAAATAATGCTGTTTTTCTTCTCCATGGCTTCTCTTGAATTGATATTGATAACCAGAAATTAAAAGAAGAGACTTTTCCCATCTTGCCTACAATAAATCCTAGAGAATTCCCTTTCCTTCAAGCTCCCCTTCCCTGAGGGTGAGGAAATAACCTATTCTTTCTGCTTCCCCCTTTCCCTCCCCTCCAAAAAAATACCTAATAAAACTTAATTTCCTCTTCCTTTCATGTAAACCACAGTTTGATTGTATTCCTTTCCTTGAGCCTCAATAGAGCCTCTCACTTGAAGTACTGCTTTATTGCCTCCTTTTACCTTTGTCTCTTTTGCTCTTGAATTCTCATTTGCTAAGACTGTTTCTTCTAGAACTCCCATCTTCAGACTCAACAAAAGACTTCTCTTAAGGCCTGTTTCATTGCCTGTATAGGGGAAAAGCTATCTTATGTAGCAAAGACCTTTCAGTCATCTTATTAGTAATAATTTTTATTTATTTCATGCTTCATCAGGCAAAGCATTCCTGCTGTCTTTAAATAATTATTCTGTGGCATGATAGTGTTTAGACTAAATGGCTTTAGACTAGATGGCTTTTGAGGTCTCTTCTAGCTTTAGCTCTATAATCCTGTCGTAGAAACCCTTTTCTATCCTGCTTTTCTTCTTTTGAACAGTTTTTAAAGTCATGTTGCACTTTTGTAGCTATTGGCATAAATAGTTTCCTTGGTTATTTGCACCAGAGACCAGATGCATAAATAAAAAGCTGATTCTGCTTCATTGGCTCATGTCTATCTTTGGTTAAAACAATAGACCTAGACAAACTCATGTTCCTTGAAACATTGTAGAGTAACTTTTGAACTATCACAGTCTTGTATGGAAAAGTTTTTAGTTTTTTACTTAAAGCGATTTATAACCTATAATTTCTGAAGGTAATATTCTTGTTTTATTTTTTATTGTTTAACTTAAGGCATATAGACTGTAGAACAGTTTGTAAAGCTAGTGAAAAGATTAGGTTGTTTAGAAAAGCTGCTATTGACTGCTTGCCATCAAGGGGAGAGGGTGGAGGGAGAGAGGGGAAAAATCGGAACAGAAGTGAGTGCAAGGGATAATGTTGTAAAAAATTATCCTGGCATGGGTTCTGTCAATAAAAAGTTATTATAATATTTAAAAAAAAATTAAAAAAAAAGAAAAGCTGCTATTAATAAAGGGATTATCATTAAGAAAGTGATTTTTATTTTTTAGACTCCTAATTTAGGGTTAATTTTTTTTTTCTTTTGCTGAGGCAAGTGGGGTTAAGCAACTTGTCCAGGGTCACAGAGCTAGGCAGTGTTAAGTGTCTGAGGCCATATTTGAACTCAGGTCCTCCTGACTTCAGGGCTGGTGCTCTATCCACTATACTACCTAGCAGCCCCTTTAGGGTTAAATATTAAGCTTAATTAGTCACATTGGGATGGTATTAAAGTATGATTCATATCTGTGATTTTATTTATGTGTTGGGAACTTGAGGAAAACTCCTTCAAGATGTGTAGATCAACAACTTTTGGACAGTTTTGTAGTCTCACAAAGCCTGAGGCTTTGAGGGATTAGGTGACTTGTCCAAAATTATACAGCCTTATATGGTGGGACTTTTAACCAGGTTTTCTTAAATCTAAGTGTCAGCAGGCAATCACAGCTTCGCAAAAGTTATGTGAAAACTAGGTTTATTACAAGAGAAACTAACATGCATGTGGAATCTGAGTTCACAACCCATACAAAAATTTGCATATTTATATCAGCAGGACAAAGATGGAAGGAGAAGACACAAAATTTCATTCAAGGGGGCATGGCATGGGAGAGAAAAAAGTTCAGTAAAAATGGGAAAAAGGACAAAATCCTCCTGATAGGGAGGGGCAAGGCAATGGCAAAAGTCAAATTCTTCAAGAAGATAGGAAGATCCACTTAACATCATGAGACCCAGCTGCACGAAGATTATTCCAGTCTGGCATTGACTGGCTGGCATCTTGGACACAGAGGGAGCCTTGCTTGGGATACTAAAAAAAAATTATATTACTTTGGGGGAGGGAGGGTCATCCTTGACATGCATGCTGCATGTTTCTGAAAAATATGGCAACTCAAAAGGACAAGTTCAGAGGACTTCTTAACATAGGTCATATCTCTTATGCCACATTTCCTCTGATATTAAAATAAAGAGCTAATTTGAAGCAGTTTAATATTCTGGATAAATCAAATGATGAACCTAAAATCTTGGAATTCTTTTCTTTCCAGGAATGTCCAGTTTTCACTGAATTAAGTAGGGAAAATGATGAAGAAAAAGGTAAGGGGGTATATACTTTATTTTACATACATGCTTTGCATTCTTGTAAAATGAGTTATTAGAAGCAATTTAGTTCTTAATTTAGTTCAAATAGATTTAATTTCTTGATTTGTTTGAAATTTATTTAAAAAACTCCCAACACTTTTATTGTCACCTTCCTGATGCATATTTTGATTTCTTTTTTTCTTTTTTTTTTGGGGGGGTTGTCACTAGTTGCCTTCAATTTGAATAAAGGAGCAAGTACTTCAGGTGCTTCTTCCAAAGCAAGGTTAGTAACATTTACAATTACTTAATTAAGGATATAGAATCTTTTTGTGAAATATGTGTAGGGAAGAAAATTCTTATTCTTTAATAATAATGTGTGAATAAAATAATGTGTGAAAACAATATATGAAATAAATTATTTAGGTGGAATTTTTTTTTTTTGTCTTCTTGAAGTTGTCATGACATTATTCTGGGTTGAATTTTGGGGTATCTTTAGAACTGAGAAGATTTTTTTTTTTTTCTGTGAAGGAATTCTTTGTCTTGGTCAATGTGTTACATATCTCTTCAACTTTAGTTCCTGAATTGGGCCTTTGTGCGAGGGCCAGACTTTGCTCTCTACCATACTTTTTGATAGAATATTTTCCCCCTTGTTCATGACCTGGGTCATTTGGATTCTTATTTTGACTTCTGTCTTTGGAAATGTATCTATAATTAGATGGTGGTAGGTTTTAGGCCTTCTGTGGGTCTATGAGGTTCAATGTACTATATCTTTAGGTAGGGCCTTCTGTAGTGTCTCAGGACAGAGTATTATGGACCATGGATTTTTGGGGCTAAGGGTGTCCTAGTTCCAAATACTTTTGCATTTATACTGATCACTACTGTTCCAGGTCGCTTGTAGTTTATGTTGTAAGTTTCTTCCATTCTGTAGCTTTTTTATACTAATTCTTCTCTGTTGCTGTCTCCAGGTACATAGTCTTATAGTCAACAAATGTCAATATTCATTAGGAAATTGATCTATAATTTTCTTTCTCTGTGTTCGCCCTTCCTGGTTTAGGTATCGGTATCATATCTCTATCATAAAAGGAATTTGGTAGGATTCCTTCCTCTTCTGTTTTTCCAAATAGTTTATATAGTACTGTAATTAATTGTTCCTTAAATGTTTGGTAGAATTCACATGTAAGTCCATCTGACTTAGAGATTTTTTTTTTTTTTTTTTTTTTTTTTTTTGCTGAGACAATTGGGGTTAAGTGACTTGCCCAGGGTCTTACAGCTGGGAAGTGTTAAGTGTCTGAGACCAGGAGGACTCAGATCCTCCTGACTACAGGGCTGGTGCTCTATCCACTGTGCCACCTAGCTACCCTGAGATATTTTCTTAAGGAGTTCATTGATGGCTTTTTCAGTTTCATTTTCTAAAATGGGACTATTTAAGTATTTTATTTCCTCTTCTGTTAATTTGGGCAATCTACATTTTTGTAACTATTTGTCCATTTCACTTAGATTGCCAAATTTTTTGACATATAGTTGGGTAAAATATCTCCTAATTATTGCTTTAATTTCCTCTTCATTGGTGGTAAGTTGATTCTTTTCATTTTTGATATAGTAATTTTTTTCTCTCCTTTTTCTAATCTAATAACCAAAGGTTTATCAACTTGTTTTTTTCATAAAACCAACTCTTGAGTTTTATTTATGAGTTCAGTAGTTTTCTTACTTTCAATTTTATTAATCTTTGATTTTCAGAATTTCTGATTTGATGTTTATTTGGAGATTTTTAATTTGTTCTGACTTTTTTAGTTGTATGCCCAATTCATCGGTCTCCTCTTTCTCTTCAACAGTTGTCTTTAACTTGACTTTGGTCATTGAGAAGCTTTTATTTTATTTATTCAGGCTGCTCTTGGCTTTTTCAGGGGCTCATTTTTAGCTTGGTCTTCTGGATGATTTTTGAAAATACTATTCTAAAGAGGATAAAATGAAAAACCATAGTTTCTCATTTGATTGCTTGATCATTATTTGGTTTGGTACTAATTTTGTTTTTTTTTTATTAAGTATGGGAGCTTGGCTACCTTTTTCTCCTTCTGCAGCTTTCTTAACCAGTAATGATGTTAGCTTGAAAGGAGAACCCTAAAAAAGAATTGTATTTTTGGCCATCTAGTACTTAACATTTTTATCAGAGACTTAAATAAAGACATAAATAGTACACTTCTCTAATTTCTAGATGACACAAAGTTTGTAGGGCTAGCCTAAGGTTAGGTGACAGATCAGGATTTTTATAAGGTTCAAAAAGAGCTCTGTTGTCTAAAGCATTTGTGTCAAATCCAAATAGAAATGGGGTCTCTAGACCGTATTGTAAGGATCCCTGCAGGCTTCATATTGATTCAGAAAATTATATGTTAGCATTATGCATTTTCTATTGTATTTTAAATTTATTTTGTGAAATATTCCCCAGTTACATTTTAATCTAGTACAGGCCTGAGTGTTGTGACTGTACTTTTGACACCAGTGACAGAACCTAATGAAATGAAATTTAATGGGGAAAATGTAAAATCTTTTTTTAAAACTTAAGAAATCATCTTCATAAGTCATAAATCATTTTCATAAGATGAAGATGGAATATCTAGATTGTTTTGGAAAGTACATCTTGGTACTATATTAGGACTATAAACATTATATGAGTTAGCAGTATAGGATAGCAACTAGAAGTTTACCATAAGATGTAAACCTCTGTTACATAGAAAGACATAGTGTGCAGGACTAGAGAGAGAGTATTTTTGTTCTATTTTGTCTTGGTAAGATCTGAGTGCCATATTTTAGGAATGATAATAGTGAACTGGAGAGTATCCAAAGGATGGTGACCAAGACAGTGAAAATCATCAAGATCATACCAAGAGAGGCTCTCTGAAAGGAATTAAAAATGTCTAAACTGGAAAAAGATTTATTGGGGACATGATAGCTATCTTCAAAAATCTGAAAAGTTGTGTGGATGAGGGATCAGAATTGTTCTACTTGGATCCCCAAATTCCTATATAGGATCATTAGATAGAAGTTTCAGAGTCAGATTTTGAATGGAACAATGGAAGAATTGCCTAACAAAGCTACCCAAAAGTAGAATGAACTCCCTCATAAAGGGGAATCCATTGCCTCTTAATTCTTCAGTTCTTTAAAAAAGATTGAGTGACTGCTTGGAATCTTATTTAGATATGTGATGGACTAGATGCTTTCTTTGTTTTTATTTTCAATTTCTGAGAGCTGTGAAAAATTTAAATGAAAAGTTAATGCCTCTACAGTGAGTAAGAACCTTGTAAATCCCTGCCTAAATTTGTTATCCTGTAAAACATTGTACCTTCTTTGTTTTTTTGATTGATTTAAATTCTTATAAATCAGAGGTGCTATCAAATATGATTGCCTTGTTACTCTTTATTGTAAAAATTTTCAGCAAGCATCCAAGTGCTATATGTTAGGCATTGTGGTAAGTGTTGGACTTAAAAAGAAAGGTAAAAGACAGTCCCTGATCTCAAGGAACTCAAAGTTAACTGCCTTGGTTTTTCTTTCTATCAGCTCTCTGGGTCCTAGTGCATTAAAAATGGTGGGGACTGCAGCATCAGTGAAACGGAAAGACTCATCCCACAGCTCATCTCAGTCAAAAGAAAAGAAGAAGAAGAAATCTGCACTTGATGAAATCATGGAGGTATAGTTAATAGAGCATATCTTATAAAATAATGACTCTTAAGTGGGGATAAAGTAGGAAATAATTATATACTTCAAAGCTAATAAAACTCCAAAGAGAGCTCAAAGAATATTGTAGTATATTATATAAATATATATCCATCTTGAGTACAAGTTATACATGCTGTTTTATGAGAAGTGATTGTTAGTTGTATTCATCTGTGAAATTAATTAGAAAACCAAAACTTTTGGTACAGAATTAGAAAAAATCAGCAATAATAAATTATCAGTCAAAGCTTTATATTCAGAAGGTTATTAAAGCCAACATGGTTATTTTTTCCCTTTGTCTTTGAATTGATTTTTTTCCAGTATGCTTGTGCTTTCCTGTTGCTTTTAGCCTTGAACATCTTGATAAGTGATTGAAGATATTTAGATGAGACATTTTTATGGTTTTGATGGAGCTCATAATGTTGACTCTTTGGTAAAGTAATTTATATAGTTGAAAACATTTAACTAATGAGGGTCAATTTATGGCTCTAAAGTTAATTGAGACTTTGCATATATTGTAATAAATATTTGTCCCTGTAATCCCCAGACCTTAGCTTTACCCTACTAAAAAAGGGAGGAGAAGGCCTAGAAGCAAATTGAACACTTCTTTTGTTAAAGTAAAGCAACTAAAATAGTTGCTGTATTTTTTCCTTTCCATGATCAAAGAAACTTGCTTCTTTGTTTCTAGCCTTCAAAAGATTGACACAAATTATTTTTGAGGTCATTTAATGTGATCACTTTGGTTCTATGTGCTACTGTATTGTCTGCTGTTGTCCTTCAGGGATGCATTTTTGTCTATGGACTTAGAAATTTCATCCCATAAAAAATTTAGGTAGTACTGATAAAATAAAATTCCTAGTGCTTTTATCTGTTGTTGTTTCTTTTTTCTCTTGTTCAGTCTCCTTTGATGCTGAAAATTCACCCGGTATAGGACAAACTGACAGTGTGATCTAAAAGCAGCAGATTAAGTCGTTGTTTAAATGGCATATGCACCAGATTAATTTCTTTCAATTGTGTTAGAATACATGGGAGAGCTGTTGGAATACACAGGAGCCACCTGATAGTGGCTACTGGAGATCCAACCCAGACCCGCAGAATGGATTGCCTCTTGTGAGAGGATGATACAAGGAGACTGAGAGGCAGTTGCTGTTCTCTGATCTTTCTGACTGAGAGGCTATTGCGTTATCTGATCTCCCTCCTCTTCTTTCTGCCTCCAATTTATTTCATTCCCATCCGCAACACCTGTGTCAGCAAAGGCTGCCTTGCAAATCCTTCAGATGTTATGATTCACAGCTGTGGAGGCTCTCAGAGAATTGACCTGTCCCTTAACACAATTGTAATTTGGAATCTTGGTTGCCTTTGAAATGAAAAGTTCATGTGAAAAGTTGTAGACTGTAGAATTAGATTTCAGCTGGAGATATAATATTCTCATTTATTCCCAAGGAAAGTTGGAAAATCGGCGTTAGCTTTAAGTTAACTTTTAAGAAAGATCTGAGTATGTGACCATAATAATAGAACAGAGTTTTGTTATCTATTCATCTGTTCCCTCCTCTGGTTATTTGTAATTTTTAGTTCTCTTTTCCTCTGGCTTTATTATCATATTAAAATAATTTCATCAGCTTCTTGTGTTTAAAACTTGCTCTGACACTGGAGTGTAATTCTATTTTCACTTTGAATAAACATTTTTATCTTTAACAGTGGCAAAGATGGACAAAATAGTTTCAGCAGGTTCTGAAGACAGTTGTAATTGTTGCATTCCTCTTTAAAAATTAACAAGATGAGAAATTTTAGAAATACTACTTTTTAACAGTTATTAGTCCATAGCTTACAGTCAGCTACTCAATAAGCATTTATGGGCCAGGCATTCTTCTGAACCCTAGGAATGTAGAGAAAGGCCAAAATAGATCTTGCTTTTAACAAATTCACATTCTACTGGGGGAAACAACATGTAAAATAACTAGGAACATATGAGATGAATACAGAATAAATAAAAAGCAATTTAAAATGAAAAACCACTAGCAGTTGGAGGAAGTCAGTGAAAACCTCTTATAAAAGGTAGACTTTTAGCTGAGAAGGAAGCTAGGGAAGCGAAGAGGGGGAAATGATGAAATAGAACATTCCAGGAATGGTGCAAAGGTCCTGACATGGGAAATTATCTCTTCTGTGGGAAACATTGAGAAGTCCAGTATAACTGCAAAAAGTTTGTGGAAAGAAATGAGAGATTCAAAAGGTCTGACACTGGCGGTGAATCAGGGGAGGTCATTCTTATCTTGGGATTTTTCCAGTTCATGATATACCATGATCTTTGATTCTCAACTTCCTGACCATAATTTTTTTTCTTCTTTTCTCCCTTCCCTCCCCATTCCAAGTTATCCCTATCTTTTGGGATGCATTTTCTGTAATTTTCTCTAAAATTAAAAAAAAATTATGACAAACTTCACCAAACAGGAAAATTTCCATATACAAAAAAGGCCAGATAGAGAATCATATGTAAAGTAGTGAATCTTTATAGTTTTTTTTTTTCATAGTATCTTCTTGGTAATTAAAAATTATATTTACACTTATTAAGGATTTTCTGGGAACATTATTATAAATATCTTACTTGTTTTGTAGCTCGAAGAACAAAAGAAAAAAACTGCTCGAACAGATTATTGGCTGCACCCTGTAAGTATTATTTTTTAAGTAAGCATTAGTTTTTAAGGATCAAATTTGTCTTTATGTGAAATTTTTTTCTGTTTGGATTTATCACAAATATCTAAATTTCCAAATACATACTTCCTTTAGTTAGTTCTGTACAATATATTTGTTAATTTTCATAGGGAAGTGCCAAATCTAGCAAAAGATACTTTAAATTGAAGATTGTAAGTATCTCTTTGAATATAAGAATTTTTTTCTACCTTTTTCTAAGAGAATTAGGACTAGTCAGGTTTTTATATCTGAGATTGAAGATAATTTTTAACTTCCTGGATTAGAATGTTCCTGGATTACAGAAGAAATCTGATCTGAATCTGGCAGATCAAGGATGAGCATTTGTATTTATTTATTGATGTACCTATTCTGAATTTACTAAGCTGAAAAGATTTCACAAAACTTTTTTTCCCTTTAAAGTGAAGGTTCAATCTTCTAAGGAGGTAATTCTTAGAAGAAAGAAATGTGCCAATTACAAAATGAAAGTATTTAAATTAGGAGATGGGAAATCTGATGTCATTGGTATGTTGTATCTACCCCATCTTTGAAAATCCATTGCATCTTTATTTTAGCCTTTATGTCTTGATTTTTACCTCTGTAAAATGGAGGTAATTCCCACAAGTGGTGGCAGTAAGGATTAATTCAGAAAATCATTGTTTCTAAGAAGAAAATTCTTCCTGTCGTAACGTAAGAAATTAATGCAATTTGTAGAACCATTCTAGTTAACTCTTATTCGATAATTTGGGAATATGTAATTTATTTGTCTAATTTGTGGGTTGAAATTTAAGGATATTGTAAACCTTTTGGAGGCAACATCTGGGTTTATGTGAGTTTGAGGGTTTATTTTTCCTTTCTCTCTTACAGGAGCAAAGAGATTTTCTTCCCCACCTACCCAATGGAGAATGTTATTGCATCCTGTAGGAGGGGAAAATCAACCTAGTTGTTTTAGAAATACTTTTTTTTCCTTAGGATAGGTGGTTTTTGAAAATTGGTAGGTTTTATATTTTCTTTAGATATTTTTGTCATCCAGAGTTTTGCATAATAAAAGCTATAATGAGACTAAAACTGATTCAATCAGATGAATTTCATAGGTTTATGAGTATATTGTTGAAGGAGATCTTAAAGCTTATCCAGTAAATCTTTCCAATTTGTAAGGAAAATGAGATTTAGAAAGTTTAAGTGATTTGCTTAGGGATACCCAGGGAATAAGTGATAGAAACAGAATCTGAATCCAGGGTTTTTGGTCAGATGCTCTTTTAATCTAGGACTCTTTCCACTATGCCACTAAATCTTATTGGTGATAATAAATTATAGTACAAAAGGCCATTATTCCTAGAATGTGACTTCTAGTTGTATTTTACCAAAAATTTCACATGGCTTTCATATATAGAGTTAAAATAACTAATATATTAATGCTACTGTTAAGGTTTTTCAGCTAGGAAGGTATATTAGATATTTTGAACTATTTTAGAAATTAATTTTGTATTCTCTTTTTACTGTGAAAGTTTGTCCAACTGTATGAACTTTTCAAAACTTTATAAAAAAAACAATTGCATAACAAGTAAAATTTCTTCAAGTAACCTCATTTTATAGCCTTTGGTAAACTCAGCCTATTTCTTTATAGCATATAGTAGTACTCAGAAAAAAACTGGTTGTCCTGACATTAATTTTTTTTTTTTTTTTTTTTTTTAGAAATTTCAGGATAGTCTTGGATTAATAAAATTCAAATATTTTCATAAGGAATACAAAGAGTTCTAGTATTAAAAGACTCTTTTTGCTGCTTTGCATCTTTTCCTCCCATACCAGCCTTTTAAATTTTTAAAAAAATTTAGTATTTTGCTTAATGTAGGACTGATATCTAGCTATTCTTTTTAAAAATAAATATTTGAAATAACATGTATGAAGTGATTGCACTGAATATAGCAATAAATGAAGCAACTGAGTTTTCATTACTAACATTTGGAAAGCTTATCAGAATCAGGAAGACAGAAGAAATGAGTCCAACTTCTATTTATACAAAGTATGTAGTTGCAATTTTTTTCTACCACTTGAAAATTAGATTCTCAGTGATAAGAATTAATCTGAAAATTCCTAGTGAATTAAAAATTAAAAGTCATAATGAGCTACTTTTGAACTAATTTGACTACAATATATGAGTTTACAGGCTTTTTGTGATTTTTCTAGGAATCTTTGCTAATCCCGAAATCTATCAAGAGAGAACACTCGTTTATCTCATTTTTTAGAAGTTTCTTAAACTTTAATAATAAATGATGAAACTTTACATTTTTCTGTATAGTCTTTTTGTGAGTGTTAGAATATTTGAGTATGTTTAGTTAAGTGTATTTTTTTTTAAAGAATTAAATCAACAGAACAGTTCCTATTTACTGTAGCATAGCAATTACTTAGAAATAAAGCTCTTCCATGAATTAATATTAACTTAAAAGAACATTATAGAAAGGAATTCACTCTTTTTTTTAAAAAAAAACATAACTTCTTTTTCTTTGTTTTTCTTAAAGGATATTATTGTGAAAATTATAACCAAAAAACTTGGAGAGAAATATCATAAGAAAAAAGGAATTGTCCAGGTAAGCCTATAAAAATGTTGTCAGGCAAAATATTTGGAGGAATTAGGTAAATAGTTTCTGTAGTGAAGCATCAGTATTTTGACCAATTATAACTTGATTGTTTGGTGTTGCTTTGGAGGCCAAAATTTCCTTTTTGAATTCTTTAAGAGTAGGAAACATTTTTAAGTAATTTCTTACATTTCCTGTATTTCTCTCCATTCAGCTACTTACCAAATCCTCTCAATTCTTTTCATATTAATTCCCTTTTTTCTGTTCTTACTGTTTCCCTTGTAGTATAGCACTATAATAGCATTTACTAGGACTCCTCTCATAATCTTCTAACTAGTCTCCCTATTTCTAATCCCTTACTTGTTCTGTCTTTTATATCATTCTGAAGAATCTTTCTAATGTGTGGCTCTGATACATTAACACCCTCTTGCTCTTATTCCCTTCCATTTATGTTTAGACTATTCATTGTTTCCCAATTTCTTTCTGTCTTTTTTTGCTTCTATGCCCTTGTTCATCTCATCCCTCTATCCATGTCTTCCTCTACCCATGTATTAAAATCCTTTGTAATTTTTTAACTCGCACTAAATACCTCATCCTTCCTAAAGCCTTCCTTTGTCCTTTACCTCCTCTTTTCCTGCTCAACTCCTACCTTGCAGATGGAAGCAATATCTTCAACTCTCAATCTCTCAAACTCTCAATACTTTGTTGGGAGCATGCCTTTTTATTTAAGAAAAATTATAAAATTGATACCTCTTTTTTTATATCACCTTTCTGTACATATGTATCCACTTTTCTTGTAAGAAAGGTTTAAAAATTTTTTTTTTAAATTTAACAAACCAACTAATATATTTGTGTGTCTGATAACATAGGAAATAATCCACATCCTTAGGTCCCCATCTCTTCATTGAAGATAGTAATGATGATGGTGGTGGTAGTGGTGGTGATGATGATGCTGATGCTGATAATGATTTGTGTAACACTTTAGAGAGGTACTTCTTTTCATCTCTTTTTCAGGACCAGTGTTCATGATGATGCAGCATTATATAGTGCTTTAAAGTTTGAAAAGCACTTCTCTCATTTGATTCTGTTAGATCAGTCAAATAATCATAGTTTCACATTCCCTTTCTATCATTTTAATGTCACATAGGTATTAAATGATATTTCAAACTTGTTTTTAATTTCTATTTCTTTAATCAATAATCATTTAGAGCATTTTTTCACATGACTATAAGTGTTTTGATTTCTTCATTGAAAAATTACCTATTTATATCCTTTAAACATTTATCAATTGAGGAATAAGAAGGATATTATATTCTGAGATCACAAAGATTTTTTAATTTTAGTGGCACTCTAGAGTATTATTAACAGATTATATGTACTTAAATTATATGCTCTACTTTTTTTCTTTTAACTAACTATATATTAGCAGTCTGCCTCATAAGTGAATAAACATTATCTTCATGTTGGACACAGTGAGCCCTTATACTTTATTTTTGAAAATTATCTCAATTTTTCCAACTTGTTTTCTTTAGGGGATAAAAATCTTAGATAAGCTTTGAGGGTTTGTTTTTGGAAACCATACATTTGAAGACATTTTTGGACCTTAGAAAACACTGAAATTTGTAGATTGATTTTATTGTTCCTCTGATATAGCCAATATTTATTTTTTGCCTTTGTTTTTCAAAATTGGTTTGCTAAAATGTTAATTTTGTGCACAGGAAGTAATTGACAAATATACAGCAGTGGTAAAGACGATCGATTCTGGAGACAAACTAAAACTTGACCAGACTCATTTAGAGACAGTTATACCAGCACCAGGTAAATTTCTTCACAAATCTGTAACTTTTCTGCTATCAAAATGATTCATTTCATTCTTAGAATCACATTTTCATTTAAGAATCATGAATGAGATTTTCTTTTTAGATTTTGTTTTTGTCAGTTTATAGAGCATAATACAGTATCACAAATGAATAAAATTTGAGTAGTTTTGTGGATATACATGACCAAACCGTTATTTTGCTGTACAAAAAGAATCAGACTCTGAAATATTGTTCAATTAGCTTGTGAAGGAAATAAAAAATGCAGGTGGGCATAAATATAGGGATTGGGAATTCAATGTAATGGTTTTTAGTCATCACCCAGAGTTCTTTCTCTGGGCGTAGCTGGTTCAGTTCATTACTGCTCCATTGGAAATGATTTGGTTGAATTCATTGCTGAGGATGGCCAGGTCCATCAGAACTGGTCATCATATGGTATTGTTGTTGAAGTATATAATGATCTCCTGGTCCTGCTCATTTCACTCAGCATCAGTTCGTGTAAGTCTCTCCAGGCCTTTCTGAAATCATCCTGTTGATTATTTCTTACCAAACAATAATATTCCATAATATTCATATACCATAATTTATTTAGCCATTCTCCAACTGATGGGCATCCATTCAGTTTCCAGTTTCTAGCCACTACAAAAAGGGCTGCCACAAACATTCGTGCACATACAGGTCCCTTTCCCTTCTTTATGATCTCTTTGGGATATAAGCCCAGTAGTAATACTGCTGGATCAGAGGGTATGCACAGTTTGATAACTTTTTGAGCATAGTTCCAAACTACTCTCCAGAATGGTTTGATTCATTCTCAACTCCACCAACAATCCTGCCCTCCTTTCTAATCAGCCCCTCCTCTTTCTTTTCCTCTTTCTCCTCCTCCTTTTTTAGAGGATAAGATAAATTTCTGTACCTCACTGAGTAAATGTTATTCTCTTTTTGAGGTAAAACTGATGAGATTAAATTTCACACACTGTTCATTCCCCTCCCTTCTTTTCCTGTGTTATAATAGGACTTTTGTGCCTCTTCATGTAATCTTTTTTTTTTTTCTTTTTTATTATAATAACTTTTTATTGACAAAACCCATGCCAGGATAATTTTTTACAACATTATCCCTTGCACTCACTTCTGTTCCGATTTTTCCCTTCTTTCCCTCCCCCCCTCCCCCCCCAGATGGAAAGCAGTCCTATATATGTTGAATATATTGCAATATATCCTAGATACAATATATGTGTGCAGAACCAAACAGTTCTCTTGTTGCACAGGGAGAATTGGATTCAGAAGGTAAAAATAACCTGGGGAGAAAAACAAAAAGGCAAATAGTTTACATTCATTTCCCAGTGTTCTTTCTTTGGGGTGTAGCTGCTTCTGTCCATCATTGATCGACTGAAACTGAATTAAGTCTCTTTGTTAAAGAAATCCACTTCCATCAGAATACATCCTCATACAGTATCATTGTTGAAATATATAATGATCTCCTGGTTCTATTCATTTCACTTAGCATCAGTTCATGTAAGTCTCTCCAAGCCTCTCTGTATTCATCCTGCTGGTTATTTCTTACAGAACAATAATATTCCATAACACTCATATCACAATTTACCCAACCATTCTCCAATTGAAGGGTATCTATTCATTCTCTTCATGTAATCTAATTTATCCCCTTTGATTCCCCTTTCCTCTTCTTCTAAAACAGTCTTTTTTCCATCCCTTAATGATTTTTTCTTTGATATCATCACATCAGAGTCAATTTATAGCCACATACTCCATCCAGGGATGTCTCCTCTAACTACCCCCAATAAAAGATACAGTTTTTAAGAATTACAGAAATAATTTTTCCTTTTAGGGATTTATATAGTTTTACCTTTAAATGTTTTTTTTTTTTTCCTTTCCTGTTTATCTTTTTGTTTTTATTTTGAATCCTCTGTTTAAAGATCAAATTTTCTCTTTAGTTCTGGTCTTTTCAATAGAAATGAGTAAAAGTCCTTTTCTTCATTGAAGATCCATTTTGTCCCATGAAAAGTTTGCTCAGTCTCATTGGGTATTTGAATCTTGGTTGTAATCCCAAGTCCTTTGCCTTCCAGAATATGATATTGCAGGCTCTTTCGATCCTTTATTGTAGAAGCTGCCAGATCCTGAGTAATCCTGACAGTGGCTCCTTTATATTTGAATTATTTTTTTTACTGGCGGCTTGCAATATTTTTTCCTTGAGATTATAGTGCTGGAGTTTTAAGACAATGTTTTTGTAGTTTTTCTTGTGCGGCCTTTAATCTCTTTCCAGAGGTAATTGAGAGATTCATTCAATGACTATTTTGCCCTCTGTTTCTAGTATATTAGGATAGTTTTTCTTGATAATCTATTGAAGAATGCTATCTAAAATTTGTTGTTGTTGTTGTTGTTTGTTTTTTTGTTATCGCTTTCCGGGAGACCAATAATTTTTAAATTGTCTCTCCTGGATCTATTTTCCAGGTCAGCTGTTTTTTCAATGAAGTATTTTACATTTTCTTCCATTTTTTCCCATTCTTTTTAGTTTGTTTGAGTGATTCTTCATGTCTCATAGAGTCATTAGATTCCATTTACCTGATTCTAGTTTTTAGTGTATCATTTTCTTCAGTTAGTTTTTGTGTTTCTTTTTCATTTGATTAATTCTACTTTTAAGGTGGTGTTTTTTCCAGTGGACTTTAAAAAAAAAATTTGGACAATTATATTTTTTAATGAATTAATTTCTTCAGTGGATTTTTCTCCTTCCTTTTCCAAGCTGTTGACTCTTTTGCATATCTCATTTCCTTTTCCTTATTTTTCTTCTACCTCTCTTATTTTCCTTTTAAAATCTTTTATGATAGATGCTGCTCATTATTTTAAGAAAAATTCCTTTATTCTTATGCTCCTTAGTGTTTTTAATAGGAATGGGTGCTATATTTTGTCAAAAGCCTTTTCTGTATCTATTGAGATTATTATATAATTTGTTTTGTTATTGATATGGTCAATTATGGTAATAGTTCTCCTGATATTGAACTAGCCTTAAAGACCAATCTCCCTAATGAACATTGATGCAAAATTTTAAATAGAATATTAGCAAAGATATTACAAGTTATCATCAGGATAATATATTATGACTAAGTGGGATTTATATCAGGAATGCACGTCTGGCTCAATATCAGGAAAACTATTGCTATAATTGATCATTTCAATAATAAAATCAACAGAAATCATATGATAATCTCAATAGATGTGGAAAAAGCTTTTGCAAATGCAGCACTCATTCTTATTAAAAACACTAGAGAGCATAGGATAAAGGAATTTTCCTTAAAATAATAAGCAGCATCTATCTAGAACCATCAACAAATATTATTTGTAATGTGGAGAAGCTGGACGCATTCCCAATAAGATCAGAAGTGAAACAAGGATGGCCATTATTACCATTATTATTCAAAATTGTATTAGAAATGTAGAACAAATAATAACAAACTTAATTTGGAAGAACCAAATCTAAAACTCTAATATAAAGCAGCAGTCATCAAAATCATTTGGTACTGGCTAAGAAATAGCACGATGGATCAGTGGAATAGATTAAATGTACATGACACAGTAATCAAGATTATAGTAATCCAATATTTAATAGACCCAAAGACTCCAACTTCTGAGATAAGAACACATTATTTGACAAAAATTGCTAGAAAAACAGGAAAATAATATGTTAAACTTGGCATAGACCTACATTTCACAACCCCATAGTAAAAATAAGGTTAAAATGGGTCCATGATTTGGGAGTAAAGGGTGATATCATAAGCAGATTTGGAGAGTAAGGGTTAGTTTATTTTATTAGCTGTTTGGAGAAGAGAGGAATTCATGACCAAAGAAGTAGTAGAGAACATTAGAAAATGCAAAATAGACAAGTTTGTTTACATTAAATTAAAAAGCTTTCACACAAAAACAAAACCAATGTAGTATTTTTGATAAAGGCTTTATTTCATATATATATAGAGAGAGAATTGAGTCAAATTTATAAGAATGCACTCATTCCACAGTTGATAAATTGTCAAGAACATGAACAGACAATTTTCAGATGATGAAATTAAAGCCATCATTTAGTCATAGGAAAAAATGCTCTATATCACTATTGACTAGAGAGATGCAAATTAAGACAGTTCTGAGGAAGCACCTCACACCTCAGATTGGCTAAAATGACAGGAAAAGATGATGATAAATGTTGGACAGGCTAATTGGAAAACTGTATTGTTGCTGGAATTGTGAAAGGATCTAACCATTCTGGAGAGCACTTTTGAACTATACCCAAAGCACTATAAAACTTGCCTACCCTTTGATCCAGCAGTACCAATACTGGATATCTCACAAGGAAATCATAAAGGAGGGAAAAGGACCCACATGTGCAAAAATGTTTGTAGCAGCTTTTTTTGTGGGTAACAAAGATTTGAAAAATGAGTAGATGCCTGATATTTGGGGAAAGTTATGGTATATGAAAGTAATGGAATATTATTGTTCTATAAAAGATTTTAGAAAGGACTGGAAAGATTTACATGAACTGATGTTGAGAGAAACAAGCAGAACCAGCAGTATATTGTACAAAGTAACAGCAAGATTGTGTGATGATCAACTATGAAAGACTTGGTTCTTTTCAGCAGTTAAGTGTTCCAAGACAATCCCAATAAACTTTGCATAGAAAAGTCCATCTGCATCCAGAAAGAGAACTATGGAGATTGAATGTAAATCAACACATGTTATATTCACTTTTTTTCCTGTTTTTTTCCTCTTATGGTTTTCCCTTTTGTTGTGATGTTTCTTTCCCAACATGATTGATAAAGAAATGTGTATTTAAAGAAAGGAATATATATATATCACCAGAAAAAATAAAACAATTATAAAAATAAAATAAAATCCGTTATAAGCTCTTTCAAGAAGCCTCTTTGGGCTTGAGACCAATTCTTTTCATCCTTTGAGATTTCTCATGTAGGCATTTTGTTCTCTTCTGAGTTGTTGTTTTGGTCTTCCCTGTTACCATAGTAGCTTTCTTATAGTTAAGGTTCTTTTCTGTTTCTCACTCATTTTCTTTTTTCTTTGTATTTTGTGACTTCTAAGGTCAAGCTCTACTCCTGTGATACACAGGGCACTCTCCCAAGCTTCTTGTGTAATCCTGAGCCTTGGCGTTGAGCATAAACACCTTTGTATTTGGTGTCTTGCTTTCAGCAGCGTTTAGCCCTTTCTGATCTTTCCAGGTGACAGTCTGGTTTCCTGGGTTGGCAGTTTACCTTCTGTGCTGAGACTGGAGGCTGCCCCATTGATCTGCTCTGCTACTGAGCCTGGACCAAGCATTTTAGTTGCTGATCTGCTGATTGCTCTCACTGGCTTTTCTGGACATTGCCTGAGCTGGGCTAAGCACCTTTTTCACCCCATTGGAATTGACCTTTCTTGAAGTCCTTCTAATCTGTCTTGAGGTAGAGAGTGCTCATTCCATCAGACTCAGTTTGAGGCTTGGTGTCCCTGTGGTTTTCAAAGGAAGTTGGGAGAACTGGAGCAGCTTCCTGGCTTCACTGTGCCATTACTCTGCCATCTTGGCTCTGCCTCATTGGAAGGGATTTTAAAAGTCATCCAGGCCAGTGATCTCCAAAGGGCTGGCTTTACCAGTCTGAAGATAGGTGTCATGTTATCCTCACTAAAATAATCAATAGCCTCTGTATGATAGGTAATCATATGGCTTATCTCCAGCTATTTTTATCCTCTAACACTTCCTTCTGGTGTGCAAACTCTTCCATATTCTTAGCCTAGCATCAGTTCCTTATTGCACTTAGAACTTATCCACTACTCACTGAACGTGTGCAGGTGTTGTTGGGAAAGTTCTATCTTTATTCTCTCTCCTCCAGATCACCTGATCTTCAGCGGGCATTCCTCAGGGGGCAGGCCCTGTGCCTCAGGGCAGTGGCTAATGGTTGTCTTGCCTTACTGTTTTCATTTTTAGTGGGACAAAGTGAACCACAGTAGATGAGCAGGCATAGATGAATTATGGTAGAGGCTACAGCTATCATTACATTTTCTTTGCCTCCAAACCCACCCATTTTCATACTTTGCTGCTTTACTGGTTAGGCCACCTCATCTTTTACCCAGGTTTTTACAGTCTTAGTATTGTCTTCAACTCTTCACATTCCCTTATCCTACATCTATGTTTCTAATCAGTTGCCAAATATTGTCATTTCTACTGCCACACTTCTTCCATGTGTCATCTTCTTTCTACTCAGATAGCCACAACCTTATTTCAGGTCCTCATTAACCTCTAACCTGGATTATTACAATAGTTTCTTGATTGGTCTCTTTATTTCAGGTTTTCTTTGAACCTCAGTGTATCCCTTATATAGCTGCAAAAATCAATTTTTCCAAAATGCAGGTCTTTAGGGAAGAAAACAATCATTTACTTATCACTTTTTGGAAAAAAAAACTTTTTTTGAATCCCCAGTTCTCTTCCTCCCTTCAGCTTTTTCTTCACTCAATAAGAAGGCAAGCAATATGATATCAATTATTTGTGAAATTAATCGAAAACATTTCCATATCAAACATGTTGCCAAAAAAAAAAAGTGAAAAAATTATACTTTATTTTTTATTCAGTGTTCATCACTTTTTTCTGGAGGTGAATAGGTTTTTTTCATCATAGATTCTTTGGAATTGTTCTGGATCATTGTATTGATTAGTGTAGTCATAGTTGGTCATTCTTATTTCTGGGTCTGCTAACTTTACTTGGCATGAGTTCATGAAGGACGTCCTAGGTTTTCTGAAACCATTCTCCTCATCATTTATTTTAGGATAATAGTATTCTATCACAATCATATAACTTTTTTAGCCATTCTTCAATTAATGGGTATCCCCTCAAATTCCAATTCTTTTCTACCACAAAAGAAGCTGCTATGAATATTTTTGTACATGTAGGTCTGTTTCTTAGATCCTTTGGGATACAGACCTAATGGTGGTATTGTTGGGTCAGAAGGTATTCATTGTTTGATAGTCCTATGGTATATTTCCAAATCGTTCTCCAGAATAATTGAACCAGTTTACAACTCCACCCACAGCAAATTAGTTTTCCTATTTTTTTCATATCCTCTCCAGCTTTTGTCATTTTCCTTTTCTGTCATGTTAGCCAACCTCATAGGTGTGAGATGGTACCTTAGAATTGTTTTAATTTGCCTTGTTCTAATTATTAGTGATATAGAGTTTTTTTTATGTGACTATGGATAAACTTTGATTTTTTTCTTTTATCTGAAAACTCCTTGTTTATATCTTTTAACCATTTATTAGTTGAGGAATGACCCCCCCCCCTTTTTTTTTTTTTTTTTTTTTTTTTTACGAATTTAGCTCAGTTCTCTCTATTTTTAAGAAATGAGGTCTTTATTGGAAAAACTTGCTAGAAATTCCTTCCGTTCTGTATTTTTTTGTTTTCTATCTAATTTTGACTGCATCGGTTTTGTTTATGCAAAATCTTTTTAATTTTATGTAATCAAAATTATTCATTCTACTTGTCATGATCCTTTCTCTTACCCTCTTCTGTCTTACAGATAAATTTTCCATTTTGCCCTAACTTGCTCATTATGTCACCCTTATTTCTAAATCATATCTCATTTTGAGTATATGATATAGTATGAGAATTTGGTTTATGTCTATTTTCTGACACAGTTTCCTCAGCACTTTTTATCAATAATGATTTTTGCCCCCAAAGCTTGGATTTTTGGGTTTATCAAATACTAGATTAGTGTGATCATTTATTAATGAGTAGTGTCCCTAACTATTTGAATGATTTAATACGCTTTCTTAGTCGATACCAGATTATTTTAATGATTACCTCTTTTTAATATTTGATACTGATACTGATTTGATACTGATACAAATTTGAAATTTGATACTGTTAGACTGCCTTCCTTCACATTTTTAAAAATTGATTTCCTTGATGTTCTTTTGATCTTCATATAAACTTTGATATTATTCTAGATCTATAATATATTTCTATGGGCTTGAATTGGTATGGCATTATATAAGTAAATTAGTTTAGGTAGAATTGTCATTTTTATTTTATTGGCTTTATATATATATGTATATACATGAATATATATTTTGCTAATTATTTAAATCTTTATGTATGTGAAAAGTATTTTGTAATTGCTCATAAAGTCCTTGCATTTGTCTTGTCATACTCCTAAGTATTTTATATTGTCTTCAGTTATTTTCAGTGGAATTTCTCTTAATTTCTTCTTTCTGGGTTTTGTTGTAATATATGCTGATGAATTTATGTGCTACAGTACAAGTTTTGATAAGGATCACTCTCCAATAGCACCTATTGCCTCTGAACTAATTATTTTGTCCATTTAAAATTTAGTTATTAGTGTTGTAGTCCACATATATTATTTATAAATAAACAAACACAGAGGTGTGTTCAAAAATTGTCTGTTGATCAGTTTTGTGTTTAACATTTTTTACTGATAGAGGTATATAACTGAAAAATGTTTAGAGAAAGATGATTGTTGTAGCCAGCACAACACAAATGGGCTAGTGGCATTTGAAAATAAGGAGTCAGGGTTGCTGATAATGACAGAGTTGTTTGAGAGAAATAATGTTACTTATATATATCATAATAACCATATGTTATTATGAAAGGCATTGTTCTGTAATTAACCCTGGTTTCTGTTTTCTGTGATCTAATTTTCTGAAGCATGTTGTTAGTTTCTAGGGATTCAGTCTTATTTAAAATTCACAATGCCCTGGAAATTGTACTAGAATTTTATGTTTTCCCATGTTTTCAAGCTTAAATGCACTCTTGATTAATCTCAGGAGGAGGGGAACATCCCAGTTACTGAAGTTTCTAGCTTTGGGGGAGTTTTCTACAGATGATCTTAAGTAAGGTCTCTTATTTGATAGGTGAGGGGTAGGCAGGCCTAGAGAAGTTAAATAACCCACCTTTGCTATATTCTGGGGGCTTGAACTGAGGTCCTTGGATCCAAATCCACCATTTTTTCCTACTATATTATGTTCTACCTATTATATTCTGTAGTTGACCTTTGTAAGAAAAATGTCTCTCCACAAATTACGTTTTGGGATATTTCAGTGTTTGATCAGACCAGCTATTTCTACTTTAAGATAAAATTATTATTGTTAGCAATATGGTGCCAGGCCAAAGCAATTCCTTGACTAGGAATTGGGGCCTGACCTCTGCCATTTATCAGATCTGTGACTTTAGTTAAGTCACTATATATTTTTGGGCCTCAGTTTCTGCATTTGTAATAAATGAGCTCTGAAATACTGTAATCTACCTGATGAAATTACATTTTGCTCTCATAGATGGATAATATGAAAATGAATATTTTCTTTGTGTGAAGTTTCCTTTTCTTTTTTTTTAAGGAAAAAGAGTTTTGGTTTTGAATGGAGGCTACAGGGGAAATGAAGCAACTCTAGAATCCATCAATGAAAAAACTTTTTCTGCCACTGTCATAATTGAAACTGTAAGTATATTTTGTATAGAAACAGTCATTTTAAAATGTTCAAAGAATATGAAGTGAATTCTTTAGTTATTAATAACTTTTTATACGTTCTAGAAATAATCCACAATGAAAATTTTTACAAATATAGCAAAACAGGAAACTATAATGTGGATTTTAAGACAATTTGGAGAATAAAGAAGATTGAAATAAATAAAATGAGAGAAATTAACTCCCTTCAGACTACTCTCTATTTAATTATAAGACATTTGGTTCATTTGACAGAAAAAAAGCTAATAATTCAGGGGTATCTGATACAATAAATGGGGAAAGATGATGATAAAAGACCATTAAGTTTGCCTCACTAATTCACTTAGGACCCTAAAGAGATACATTAAAGTAATTTTCTTATCAAACTCTGGGTACTGATATTCCAAATTTATCTCCTTCCCCACATTGTACCCCCTTCCTCTCCTCTCTTCTAAGAGTCACAAAATATTTTTTAAAAGGGATACATGTATATTTGCTGAATTTTTTTAATTCTCAGAACCCAATAATAGTACCAACAACGTTTTTTGATAGTAGTCATAATTGTTCTTCTCTTGGTTAACAACATTGTTGTCAGATAATATCATGTAATATATTATGTTACATTCTGTTATGTTATATTATTCCTGGAGTGTTCCAATTTATTTTTTGTGCAAGTTCTTTTTTGAAAAAGAAAATTTAATTGTCTTGAAGCAAAATTATTAATATAACTATCCATTTTTTTCCTGTTTTGAATTAATACAACTTTGGTTTATAGTTTTGGACTTTTTTTTTTTTTTTTCATTAAAAGCTGATCTCTCCCCTTTTAATTTGTCATTCTGTCTCTTTTCTAATGTTTTTATTGCTAATTACTAAATGTCACTTTCAGATTCTCTCTCTATTACTACTGAATGTTTCTTTCCTCCTTTGAGTTTTGTTTTATCATCCACTTATATCATTCAGTCAGATTATGGTAGGTCTTCTTCAATGAATTCAGTGCCTATTAACTGTGTATCTCTCCATTTCAACTCCTACCTTCATACTGGGGGAATTCAACTTACATATTTATATGCAAATATCTGAACTTCCTTGTTTCTGTCTTTTATTCATTTTCCATGAACGGCTCTATTCTATAGCTACACAAAGAGATGGTTATAGACTTCGTTTTACCATTACATATATGTTCCACTTTTATGTTCAAAACTCTTGACATTTTTATCTGATCTTTTTTATGGTTCCATTTTCCTTTCTGCTTTATGACCTCTAAACCTGTCCTTTTTTCTTATTATAACTTCCAAATCTCTCTATCCCTTCTTTATTTCACAAGTTTTTTTCTCAAAAAAGAAATATTTTGTAATCAGTGATCAGACTCTTTCAGTTCCTTTTATAGGCCTTGGGGGTCTTTTATTAATGATCTTTTTGTATATATATGTCCTTATCCTTTTCCTTTTTTTTTTTTTTTTTTTTTCTCAAGCTCTTTGGGATACGGATCGATTAGTGGTATTAAGTGGTGAAAAGGAATCCATGGTTTTATAAGCACTTTGGGCATAGTCCCACATTGCTCCTCAGAATGGTTGAGTCACTTCACAACTTTACCAATAGTGTATTAGTGTCCTAGTTTTCCAATACACCTTCCAACATTTATCACTTTTCTTTCTTGTTATATCACCCTATTTGATAGGTGTGAAGTTGTATCTTAAGAGTTGTTTAAATTTGCATTTCTTTAACCAGTAATTTAGAACATTTTTTTCATGATGATAGATAGTTTTGTGTAATGGTCTGGTTAGCTCTCTGGAGGCCCTCTGAATGGGCCTTGGTTTCAGGAGAATAATCAGTCACCACAAGAATAGCCACAAGAATAGTTCCATAATACTTTATCTTTTGTTTTGTCATAAATTCTTCCCTTATGCATAGATCTAACAATTCTTTGTTCCCCTAATGTGCTTAGGGTATCATCCCTTATGTTTACATCATGCACTCATTTGACCATATCTTGGTATATGGTGTGAGATGTTGATGTATACCTAGTTTTTGCCAAATTCATTTCCAGTTTTCCCAGAAGTTATTGTCATATAGTGAATTCTTGTCCCAAAAGTTCGGATCTTTGAGTTTATCAAAAACTAAATTACTATGGCCATTTACTACTATATATTGTGTCTCTATTATATTCCACTGGACTACCACTCTATTTCTTAGCTAGTAGCAGATAGTTTTGATGATTACCACTTTATAATGTATTTTTATATCTGGTATGCTTAGGCTACCTTCTATTGCATGTTTTTAATTAATTTCCTTTCTTGGCTTTTTGTTCTTTCAGATAACTTTTGTTTTATTTTTTCTAGCTCTTTAAAATAACTTTTTGGTAGTTTGATTGGCATGTCATTGAATAAATAGATAAATTCAGGTAAAATTGTCATTTTTATTATGTGGGATCAGCCATAGACAATATTTCTCCAGTTGTTTAGATTTAGTTTGTGTGAAAGGCGTTTTGTAATTGGGTTCATGTAGTTTCTGTGTTTGTCTTGACAGGTAAATCCCCAAGTATTTTATATTGTCTATAGTTATTTTAAGTGGAATTTCTCTTTCTATTGCTTGCTGCTAGACTTTGTTGTTAGTATATAGAAATGCTGATGATTGGTACTTTATTGAAGTTCTTAATTATTTCAATTAGATTTTTGCTACTTCCGTTTTTATCCAAATATTCCATACCACATATCATCTGTAAAAGTGATAGTTTTGTTTCCTCAATGCCTTCTCTTATTGCTATAGCTAATATTTCTAATATAATATGAAGTAACAGTTGTAATTACATTGGGAAGACTTCTTGCTTATCCTCATTATAAGTAATGACTGCTGAAGGACTTAGATATTACTTATCATTTTAAGGTCAGCTCCATTTATTCCTATGCTCTCTAGTGTTTTTAATAAGAATGGGGATAGTGTTTTGTTTTCTTGCATGACTATTGAAATAGTCATATAGTTTTTATAGGGTTAACAGTGATATAATCAATTATGCTACTGATATTCCTATTATTTAATTAGCTTTGCATTCCTGGTATAGTCCTACCTGATCATATTGTGCAATAATTGTGATATATTTTTATAATCTCCTTGCCGGTATATTATTTAAATTTTTTGGCACCAATTTGTTCATTAGGGAAATTGGTCTGTTGTCTTTCTCGTTTTTTCTCTTTCTAATGTAGGTATTGGCAAAATATTTGTGTCATAAAAAGAATTAGATAGGAATCTTTTTTCCCCATTTTTTCCAGATTATTTATATGGTATTGGAATCAATTGTTCTTTAAATATCTGCTAATATTCACTTGTCCTTCATTACCTTACCTTTTCTTACTTTTTTAGCCTCCTTATACTTTATTAAATCCCAGCAAGTTCTGTGATACAGGGACACTGGTGTTGTCTTTCTGTTTGTACATGATACTTCATTTCTCTATAAAAGCAAGACTTTTGCGTTAGTTGCCATATGTGCTTAGAATGCTTTCCCTTCTCATCCTTTTTCTTGTCTTTGACTTTCATCAAGACTCGGTGCAAAAGTTATCTTCACATGTTTACTCCCTTTCTCTCAGCTCTTTTCTTCCCCCTAACTGCCTCCCCTCTGAAATTAATTTGTTTACACTTAAACATGTTGTCTTTGCATATGCAGAATTTACAGTGCTGGCAAATAGTAAGTACTTAATATCTTTCTTTTTTACCTGAATGAATTTACTATTACATATTATAGTTGGAAAAGGAAGGAACTGGACTTTTCTTTTTGCTGTCTTTTTCTTATTTCTCTTCCAGATATACTTACATTTTTTATTTTTAATTTCTAGGGCCCTTTAAAGGGACGCAGAGTTGAAGGTATTCAGTATGAAGATATCTCTAAACTTGCCTGAAGATGGAAGTTGGTAAAAAGCCCTTTAAAATCCCCAAGCATCAAATTGGTGTTTTTAGAACAACATATGACTCTACCATGTTAGGGTGCTCCTTTTGTATATGACAGAAGAATCTATTTAAATACTGCTGTATATCTTTAAAATATTTGGAATTCATTCAGACTTATTAATATCTTAAGTTGTACAATTTTTAAATTTTGTCCTTGTTTTTATTTCCTTTTGTAATATGCTTTGGAACGTTGTACCTTTTATTAAAAGAATGACATTCTAAAATGTTTTCTATAAAGAAGTTGATAGTTATTTCTTCTGGAACCTCATATGACATTATAGTAGAGTCCTCTCCAGGCTAAGGAGAGTTTATAGATTATGTGATTTCTACTTTCTCATTTTTACATATAGGAAAACAGTAGCCTAAAGGGATGAATATTTTTCTGAAGGACATGAGGTGGTCAAGCTGGGACTCAAACTGAGATCTCATTTTCCATACTTTTTCTTTCTACTGTATGCCACATGCAGTACATGGGGCTTTGAATGCAAGTAGAGAGAGGACAAAAGGAAGAATAGCATTAGTCTAATGATAATCATTTTACTAAAATTTTTTCTTCCATGATTTGTTATGATATAGTTAAATTTTATTAATTTCATCTAGTGACATTTATGCTTTTTCAAAGTAGTAAACCTATTGGCACATTTGCACAATTAATTTCTCTTCTTAAGACTGGATATGAGTGTTGCTTATTGACAAATTCATTAGAGACTGACTTTCCCTAATATGTGTTGTTATAATTGTAACTTGTTAATTGACATATTTCCTCCCAAAGACCTTTACCACAATGCAGTAGAAGGAATACTGGGATTTTAGTCAGAAGACCCCTCTTGGAGTTCCAATCTCAGAATCACTTGTGAGAGTGTAAAGTCTCCCTTCTCCGACTTTATTTCTGTCTGTAAAATGAGGGCAATTATCCGACTCATTTAAAATATATGAAGCCTCTACTATTCTGAGCACTGTGAATACAAAAATGAAAGCAGTCCCTCAGGGTGTACAGTTAATTTAAAACATTTTAAAAAGAAAGCAAGAACTAAAATGAGGAAGGGGAACAGAAAAGAAACTCAAGCAGTGGTGGCCCCAGGCTATTCTTTGAAGGAAGTTAGGGATTTCATGAGGCAAAGGTGAGTGAGGGGAGGAAAGAATTCCCAATGTGGGGGCCCAACCATGTAAATATTCAGGGGATGGAAATGGAAAGTTATGTATGAGTTTGCTTGAACACTTTCAGTTGTCACCTCCCAGTTTTGTGTGGTTCAAATATGATAATGTAAAGCACTTTGTAAAATGCTTTATTAGAGGAAATGTAAAAAATATGGATGTACCACTTTGGGATTTTTTCTCCTCCCCTCCCCCCCCCGGGCATTTAAAAGAAAACAAAAATATTACTATGTTCCATAAGCCTGTAAATGAAGCAGCTCATATCTTTAACTCTAATTGAGTGAGCTCTGTGTCACTATGAGGATAATTGTTTTCTTAATCAAAATAACTTACTTAAGACATCAGTCTTTCTCAAACTGCTTCCCACTCCCAATCAGTTATGAAGTCTTATTCAGTCTACTTCCATAATGTATTTAATGTTTGTCCCTTTCTCTACACTTACATGGCTATCCACCTGAAAGTTCTCATATTCTGATTCTTGCCTACTTTTCAAAATGTATTTCATTCTTCTTCATTCACTCCATGGTTTAACCAAACTGGCCCTCTTACTGTCTCATTTATACTAGACACAGTGTTTCCCATCTCCATGGGTTTTACCCAGACTATCTCCAGCCCTGGAGACAGCCTCCTCTTCAATACTATTTAGGATTTCTAGTTTCTTGGCAGTTAAGTCCAAGTACCCTTGTGGCCCCAGCTACTAGTATCTCCTATCAGCTATCACTATATACTCATATATATATTTTGTGTAAACACTATGTGTTATTTCTAGGTAATATGTAAGTTTTTAGATGACAGGGACAGTTTTATTTTCATCTTCGTATTTTGAAGGCTAGTACACTACCTGGCATATAGAATACTTAACAAATATTTGTTGATTGGTTGATGCAGATACCTGAAGACAAGTTTTGTATTCACTAGTGTACTTAAAAGCATTGCAAAATGTTCCCTTCCATCTGACTTCGTGACTTCCTCAAGAATATTCATTATTTTACTAATATTGCTAAACTAAAAGACCTAAATATCTTAAGATTTTTAAGTTTAATTTTTTATTATGAATTTAAATCAAAGATAATATTCATTTACATAGAATACAAAGATGATTGTACATGAAATCATGAGTTTCAATTTCAGAACTGCATTTTAAAAATAATTAATAAATTTCACATTTTCAAACCTATTCTGCTTGTATTTTTAGCCCCCTGAACTTCCTTCTGTTTATTCCTGTGCATTTAAAAATGTTTCAAAGATTTTTGTTTTGACATTACTATTGGTAACCTCATCTTTTCTTTTTGAATATCCTTCCCTCCAAATTAAAAACTTAGCTAGTGGGGCAGGTAGATGTTGCAATGGATAGAGCCCCAGCCCTGAAGTCAGGAGGACCGGAGTTCAAATGTGGCCTCAGACACTTAACACTTCCTAGCTGTGTGACCCTGGACAAATCATTTAAACCCAATTGCCTCAGCAAAACAAAACTTAAGTAGGAAATAAAAAATCAGTATAGCAAACCAGATCTACGCAGTACTAAATCTACAAATATATATATATCTGCTTCTTGAATCTATTAATTCTGTCATGTAATGTGCTTCGTCATTGTTCCTCTAGAGCCTTCTTAAACTTTTTCCTTTCATGATTGCTTTTTGTTCAAGAAATTTTTATGTGACTCTAGGTATGTAAAATAGATATATAACTCCAAACATTTACTGATAGTAAATCATAATTTTGCAACCCCTACATTAAGTTAAAAGACTTTATTTGGAGTTGTGACTCACAGTTTAAGAAGCTGGACTTTAGAGAGATGATTGGTCATTGCATTGGTTTAGAGTACTAAAGTCTTTTAATGCTGCTTTTCTTTACAGTATTGCTGTCTGTATCAATTGTACTGGTTTTGTTCGCTTCATACTGCATTAATTTTTATTCAGCTGTAATGATGGCTGTCCCAGCCTGATGAGAACTTCCAATGATTCCCCCTCTTTTAATCTCTCCCTTAATTCCTCCTTTTTTATTCCTGTTTATTTCCTTTGACTTTGAACTGTTCCTTCAATAAATGGTGTCTTTGTATGATTTCAGCTTCATCCATTTCGGTTAAGTGAAGCTTATCTGACTTTTACTCTCCCTACCTCCTTCTTCTATATGTGTATTTTCACTCATCCCAATTATTATAAGAATCAAATTATACTCCTTCATTTCTCTTTTTCACACTTATGTTTCCCTTTTACCCTCTATTTTCTTTCCCTTCTGAAAACTCTTAATCCATAAGCCAAAGAAAAGGTAGTAGGATGAAAATTTTAATTTCAAAGTAAAATTATATTTTTTTAGTGTTAAAAGTCTCTTTTTTCCCTCTGTAATATTAAATTCAGCTTTGCAAGGTCTTGTTTTAACCTGGCTATTTTATAGACCTCTGAAAGCATTGCTCTTTATATCAAAAAAAAATTTTTTTTTAAACTTTTTGAGAGCGTAGTAAATATACCACTCTTTCTACTATACCATGAAATGGTGGGAGTATTTCAGGTTTGGGATTTGCAAAGATATAATAAGCACTGAACAAGAAAAGAAGTCAAAGAGTTTGGCTGGTAGTGAGGTGTAAGTTGTCCCTTAGAGTGACAGATAGAGATGGAGATCATGCAAATTGGGAAGTGTGATGAATGCTAAGGCCAAGAATTGAAAGAGACGTTAACTGAATTTTGAAGAGCAGATTATGAGAGCAGACATTGGGGAATATGAAATGTTTCCCAATATGGGGGGACATGAAAATGTGAACTAGATAATTGTTTTTGAGAGAGGAATGAGTAGCTGAAACCTTAATAGATGGTACATTGGTGAATGGAATGAATATCAAAGAAGAAAAGATTGCTGAGTGGTGACAGAAGAGATCTAGAAATGGCAGTAGGGTCCAAGGGGTATAAAGTCTTCTAGTTTATTTGTGTCGGGAAAGAAGAAGCAAGAAGAAGCAATTGCCACAAGTATGTTTTCAAGAAATGAAATATCTTGAAAAGAGAAGTTTTTGTGAGCACCAAAGAATGGAAAGAATATGAAAAGAAAAGACATAAGATGAAGGGGAGTTTTAATTCAATTTTTAAGGAAGCAAAGTGTTACTTAAGACTGGGGATACAGAAATATTAAAACTTCATGAAGTGTTTGAGTGTAGAGAAGGGAATGGATTTGAGAAATGTTGGCAATGAGAGGGAAAGGACGAGGAAAAGGGAAGCATCAGAGATGACTGTTGTTAATCTAGGTGGCTGAAAGGATGATGGTGCCCTCAATAGAAATAGCAGATTTCAGAAGAACAATAACTTTTTTCTCCCCTACTAGCTAAATTTGACATCCATAATATCTCTAGCATGGGTATTCCACAATTTAGAAATGACCCATATTTACAAATGATATCACCCCAATCTGGTAGTGCCATTGCATGATGTTGGCATAGGACCAATATTTATTAGACTGAGCCAGTTTTTACCCTAAAGGCTTGGAAGTGGTCCCTGAGACTTGATTAGTCCAGGAATAGGCCTCCATTCTTTGATGGGACTTTCAAGTCATTTTAGGCTTGAAAAGCACAGCTTCAGATTTGATAGCTATCCACTGCCATATGAGTCAAAATGTCTTTCTGATCCAATATGCTCTGCTGATTATACTAATTTTTAAATGGAGATGAAGTAGGGCTGCTTCTATTTAAACAAATGCTGTATCCTTGCTTAGTATCATTTTCTTTTTTTTTTTTCTCTAAAAAGTGCCGTGTTTTAAAATGTATCATATATACCCATGTTTTTTTTTTTTTTTTTTTTTTTTTTAATAATTATAACTTTTTATTGACAGAACCCATGCCTGGGTAATTTTTTTACAACATTATCCCTTGCACTCACTTCTGTTCCTACTTTTCCCCTCCCTCCCTCCACCCCCTCCCCCAGATGGCAAACAGTCCTATACATGTTAAATATGTCACAGTATATCCTAAATACAGTATATGTGTGTATAACCGAACAGTTCTCTTGTTTCACAGGAAGAATTGGATTCAGAAGGTAAAAATAACCTGGTAAGAAAAACAAAAATGCAAACAGCTTACCTTCATTTCCCAGTGTTCTTTCTTTGGATGTAGCTGCTTCTGTCCATCATTGGTTAATTGAAATTGAGTTAGATCTTCTCTTTGTCGAAGAAATCCACTTCCATCAGAATACATCTTCATACAGTATCATTGTTGAAGTATATAATGATCTCCTGGTTCTGCTCATTTCACTCAGCATCAGTTCATGTGAGTCTCTCCAAGTCTCTCTGTATTCATCCTGCTGGTCATTTCTTACAGAACAATAATATTCCATAATATTCATATACCACAATTTACCCAACCATTCTTCAATTGATGGGCATCCATTCATTTTCCAGTTTCTAGCCACTACAAACAGGGCTGCCACAAACATTTTGGCACACATAGGTCCCTTTCCCTTCTTTAGTATCTCTTTGGGATATGAGCCCAGTAGTAGCACTGCTGGGTCAAAGGGTATGCACAGTTTGATAACTTTTTGGGTGCAATTCCAGATTGCTTTCCAGAATGGTTGGATTCGTTCATAACTCCACCAATAATGCATCAGTGTCCCAGTTTTCCCGCATCCCCTCCAACATTCATCATTATTTTTTCCTGTCATCTTAGCCAATCTGACAAGTGTGAAGTGGTATCTCAAGAGTTATCTTAATTTGCATTTCTCTGATCAATAGTGATTTGGAATACTCTTTCATATGAGTGGGAATAGTTTCAATTTCATCATCTGAAAATTGTACGTATCCTTTGACCATTTATCAATTGGAGAATGGCTTGATTTCTTATAAATTAGAGTCAATTCTCTATATATTTTGGAAATGAGGCCTTTATCAGAACCTTTAACTGTGAAGATGTTTTCCCAGTTTGTTGCTTCCCTTCTAATCTTGTTTGCATTAGTTTTGTTTGTACAAAGGCTTTTTAATTTGATATAATCAAAATTTTCTATTTTGTGACCAATAATGGTCTCTAGTTCATCTTTGGTCACAAATTTCTTCCTCCTCCACAAGTCTGAGAGGTAAACTATCCTATGTTCCTCTAATTTATTTATAATCTCATTCTTTATGCCTAAATCATGGATCCATTTTGATATTATTTTGGTGTACGGTGTTAAGTGTGGGTCTATGCCTAATTTCTGCCATACTAATTTCCAGTTTTCCCAGCAGTTTTTGTCAAATAATGAATTCTTATCCCAAAAGTTGGGATCTTTGGGTTTGTCAAACACTAGATTGCTATAGTTATTGACTATTTTGTCTTGTGAAACTAATTTATTCCACTGATCAACTAATCTATTTCTTAGCCAGTACTAAATGGTTTTGGTGACTGCTGCTTTATAATATAGTTTTAGATCAAGTACTGCGAGGCCACCTTCATTTGATTTTTTTTTTCACTAATTCCCTTGAGATTTTCGACCTTTTGTTCTTCCATATGAATTTTGTTGTTATTTTTTCTAGATCATTAAAATATTTTCTTGGGAGTCTGATTCGTATAGCACTAAATAAATAGATTTGTTTAAGGAGTCTTGTCATCTTATATTCGCTTGGCCTATCCAAGAGCAGTTAATCTTTTTCCAATTATTTAAATCTGATTTTATTTGTATGGAAAGTGTTTTGTAATTTTGCTCATATAATTCCTGATTATCCTTTGGTAGATAGGTTCCCAAATATTTTATGCTATCGACAGTTATTTTGAATGGAATTTCTCTTTGTATCTCTTGCTGTTGCATTTTCTTGGTGATGTATAAAAATGCTGAGGATTTATGTGGATTTATTTTGTATCCTGCAACTTTGCTAAAGTTATGAATTATTTCTAGTAGCTTTTTAGTAGAATCTCTGGGATTCTCTAAGTATACCATCATATCATCTGCAAAGAGTGATAGTTTGGTTTCCTCATTACTTACTCTAATTCCTTTAATTTCTTTCTCAACTCTTACTGCTGAGGGCTGAGTATCATTTTCATGCTTTTGTTAAGTAAATTTTTTTTTGTTAAGATAAAATTAGATAGTATTTATAAAGTGCTTAGCACAGTGCCATGATACATAATAGGTGCTATATAAATGCTTATTTCCTTAAATGTTAGATGATCTATAATTGTCTCATTTCATTCCAGTCTGCAGTATCAGACTGTCCTGAGTAAGATTTGTCTAGAACAACCTACTTTCCAGGTATAGGAGCTATTGTTAAAAAACAAAACCAAAAAATATTGGAACTCTAGGAGACTGGTGTATTCTAGGTGGAGAAACAGAAAGGTCTTTTATCTTTGGAGGAAATGTAATGGTTTGGACATATTAAGATAGAGATGCCAATGGCTCATGTAGGTTGAGCTGTCTGATAGATCTAGAGAACTTCTATAGTTCAAAAGAGGAATAAAGGCTGAACATATTGTTTGTATAGCGTTTATGAAAGATAAGACTTGAGATTCCAGGTAGAACATTTGAAGGAGATGACTGAAGATTGGGGAGGGATAGGATGGAGCCGGATAAGAATGATAGTGCAGTGTGTGATGATTGCAGGGAAAGGAGTTTTAACCTTGCCAGAAAACAATTCTGAATCATGGGACTTAGATTAGTGAAAGTTGAGAATTTGTCAGCATAGAATAGGGAAAGGTGGGTCAGGGCTAGTGTGACACAATGAAAGGACCCTGGATTTGGAATCAGAAGGCCAGGATTCAAATATCTGTGTCTATAACTTATCTATGTGACATTGGCCAAGTTATTTAATCTCTGTGTCTCTGTCTTCTGAGCTCTAAAATGAAACAGATGACCTTTAAATTCTTTTCTGATTCTCATTCCTTGGTCTGATACTCAGTTGATTGGAGCAGGGGCTTGAAGAGTTGATTGTAAGGGCCAGAGGTGTTGAAGAGTCTACCATTTCATCACTGTAGTCTTCAGGTTCCTCATCTATAAAATGGTAACCTTGGAATAGGGAAATTTTGAGATCCCTTTTAGCTCTGAATCTTCTATTCTGGCTCTCTAATTTTGCATTAACATTATTCTCAATCTAAAGGGAAAACTGGGTCAGAATGTCAGTAATGAAATTTCATAAGATAAAGGTAGAGTCCTGGAGCCCAAGATCTTCAGTGGACCTCTTTTTTTTTAGCTCTCATATGTATGCTGTTAAAAATCAAGTGGTGCTAGAAAAGTGTTGAGGATAGATTAGATAAATGCAGAAGAATACTAGTATTTAGTCCAAAGAATGATGATGCCCAATTTGACGTTAAATCAAATTATATCCTTGTGTTTGTATATTCTCTCTCTCTGTCTCTTTCTCTCTCTCTCTCTCTCTCACGTACATATGTCTATGTTAAAAAAACAGGTTTCTAAAAGCATTTTAAAATTGTTTAAATCAAAGACTGATCAAGTGATTTTTGACCATTACATTGATCTTAGTTTATTTCTTTAATTAATGGCTTTTAATTTTTCTTTTCCTTTGTTTAAAACTTCCAGTTGGTCATTTTTGCAGTGAGCATGAACTCATGGTCTCCTAGGGACACCTGCAGGCAAAAGGACAGATTGCACCCTTCTCTTTGTTTAGAGTTTTTAGAGTTGTTTAGAGTATCTTATCAGATATTCATATATCTGATAAATGAAAACCAAAAATAAAAGCAATTGGAATCTAGACCAATGTTGTCAAACTCAAATAGACACAGAGACCACTGACCTACACATAAGGATCCCTTGTTGACTTGTTGACTTAATTTAAAAATGTATTGTTAGATATGTTTTGTTGTATTTTTATTTTGTTAAATAATTTCCAGTTATATTTTCATTTGATGTGGACACACTTGAGAGTTGTGGCCTGCATTTGCAGCTTCCTGGACTCTGTGTGACATCTCTAGTTTAGACTGTTCAGTATTTTGTTTTGGAGTTAAGAAGACTTGAGTTTAAATCCTGCCTCAAATATTAAATTATCTGTATGATCCTGGGTAGGTCACTTAAACTCTTTCAGCTTCAGTTTTCTCATCTGTAAAATAGGGATAATAAGAGTGTCTGCTTCCTAGGTTTGTTGTGAAAATCAAATAATATAAGTAAGTATAAGTAAATTAAAAATTTAAAAAATACAAACATCAAAATGCTATATAAATTTTTATTATTCATTGTGCTCCGATTGAGGATGGAGAGGAAGAAAAGAAATGTGAAGGAGAATTTAACTCATCCTCATAGCTAATTTATGATCTTGGATCTCAGTCAATCAACAAGTATTTGTTTAATAACTACTATGTTCCAGATATTGTGCTAAGTATTAAGATTACAAGTACAAAGAATGAAATAATCCTTTCTCTAAAGGAATTAATACACACACACACACACACAAACAAACATACATAAATATAAATTGAATAAATACAAATGTATAGCAAATAATATTAAATACAGTTTGAGAGAAAAGGCACTGATAATTGAGGAAAACAGAAAGAGCTCTATTAAGAGAAGATGGTTCTTTTTTTTTTTTTTTTTTTTTTATTTAATAGCCTTTTATTTACAGGATATATGCATGGGTAACTTTACAGTATTAACAATTGCCAAACCTCTTTTTCCAATTTTTCACCTCTTACCCCCCCACCCCCTCCTCTAGATGGCAGGATGACCAGTAGATGTTAAATATATAAAAATATAAATGAGATACACAATAAGTATACATGACCAAAACGTTATTTTGCTGTACAAAAAGAATCAGACTGAAATATTGTACAATTAGCTTGTGAAGGAAATCAAAAATGCAGGTGTGCATAAATATAGGGATTGGGAAGAGAAGATGTTTCTTAAGCAAAAAGAGAGACCCTTTGAGGAGAGTCAAGAAAGGAGTGAGTATATTTGAGGCATGTGGGATGACTAGTTCAAAGATATGAATGGACTATTAAGAGAGGAACAGAGAGAAGGACATTCTGAATGGATCAGAGAATGCAGGGTGGTGAGCAGTGTCCAATGAGACTGGTAAAATGGTTGTGGTCAGGTTGTATAGACTTCAAAAACTAAGCAAAGGAGTTCAAAAGTTAGCCTTGAAACAGGAAGAAGCCACTTGAGTTGATTGAATGGGAGAGGAAAACCCCCACAACTTGATTCACCTTTTTTTTTCTTCCTTTTCTGGTTTATCTCCTAGAAAAAGTTGTTTACAGTCAATACCTTTGCTTTTTTTCCTCTTACTCCCTTCTTAATTCTCTGAACTTTGGCTTTCAGTCTTATTGTTCATTTGAAACTGTTTTCTCCAAAGTTACTAATGATCTCTTATTTGCCAGATCTAACAACTTTTTCACAGTCTTCATCTTCTTGACCTCCTTGCAGCCTTTTACATTGTTGATCACTTTCTTCCTGATTCTCTTCCTTTCTAGGTTTTTGTGACACTGTGCTCTCCTGTTTCTCTTCCTACTTGTCTGATCTACTCCTCACTTTATTTTGTTGAATCTTTATCCAGGTCCTATCCTCATTTGTGGCTGCCCCCCAAGACTCTGCCCTCTCTTTTTCCTCCGTGCTATTTCACTTGATGATCTCATCAGCTCTTATGGTTTCAACTGTCATCTCTGTGCACATGATTCTCAATAGGACCATCACCAGTTATCTTGATTTTTTTTCTTCCACTGAACTCAGAGCCACTGAACTTAAATCTATTCACACACAAGTCCAAGTCATCACACTCTTGATGTGTTCTCTTAGAGAACAAAAGATGAACAGCATATAATCCTTAAATCTACTTTTCCATCCCTATCTTCTGGAGAATTGCATTTCTACCTGCCTGTTGGACATTTTAAACTGGATATTCCCCATTAGATTGTGAGCTCTTTAATAACAAGGATTGTCTTTTATCTTTCTTTGTGTCCCCAATGGTTAGTATATACCTGACATTTAGAAGGCCTTTAATAAATAATTATTGACCAACTGACTGGATGAATGTCTGAAATCTTGAACTCAATATATCCAAAACAAAATTTATTATCTTTTCCCTCCAAACTCTTCCCTGTTACTGTGAAAGATATCACTATCCTCAGGATCACCTGAGTTCACAACCTACATGTCATCCTCCACTCATCATGTTCTTCCTTTCCCTCCAGTTCAATTAGTTTGCCTTCATAATATCTCTTGTATGGCTTCTTCTCTCCTATGACACTGCAATCACTTTGGTAAATCCCTAATCGATGATCTCAGTGCCTGAACTCGTTTTCAGTCAGCCATCAAAATGATTTTCCTGAAGTACAAATTTGACTATGGATACCCTCCCCCTTTCCATTCTCCCATCTTACTTTGCTTCAATCAATTCCAGTGGCTCCATATTACTTCTAGAATCAAACATAATATACTCTGACTTTTAAAGCCTTTCATAATCATTTCCCTTACTACCTTTCAAGTCTTTCTCCTCATATCCTCTCCATCTTCTGATATATACTGTGCAATTCAGTGACATTGACTTCCCTTTGCTTGTTGTTCCCCATGTACCTCACAACTTCCCTGACTTCAAGTCTTGGCTAAAATCTCATCTTCATCAAAAATCCTTTCCCAATCCCTCTTAATTCTAGTTTCTTCTCTCTGTTGGTTGTCTCCAATTTATTTTATATAATATTTGATTTGTACATAGTTGTTTGCATATTGTCTCCTCCATTAGACTGTGAGCTCCTGAAGAGCCGGGACTGTGTTCCTGTTTCTTTGTATCCCCAGCCCTTAGTATAGATCAGGAAAAGTACAAACTATTCACTATCATATTTTAAAAAATACTCTGTCCCCGTAAACAACTCTTAAGGAAACATCTCACATCTAGCAAATTGACAAAGATGACAGAAAACAAAAACCTGAGGAGAAACTTTGTATGAAGTTTATTGATGCAAATAAAGAAACAGATGAACCATTGATCAATTGATAAGTGGTCAAGGGTATAAAAAGTTCTGAAGACAAGAAGTCTAACTATTCCCATATGAAAAAAAAAATGCTCCAAATCATTAATAATTGAAGAAATGCAAATTAAAATATCCCATGGGATATCGCCTCATACTGATCAACATGAACAAACTTGACGAAAAATGAAAATGACAGACGTTTGAGGAGTTACATGAAAACAGGCATATTAATATACTCTTGGTGGAATTGTGAATTGGTAGAGCAATTCTGGAAAACAATTTGGAATTATGCCTCCAAATTGTACATTTCCTTTGACGCACTGATATTACTATTAATTCCATACCTTAGAGAAAAAAGAAAGAAGACAAAGTTCTATTTGTTCAAAAATGTTTATGGCAGCATTTTTTTGGTAATATGAAAAAAGGGAACTAAGGGTTGGAGAAAGATGGAACAAATTATGGTATATGAATGTAATGGAATTCTTGTTATATTCTAAGAAATGATGAAGAGGATGGTTTCAGGGGAAATTGGTGAGACTTGTAGGAGATTGTGCAGAGCAAAGTGAGCAGAACAAGAAAAAAAGTTCCTATTCTAAAAACATCTTTGTGAAAACAAACAATTTTGAAACTTGGGAATTCTGATCAACAGAGTGATCAACCATGATTTTAGAGGACCAATTAAGAAGAATGCTACCTGCTAGAGAAATAGTGGACTAGATATGTAGACCTAGCCATACATTTTTAGGCATGGGAACAAATATGGGAATTTGTTTTTCTTGACTGCATATTTTTTACAAGAACTATTTATCTTTTCTTTTTTGGGGGGGAGGGGAGGGTAAGGGGACTGAGGCCAATATAGGTGGGAGAAAAATACAAATGTTTGGTAATTGGAAAATAAATAAAATTTAATTAAAAAAAACTTTTAAAACAGTGTCCAATTTTTGTGTACTCAATGAGGTTGCTTCCTTTAATTCTATCAGGGAATTCTATTCACACTTCATAATGAAGTTCTTGGATATCAACACTTCATTAGCATATTAACACCTCATTATCTCTATTATTTATTCTTTGTTTTCTGTACCTATATCAACAAAAAGAGGAAACCAAATCTTCCCTTCCTCATATGTATGTGTGAATGCATGTGTGAATTTTTTTTTCCATCAGGCCTTGATGTAAGGAACTTTTCAAGAGGAAATTCCCTTTATAAAGCAGGTGACTTTACTCTTTTATACATACATACATACATACATATTTATGTATATAATAAAACATTAACAAAGAAAAATGTTCACTTTGGAAATATATCCATCGTGGAGAAGGATTTTGTTTGGAAATTACTAAAGTGGTGAAAAATTTAGTCCTAACTAATATATATTTTTATTTTTTCAATAAAATATTAGTAACTCGGAGGACTATAATGGAGGTTTAAAAATTGTATTTTTTGAAATAATCAGTTTAATCAGACTTTATTTTGACCACAACTTGGTAATTCAATTTATTGAAAAAAAAACCAATGTCCAACAATACTTTTAAAGACATATTAACAATATTATTCTTTATCTTGTATAAAAATTATGTTGCAAAAAAAAGGACCAACACAAAGAGTTTGTTCCAAATATTCTGATGACTATTTTTTCCATTTAAAACCCTGAAATTTCTTTGAAAGATAATTCTTTTTCTTCAACTTTCATTAGTTTGTACAATTTTAGTGACAGGTTTGACTATTTTTGATATTCCAAAATGTAAAAAAATTTTTTAAAGATGACAAAAATTAGGGATGGGAAGAAATTTTTACCTCTTTATATAATATTCAAGCTTTTATTTAGACATTTTTAAAAGGTACTTTGAGGAAGCTATATAGCTGAGGGACAAGGTAATCCTTATAATGTCCATCAAGGAAACCTTTTCCACTGTTGTGCACAAACCAGCAGGGAACATCTGTTCCCAGCACCATATCAGTTCTGTAGTCTTTCTGCAAACCCCTGTAAAGAGAGACATTAATTGCAGTTAGGTAAGGGATCAGAGAAATCAAGAGACATTTCTGCCATGCTTGATGCTAATTGGAAAATGCCCTTATTTCTATTGTCACCCTGGTGATATAGGGCATCTGAGCATGGGGTAAAAGTGAGGGATTGAGGGATGGGGAAGATGAAAAGGCAAAGAAAAATTAAGTGCCCAACTGATTTGTTTATATTTTTGACACAGAGACGTATGGATGTGAACCTTTCCAGTAAAGGTAGGAAGAGTAAATAAACAGGAGAAATAAAATTTCAAGGAATTATGGACCAGCTCTTTATGAATTTTAAGAATAAATCTGAGGCCTTGTACTTTTTTCATTCTTTCTCTTGTAAGTAGGTATAAAAGAGCTAATGGCTCAAATTCACTGATAAGACAGTGAACAAATTCAGGAGTTATTTGTAAGGAAGATAAATATGAATCACATTCTTAAAGGTTAAGTCTTGATTATTGCTAGTTTTCATGCTTAATGAAACAATTTGCATTTTATAAATAGGTTGAATTTTATGGCCTGCGCAAGTCACTGTTCAGTCAGTTTTCTAATATAGGAAAAAAAAGAAACAAAATCCCAAATCCTTATGGACAAATAAGGCAGAATTTAAACTAGCTTTTACCCTGTGAAGAAAGAATAATTGAATAATTTGCTAACTGTTCTTGTTATTTTATAATGTACAAATATATCTAGTCACTCAAAGGTGAGCTGTCAGTGATTCTCATAACTGCCACAATTTTAAGCTTGTGCGCTCTCTCTCTCTCTCTCTCTCTCTCTCTCTCTATATATATATATATATATATTTTTTTTTTTGGTGAGATTTGGTCAGTTTGAGGCAAGAAAAGTCTGATACTCTTTTGTTGCCTCTACTTTATTTTGGAGTGGAATTCAATTCTATTAGGGCCCAAAGTGGTTCAATCCAAAAGCCTACCTGGTAACAGTTAGTTTGTGTCCTTTCACTTCCATGCTAGCTTCTGGCTTCCCAGGGTGTTGACCAGGTCTCTCATTGAAGATCCGTACTTTTGGCTCATGCATGAACTGACCTAAAGAAACAAATGTCAAAGTCTTATGTGTTTAGCTAATCCTTGTTGTGCTTTTTCAGACTTCATCAGCTTGGATTGCTATATGTGAGTCCTTTTAGTTTGCCTCATTCCTTCCAAAGTTTTTAGGGCAGAAAATGACCGCTTGGCAAAGAAAGGAGTAATACTGGGGAAAGGAGGTGACAGGTATTATTTAACAGAGAGCTTCCCTTTTGTACTTACCTCATGACAGATCTGAATATAAAATAGGTTTGTGAGGTCACAAGTGAAAAGTAAAGCATTGATGGGTACATGAAATTTAGGGCGCCAAAGAAAGGTGTAAGAGAGTCTGCAAAATACAGATTTCTGCAGCCTGAGAAACAGAAACAAATTTTCTTTAGGACATGAAATGTAGAGGATCATTGAAAAGCTAAAGGAAAACAGCCAATCTCATTAGCAATTGTTCCTAACATAGCCTTAATTGTCTTTTTGAGCTAGCTTATCTAACTGTTAAATGAGCAGCAGCAGACAGAACAGTCACCCTGGAGTTAGGAAGATCTCAGTTCAAATCTAGCCTCAGACACTAGCTGTGTCATGTGGACAAGTTATTTAACTCTGCCTCAGTTTCCTCATCTGTAAAATAAGCTGGAGCAGGAAATGACAAACCACTCCGGTATCTTTGCCAAGAAAATCCCAAATGGGGTCACAAAGAGTCAGACATAAATGAAAAACCTGAACAACCTGTTAAATACTTTCAGTGTAAAACTGTAAGCTTTAATATTAAAATTCTACCTGTCCTTTGAAAAGAGTCAAATCTCAGGGATAGAGAGGACTTTAGGGATCATTTAATCCAACCAGTACTTTGGTAGTAATATCTTCAACAATAGTTCTGATCAATGAACATCCAGCTGAAAGATATCCAGTGATGAGGTATGTAGCATTTCTCAGGCAACTCATGCCATTTTAGGACTGCTCTAATTGTTAGGAAATTTTCCTGAATGACCAAAATCTGCCTTTTTTGCAACTTTCATTCATGGCTCCTATTTCTTCCCTTTAAGGCCAAGATTATGATGATTCTAATTTAATAAATTTAATACCTTTGTCACAAGGGATCATAAATTTGTAGCAAGAAGGGAACTTGGAGATCACCTAGTCTAATCTCCACTTAAATATTATTTAATTTTTCATTTGTGGAATAAAACAAGTATTTCCAAAACAAGTTATATAAAAAAAGATGTTTTCACACAAAGCTGCAAATGTGTTATGTACAATTTGTTATTCCTTTTAGATTTATAATAAAGTTATCATGTAAATTTCTTTTTTTCTTTCCCTTACATGCACCTTTCTCCCCACCTTATTAAGAATATTTAATAATAATATTTTCAAAAAGAGTTGCAGCCTTTGTTTGAATGGGATGAGTTTTGGGGATCCCACTGTTTCCCAAGGCAACCTGTTGTCCTTTTAGTAAGTTTTCTCACATCAAGCCTAAATTTAGTAATTTTCATCTTTAATTTTCATCATCTCTATTATGATCAATAATTAGTTTTTGGTCTTCTCCAATTACAGCTTCTAACTTAGAGAAGAAAGCCATTTAAAGTCTTAATAATCCCTAGAGACTTGGTGGTAGCTGCCATTTTCTGACAAATACTTTACCTATTAGTCCATGGGCATTCGGTGAAAACTTATTTGTAGGAGGAATATAAATACCCAAGAAGTCTACATTAATGGGATGTTTCTTCCAAACTCGATGCAGTAAGACTGAAAAGGACATATCTCCATCCAGGGTAATGTTCACAGTCTTTTCTTTTTTCATTGAGACAAACAACCTAAGACAGGAGTAAGGACAAATAAGATTAATTTTATTTCTGGACAGACCTAGAGAGCAGCTCTCTCAACTACCCAACAGCCATGAGCATTTCTCCCCACTGATCCTCATAGTTTTTGTGTTAAAAAATATTAGTAAGACATTGCTAATGTAGTTGTTACTTAGGTCATTATTTCACATTTAGGTCATTGAGACATCAATACATTGGTTTTGATTTCCAAAGTGAAGCATAAATGAAAAAAAAATTGGGATACAGGGATACTTACTTCTTATGAACAATGTGAACTGTGTCCAACCATGACAAAATGGTAGTATGGAGACCATTTTTCAAGGTGATTGTCTCTGTACTAATTTCAATTTTTATGTCGTGGTTTTGGAAATAAAATGCTAATTTTCCAAAATAGGTACTTAATTTTTTATTCTTAAGCCTCTTAGCACCAATGAGCTCTCCATTTACCAATACACCTATAAAAAGAAAAATATTTTTCTATTATATATGTTTTCTATTACGTATATTATATACATATATAATATATATTAAAAGTAATATTCCCTTTATTTTCCTTCTTTTCTATAAACATTTAATAGAAAGAAAGAATATTTGTTAAGTGTGTAGTATATACTTGGCACTGTGTTAAGTGCTTCAAATACAAGTACAAGACAACAAAACAGTCCCTATTCTTGAGGAATTAACATTGTAATATGAGAGAAAGAGACCTAAAAAAGGTCAGTTAGAAGCTGTATGTGATGGGCGTATCTGCTAGGGAGGAGCAGAGAAGGTAGTGAAACTTAGAGAGCCATTGAGTAGCAGAGAAATGAGCATGGCTGGAGTCTCTTATGTAACTGGTCTGAATGAGAAAGTCAGCAGGTAGGAGAGTCTCAGGGCAGAGGTTTCTCCAGGTTGGCTGGTGAGGAGGCAAAGCAATGAAGAAATTTGGAGAGTGAGTTAAGTAGAGGGAATAAAAGAGTGATTGGCTGGGACTCTTCGAGAAGTTGTGTTCCAGGTGAAGGAGAGCAGGGCCTCAGGGCAGAGATTTCTTCAAAGTGGGAAGACTACTGATTAGGAGATAAAGTCTGGATAAAGCTGTTGAAATTGCTAATTTAGGGACTTTCCCCCTCTTTATTACAAACATTTAATATTCTTTATAAGTAATGTCTCCTCTCATAAAATCTTTTTCCAATGCTTTCTTGTGGTGCAGAGGTAATCCTGCTTGGAGCAGAAGGTCTGGCAAGTTCTGCCGTAGTGAAAAAGGCTTCAGGTATGGTTTTAGGAACAGAATGCGTAAGCTATTCATCAGCTCAATTAAGGAAAGAGAGGCTCATCATCAGGGTGAGAGGTAGGTGCTGAAGTCTGATCAAAGCAATCCATGAAACAACTAAATAAGTTAAAACTGCCCTCATCCTATACAGCCACTTTCCATTTATGCAATGATGATAGGGAAATGGGTCCAGAGGGTCCAGAGAAGGTGCTAAGAATTACATCATGTTTTAGAATCTATTAATTATTGAGAGTATAGATGTAGAATAAAAAGAATAGCAGCATTTATACCACAGGTTTTTGTGATGATCAAATGTGATAATATATATAAAATGCTTCACAAATCTTTAAATGTTATATGTTAATTAATTAATAAATATTAATAAATAAACACACATATTTGACCTGAAAAAGAAAAGTTACATATCATATGCAATTATAGTTTAAGTGCTTCATAGATATCTAGATAGGTATATATAAATATGTTCTTATTGTTAATAAGTATAATTATTAATATATAACAATATTAGCGATAAGATACACATCCATATTTTACTTGAATAAGAAGTGTCATATAGGCTATATGAAATTATGTTCCAAATCACAGATAGAATAAATGTAAATTTACAATAACTCTGAATTGTCACATTCCTGAGACTCGACTGAGCCAAATTGTTCCAAATATTTATAAAGAGAGAAAAAGAGGACAACAAATATAGGCAAAGTTGTCAGCATTTTTATAAGGATATTTTTTTATAATTAGTAACAAAAGAAACTATATTTCAATTCTAGTATTTTAATCTTTAATGAGCTATATGAAGAAGATAAAATATCACTTAAAAGAATGAAATCAAGAAGAATGGATGGATTAGGGCAAGTATACACTAAAGAAGAAGTCTGTGCTATAAACAACACAATTCTGAAAGTCTTAAAGGCAGCTAGGTGGCACAGTCTGTTGTGTTGGGCTTGGATTCTGGAAGATGTGAATTCAAATCCAGATAAATTAAACAGTTGCTACTTGTGTGATGCTGGGAAAGTCACTTAACCCTGCTTGCTTCAATTTCCTCATCTGTAAAATGGGCATAATAACACTTACTTCCCAGGGTTGTTGTGAGGATCAAACAAGATAATAATTATAAAGTATTTAGTATATCACCTGGCACAAAGTAAGCATTATAAATTTTATTATTAGTAATCTATAAATGTGTATGAAGTTATCAAAAGATACACATAAGGTATCTTTAATAGGAAAAAAAAAACAGGAAGGCAACAAAGAATTTGGCTTTTGTAAACCATTTTCTACAGCCGATTTTATCTTTGTAGTCATACAAGTGACTGAAAGTTTTAAAGAATACAAAATCCCAAATGGGTTTGGTCATTATAAAAAAGGTTAGAACAAAAATGGAGTCTGAAAAGTTCTCCATCCTGAAAGGTGAAATCTCTAAAGCTCATTACCCATAATTTGATATTTGAAAATGATAAAAAAGTTTTTTTTCCAGTATTAATTAAAGTTAATGGAATTGATTATATGGTTCTCAGAATGTTTTTCCTTCTAAAACCTCAAAATTTTTTGCAATGTAATTGAAACAACGGTGAATTTTGAATTCTAATTACGATTCCTATTATTAACCATATGACCTTGAACATATACCAGTCTCGCTAAGCTTCTATAAAACAGGGACAAATATACCTCAGACAGACAGGTATGCTATGCTAGCTAGCATACATTATTTCATTTGAAATGAAGTATGAAAAAATGATTTGGAAACTATAAACTGTATGTTAGGATCAGATAAGAATCTTAGATTGGATAGATTTGATAAGTCTAGTACTAATGATTTAACATGATAGATTTAATACTAATGTTGTCAAGTGGGCTGTCCTTATTTGTGGGTGAAATTGTGGTGATGGCATCCAGCTGCAGAATATTATAAGGTCTTTTCATTGAGATACCTGATTACTCAAGAGATCAACAGAGAGAGGAAAAAAAAAAAAACTAGATGGGTGAAAAATGCTTATTGTCCAGATGAGAACAGCTACTAAGTGTCTGAAGCCAAATTTGAACTCAGGAAAAGGAGTCTTCCTAATTCCAGCATTCATCCTCTGGACCAACTAGCTGCCCAAAATTACAAGCCTCCTTCGAGTGATGCTATATGCCTATGAATCTTGGAACATGTCAAAGACTAAGAGAAAAAAGTTAAAGATGTTCAAGGGTGGGTGTAAGTAGGTTTCATTATTGATGCCCTTTGGGAAATGCAAGATTGGAAGATAGGTAGCTCATTTTATATGAGAGGGAGGACAGCAGAGGAACAGTGCAAGTGTGGTCCTAGTATCCTTTGGGAAATCGTGTGTAAGAATTGTCCAGGATGAGAAGCCATACTTATGTTGGGATTTTTACCAATCCATACCAATACATACTGATTAGTTTCACTAATACATTTAAGCATAGAAAAAGGTGAAATCTCTAAAGCTCATTATCCATAACTTGATATTTGAAAATGATAAAAAAAGTTTTTTTCCAGTATTAATTAAAGTTAATGGAATTGATTACACAGTTTTCAGAATGTTTATCCTTCTAAAACCTCAAAATTTTTAGCAATGTAATTGGAATAATGGTGAATTTTGAATTCTAATTATGATTCCTATTATTAACCATATGACCTTGAACATATACCAGTCTCGCTAAGCTTCTATAAAAGAGGGACAAATATACCTCAGACAAACAGGTATGCTATGCTAGCTAGCATACATTATTTCATTTGAAATGAAGTATGAAAAAATGATTTGGAAACTATAAAGTACTATATATAAAGATAAGGCATTACCATCAATAAATCAATGAACAAGAATTAATTAAGAACCTTTTATGTGCCAGATACTCTGTTAAGTACAGCTGTACATGCAGGTGATTTAAAGAATGATACAGTTCCTTCCTTGGGGAACTTATGTTCTATTATGTTCTATCATGTGCACATATAAATGGATGTAAAATATATGCAAAATAATTTCCCAATAATTCTGTGAGCTAGGGAAATATGAAGTTTCTATAATGGTGGCATAAAGAAAATGATTATTGAGTAATGGTGATGAAGTATAAGAAATGCAGCATTTAGTTTGACTGACTTAAATGTAATTTATTTATCACTTACCTGTCTTTGGATCAGAAACCAAGTTGAGAATTTTACCAGGTTCTGAATCAATATTGAAGCAAATGTTTTTTTGACTCTTTGGGAGGTAAATGATGAAATGTGGGTCGTTTTCAACTGAAAAATAAACATAGAAAGTAAAAAAGCAAATAGGAAAGGAGTAACACTAAAACTGTGTTTAGTATCTTCCCAAATAGTTTCACTTATGCTTTATAAACAAATTATTATCTAAAGCATTTTTTTAAGTAAAAAAATTAAATATGTCTAACGCCTTTTAATACTGCATCATAGGAGATAGAGGATTCCGGGTAATTTGACTTCTGGCAACCTCTTTATAGAACTTGATAGATTATATTCCTATTGTCTATGAAATAGCCTTGAATTTGGAGAGGCTCATCTCCAGGTTGTCCAAAGGTGATATTGACTTTGTCTCAAAGTCTATCTACTATGTTATATAGCAGTTGTAGTTTTTTTTTTTTTTGTAAAAAGAATAACTATACCAAAATATTTAAGTACTTGCCAAAATAAGTAGAAAATGTGTATCATTAAATAAGTTATTATGACCTCACTTGCAGTTTAAAGTATGTACAAGAACAGAAATGAGGAAACTACATTGACAGGACTTTTTCTGTTTTAGGCTGTTCTCTATTATACTACATTGGTTTTATATCTACCTTTTTGACTACTTCTTGTCCATCTCCATTTCTTCCCATAAGCCCCTCCTCTCATCTATGGACATTTCCCAAGATTTTGATTTTTGTCATCTGTCGTCTTTATAAACTGTTCTCAAGAGAATTTATTATCCTCTTAGCTTTAATTCAATCAATAACTACTACTTACAAGTATAAAATATTTCCTGCCTTCAAGAAGCTCACAATATAATTAAGGAGATAAGATGTAAACACATACACAAAATTAATGATACAAGAGATAATTGTCAATTCAGTACAACTGCACACAAAATATCACAAGATATTACCATATATAATTGATTGCCAAATAATGATACAAATGTTATCTATACTAATGTAGTCAACATTAAAAAAAAGAAGGAATCATTGTATTCTGAGAAAATTCCAAAAAAAGTAGTTTAACTTTGAATTGGAGCTTGAAGTATGAATTGAATTTGTATGGGGAAGAAGAAAAGGACACTTTTACAAAAGTAGTAGTGCAGGGGCAGCTAGGTGGTGTAGTGGATAGAGCACCAGCCCTGAAGTGAGGAGGACCTGAATTCAAATCTGGACTCAGACACTTAACACTTCCTAGCTTTGTGACCCTGAGCAAGTCACTTAACCCCAATTGCCTCAGGGGGAAAAAGTAGTAGTGAAAAAGGATAAAACATATTGATAAAATATATTAAAGAGATGATAAATTATCTCTGTCTAGTTAGATGAGGGTACTGAGAAATGGAAGTAGTTGGAAAGGAGAAAAATTGGGCTTTTGTTGGTTAAGATCTTGAATATATGGATAAAAAAAAAATCTGTATTTTATTTTATAGGTGATGGAGAGCAATTGATTGATGGTGGTTATAATCTTTTTTATCTTGCTATATAGACAAAAAAGTAGGAATAGGAGGGGAGATTTGGTTTTTTTTTTTCCCCTCTAGGTAATTTCTTCCTTGTTTTATTTGAAACAGAATGCACTGGGTAGAATGTTAGCAAGAGAACTGAAAAATCTTTGGTTAAATAGTCCATGTCTATGGAAATCACAAAATTCTTGATAGGGAAATTGTAACAACAGTAAAAATAATAATAGCTAACATTTATATTGTGCTTAGTATATGCTAGGCACTGTGCTAAGCACTTTATAATTACTTTGATTCTTACAAATGAACTCCAAGAGATGGGGGCCATTACTGTCAACATTTACAGATGAAGAAACTGAGACAAACAGAAGTTAAGTGACTTGTCCAGGATGACACAACTATTAAGTGTCTGAAATCACATTTTAACTCAGGTCTTTCTGACTTGAAGCATGATAAACTACCTACTGTGCCAGGTTAGAAGTAGAATTTAAGGAAGTACTCCCTCTGGGGCACTTTCTTAGCTTTATCCACACTTTGAGTTTGAGTCCATAGATGGTGGTTATTACTCTGGATTCTAGAATTCTAGATCCTGTAGGTTTGCTGTTAATTCTAATTCTCCACAAGCCTCCACTTGTGTGCTTCCCATTAGTGATATCACTAGTGATATCAGGAAGATGTGAGTTCAAATCCAGTCACACATACTTTCTTTTTTTATTTATCTATCTTTTTATCTATATATTTTTTTGCTGAGACAATTGGGGTTAAATGACTTGCCCAAAGTCACACAGCTAGGAAGTGTTAAATGTCTGAGATCAGATTTGAATTTAGGTCCTCCTTACTTCAGGGCTGATGGTCTATCCACTGTGCCACTTAACTGTCTCTCACACATGCTTTCTAACTACATTGTCTCTGAGCAAGTCACTTGACCTCTGTTTGCCTCAGTTTCCTAATTTGTAAAATGGGGATAATAGCATCTACTTCACAAGTTGTGAAGCTCAAATGAGATAATATTTGTAATGTGTTTGTTGTAGTGTTTGGCACATAGTATGCTCTGTCAAAATGTTAACTATTATTATTAGTAGTATGATAATAATAATAATAATATTCCAGCTGAGGTGGACTTTTCTGTCTCCTATATAAATTCCATGTTTTTGCTAAGTGATTCGGTGGATAGAGCATGGGGCTTTGAATTAGAATGATCTGAGTTCAAGTCTAGTCTGATACTTACTAACAGTGTGACCCTATTACTCATTTTCTGTCTGCTTAATTTTCCTCAACTGTAAAATAGGGCTAAAAATAGCACTTATTTCACATTATTATATTAAACGACATAATATTTAAAATGTGCTTAGTGTAATGTTTGATACAGTAGGTTCTAGGTAAATGCTCATTCCCTTTCCTTACATATTTCTCCTAATATCTGGAATGTTCTTCTTTTCATGTAGTTCTATTGAAATCTTGTCAATTATTTAAGGCCTAATTCAAGTGTTTTATGGTCTATGAAGCCTTCTTTGATCCTTCAGACTGTAATGATCTTTCCTACACAGGAGCTTTTTTCGTACTTCCTCTATGTTTTTAGATATTATTTTGTATTACAGTTATTTGTGTATGTGTCATGTCTCCCTTCTAAATAGTTTCCTGAGAGATTCAATTAGACTCTGATTTATTTAATTTTTCTATCTTCCCTATTGCCTATTATACTCATCTGCTCATAGTAGATGATTAATCAATGTGTCTTGAAGTCTACTGAATTGCATTTATCTTCAGATCAGAAAACTTAATAACCCTAGATTTTTGAGTTAAAGGGCAGCTATTTCTGCTTCAAAAAATCACTACATTGTTATGTATTTGGCATAGAATTTATCTCCTTTGTTTTCTAGAAGTAAGTCATGTTGAATTAAAAAAAAAAACTTCTAGTTTTTTGGAATATGAATCCTTGCAAAATAGAAAAGTTTTATAAGATTGAAATGCTCTCTAGGAAGTGAAGAGAAGAGACCAAAGATATTTTACCTCTCATTACGTGAGGAGGAGGAGTTGCTACAAGCACTTGACCTTGCTTCATACTCATTGGACCCATTGTTGGTGAAGGTTTGGCCCAAGATGGAATTGAACTTTGAGCAGTCTTCTTGCCACTCGATAATAAGACACCTGTATAGATAGAAAAATGGATTCTAGTTACCAAGGAACACACTCCAAGAATACACTATAAATCTTCTCTATTTAATTTGCAGTATCCCTTAGTTATAGACCCTCTCTTTTCATTTTTACTTCTCTATTCTTTTCCTTTTTCAATCATGTTCATGTGTGCCCAGCAACTATAGTATTTTTAAAATTATCATTTTATTATTAGATGTAGTTATATAAATAAATATAAATAACTACATCTAATAATAATCTTCCAATAAAGATGATAATATGAAGTCATTAAACCAAATTATTCAAAGGGCCTTTGTTTCTTTAAGATTCTATGATTCTACAATTCTAAAAAGATCATTCATTGTTGGACCTCAGCAAAAGTTAAAGCCAGTTATCCAAGTATGCATATTTAAGTAAGATGATACATAGGTTCTTCTTGCAGCTGGTGCTATTGGGAGTTGTCATGTCCTAAGATCTTGAGCCTCAACTATTGCATTTTCTACATGAAGGTTTTTCCAATCCCTCTTAATTTTAATAACTTTCCTCTGTTGATTATTTCCGATTTATCCTGTATATATATCTTGTTTGTACACGTTTGTTTGCATGTCATTTCCCCCATTAAACTATGAGTCCTTTATTCAGGGGCTATCTTTTGACTGTCTCTGTAACCCCAGTACTTAAAACAATATCTGGCACATAGTAGGTACTTGAGTGAGTGAGATTACAAGATCTCTTCTTGAATATCAAACTGCTACCTGTCATTTAGCACTAACAAGGATGAAAACATAGATTGCATTTACTATGATCTGTGCAGAGTTTCTCAAATGTGTTTCACAGATATCAATCACTAAGGAGGGGAAAAAAAAGGAGCAATAGAATGACTATTCCAAAGTTCACCCCATTGAACAGCTAGAGCAGTGGTTCTCAAAGTATGGTCTAGAGAATCCTGGGGATCTCTGAAATCCTTTTAGAAGGTCTACAAATTCAAAAATAGTTTTTATTTCCAATATGGTAAATGTCTATAAATATAATCCAGATTAAAAAAACACTTTGGAGAGATCCTCAATAATTTTTAATAGGATAAAGATACTGAAAACAAAAGTTTTGATAACCACTGAGCTAGAGAATCTATTGACATAGGCCAAAAATTGCAACAGTGGAGCTGAGCCTTGTAGTGACACAGGATGCCCTAGTCTTTGATCCAGGATCAAAGACAGAATCTGTATGCTTCTGGACTAAATGGAAATACTAACCCTGACAGCAAGGTCTTCGTTGGTCCATTGGAGAGTCTGCCAGCATTCTCTCATCCCCATCAGCACTTTCAATCAGCATGGCAGTAAGTGGACTTACAACATGGTGGTCCAAAGACATCTGCAGGATGGTTCTTGTTATTTTCTTTTTGTCAATATTTGTGGTAGCCAGACTCCTATATCCAATGGATAGGGGGAAAATCCAAACAAACCATCACCAAAACATACCAGATTGAATTAGAAAATTGTTTTGGGGATCCAAATCTGGACCCAAGTTGGCATCTATGTTTGTGGGGAAATGCTCAGTTGATTACTGTCATAATATAATGATATAATGTTGTATCAAAATAGTCAAAATTCTATATGTGCTACAAATTTATTGGTTAAAATTAAGAAAATTTAATTGCTGTTTTCTTTTGTTATATCATCATAGTTATCTCCAGTATTCTTCTTCTTCTCTCTTGTAGACAGACATTCCATATAACAAATGGTACTTTTTTAAAAGAAGAAAACAATCAACACAGTTGAATAATACTTTTTAAAATTCCCCAAACATGGGGAAACACAGCCACAAAGGGGTAGGATTAGGGATGTTATCAATTTTTTTTTTAAATTTGAGTCCTGCTTGTTCTTTAAAATTTTATTATGTTAATTTTTTGGGGGGGTATTTGGTGATTCTTTCTATTTATAATTGTAGCTATTTGATATATTGTTTTCTTGGCTTTGCTTAGTTCATCAATTTATCAGATCTTTTCATGCTTCTCTGTATTCATCAAATACATAATTTTTTAAAAGACAGTATTACTCCATTAAATTCATGTAATTTGTTTAGTCATTCCCCAATCAAAGGGCATCTACTTTGTTTCCAATTCTTTGCTATCACATAAAATGCTTTATAAATATTTTTGGTATATATGGGTATTTTCTTCTTACCCATACCTTTCTTGGAGTATAAACTCAGCAATGGAGTCTCTGGCTCAAAAATGAACATTTTAATTATCTTATTTGCATAATTACAAATTGCTTTCCAAATGATTGTACCATTTTACAGCTTCACAACAACATATTAGTGCCCTCCAAGATTGATTGTTGATATCTTGTATTATCTTTGCCAATTTGCCAATTTACATGGTATAATATTTATTAATCTTCAGTCAGATCATTTTGCCTTTATAAAAGTGTTCTTCACCTTGATTTCATCAAGCTTGTGATTCATAACTTTACCTTTATCACAGAGTTACTCTATAGTGCTTTAGTCAAAGAACTTCCAATTTGCCTGAGTTATTTCCTATATACTAATTCATTTTCACTTTGACTATTGATAATGGCAATATTTAGAAACAAATATATGCATTATAAATTTATAGATTGAATGACATACCATTCCAACTACCAAAGGGTTATTTTGTAGACCTAAATAAATAATAATGACATTCATGTGGAAAAGCAAAAGGTCAAGGGTTCTCAAGGGAAATAATGGGAAAAAAAGTACAAAGGAAGCCAATCATCAATCAGATCTTAAATTATATAATTCAAAGTCTTAATTATAAAAACTATTTGGTAACATTAGTAATAGGTAACATTTACATGCTGCTTTTTATGTACTGAGCACTGTGCTAAATAATGTCATGATATAATGACATTACATAAAAACAAAAACAACAGCCCAAACTAGAAAAGTTGATTGGTGGAACAGGTTAGAAAAATAAGATCCTGAAGCAAACATAGCAGCAAAGTTCTTGATAAATCAAATGTCTCTACTTTTGACAAAAACTGCTAGAAAATCTGGAAAACTATCTGAAAGAAATCAGGTTTAGTTAAAAAAATTTACACAGCATACTGTAATCAATAGTAAATGGATATATGACTTAAATAAAAAAAAGGTCATATAAAATTTGGAGTAGAAGGAATGATGCCTTTCACAATTATGGTTGGGGATAAAATTCTTCCCTAAACAAAGGAATAAAGAAATCATAAATAGCAAAGTGGATAGATTAGATTATATAAAATTGAAAGTTTTTGCACAAGCAGAATAAATGTAATTAGAAATAGAAAGGAAATAATTATTTGGAAAAAATCTTGCAGCAATTTCTGATAAAGTCCTAATAGCAAAAATAAAGAATTGATGCAAATATACAGAAGAACCATATCCCTGTAGATAAGTGGTTAAAAGAGATAAACAGGGAATTCTTAAATAAAGAGAGGAAAATTTTCAATACATAAGGAAAAAAAATGTTCCAAGTCATTGATACGAGAAATGCAAGTTAAAAAAACCCCAAAGTTTCCATTTCATACCCATCAGATTGAAAAAGTATGACAAGAGAAAAAGAGAAATCAGAGACACTTTGAGGATGCAGATATGGTAATAAACTTGTTGAAGATGTGAATTGGTTCAATTTCTGTGGGAAATAATTTTGATTACCTTAAAAAGTTAAGAATCTATATAAACTCCTTGACCTATAATTCTTATTAGTCACATCCCAGTGAGGTTAAGGACAGAGTAAAAGGACATATGTGTACAAGAATACTTATAGAAGCACATTTTATTATAGCAAAAAACTGGCAACAAAATTGATACAATAGCCTGTGGGAACTTTTGAAGTCATGATCGGTCTTTGCTTTTGTCAGAATTCTGAATATAGCAATTTTATTACTATTACCAATTGAGAAAATGCATGTCCTTCTCATTTTTGCAAAAGTGGGAGAATATAAGTATGGAAAATTATATGTGTTGTATGATATATATTAATTAAAATTTTTTCCCTTCTTTTAAAAACAAATTATTTATTGTAAGGGATAGCTTGCTGGTTAGAAGAGTGAGTGGGAATATATTCAGAAGTTAAGGTGATGTTAAAAAATCAAAGATATAAGTAGAAATGTGATTAAAATGGAATTGAATGGGAGTAGCCATTAAGATAAGATTATAATAGTATAATGTGGGTTTGTAGACTCTCCTTCCCTGGTCAACTCCAAGACTACGGCAGATGCTCATATGTATGGATTGGAGAGTGCAGGTATAGGCCAAAATGAGGGCTGAGTAGCAGATTAGGTGAACACTGGATACCCTGCCAATCTTGACCAATAATTTTCTGTTATCAGAATCCTATGTCTTTAATATCATATAGAGGGGAAGAGTCCAAGGTGCAAAGTTTGATGATTTGGGTTCAAATCCCTACTCTGACTCTTCTATTTGACCATAAATAGAACACTTCGCCTCACTCACTGAGTTTTAATTTACTCATGTGCAAAATGAAGACAATAAAATTTATTCTACCCATCTCACCAAGTTGTTCTAAGGAATATACTTTGTAAATTGTAAAGTGCTGTATAAATATTAGTATTCAAGAATGAATTCAACTCAGTAGTAGTTTGGGGTTTAGCTTCAACCATCCACAACCATTTGTTAGACTCCTATGTGTTATGTGCCATACACTGTGTTGTTAAGTGCTAGGGGAAACACTTATCCAAACTGATTTTAACCTGCAATTTTCCTGTTTACCTTCTTCTTGGGAATCACTGAAAATTTCTGATCTGTATGTCAGGAAAGTACCCTAAGAAAAAGCAAATTCATTTTGAAGATGCTCTTTCTTGCTTACCTTTCAGCTAGAAGTTGGTTTATGGTTAGATAAGCCCATAATTTCCTGGTGAAATCAGGGTCTGCATGCTTGTCCTTTGACAAAAAGGCATCCAAGTCATCCATTTCTGCGAGAGTGTCCATGACTAACTGGGCATTGGCCTAAAGAACAAAAAGTTCCATTGAAATAAGTCTAAGAAGTCGATCCATCAGTTGACATTTCAGTGTCTATGGTGTGTAGAGTCACTATGGGTGGTGGTAGTGGAAGTAATATTCTTTTTTAAGGGAAGTCTTTAAAGGGAGCAAATATAATCAACCATCTCCTACCCCATTAAGAAATATTGAAAATGCTATATCAGTAAATTAATAGATCAGGATGCTAGAAGCTAGAAAATGCTAGATCAGGATTAGTGAGAATGCTAGATCAGTAAATGTTAATTTAAAAAACTTCCCTAAATTTTGAGTACCCATTTTAGGTTTTCTGTTCTTCTCACAAGTATCAAATAGCAGCACTGGTCCTTTGGCTCAGACCTGTCATTTCAGTAAGAGTTGGAATTCCAGGTGAGGAAACTCCCTCTACCAATAGTAATCAATAATTATTCTGGAATTATGGATTTAGGGGGAGCTAGATGGTGCAGTGGATAGAGAACCAGCCCTGAAGTGAGCACCTGAGTTCAAATCTGAGCTCAGACACTTAACATGTGATGGCTGTGTGACCCTGAGCAAGTCAATTAACCCCAAATGCCTCAAGGAGAAAAAAAGGGAATTGCTTGGGAAAGCAAGAGGTTAAATCACTTGCCCAGGGGAACAAAGCTTGTATGAGCCTGAAGAAAGACTGAAACGCAGATAGTCCTGACTCAGAGATGGGCTTTCCATTTTCCATCATAATCAATCACTGAATCCTAGGAACCCTGAGAACTTTCTCAGGTGAGTCTTGATGATTCAATTAAACAGTTATGTTAATCAGGTGTGAACTGGACTGTTTAAATAACTAGGGGCATATATTAAAGTAGGAGTTTGGAATCAGAGAAAAGTTCTGGTAGAAGAGAGAGTACTTCAAGAGCTGAACCAGAAAGAACTGGTAGCCCAAGGGTCTCAGACAAAAGGAGAGAAAATGAAGAAGGAGATGTGGCAGATAAGGGAGAAATCAAGGAGGGCCAAACCAAGCCAGAAATAGGTAAAAATAATTTTGAGGGTTCAGATTTTTACAAAGTCCCCTGGGGGCAGGAAGAGATTAGCTGTCTATGTTCTAGGAAGGGGAGGAGAAAAGTGGAGTGCTTTACTGGATACCAACTAGGTGGTAAAGTGAATAGATCACCGGATTTGGAATAGGAACACCTGAGTTTAAATATTGCCTCAGATACTTGCTATAGTGTGACCCTGGGCAAATGACTTAACCTTTAACTCAATTTCCTCATCTATGAAGTGAAGACAATAATAAAGGACTTAGCCCCAGGATTGTTCTGAAGATCAAATAATGATTATAGAACTTAGTAGAGTACCTGGCACATACATACAGATATGTACATATATTAGCTACTACTATTATTACTTAGAAACATTATCTGAGTATGTCTTGAGGAGCAGTGCTACTAGTAGATGCTAACTAATGATCCACACTTGTTTTTGGAATTGTAGCAGTGTTTTACCACAGATGCAATCTCTATCTTCAAGTGAGTCTACTTTATTTTCAGTGTCACTTTCTATGAATTCATTTGTGGCTACTTTAGGACCTTTGTGACATCTTCTATAAGCTCATTCTAGACTACTTTCAGAGGATCAGTAGTCACCAGGAAAATATAGCCCACTGACTCTCGAGCCAGAGGATCTGGGTTCAAATCCTAACTAGGAGCATCTTGCTTGTGTGACCCTGGGCCTTTAACCTTCATTTTCCTCCTCTGTAAAATGAAGATCATTGATTGAATGGCCTCAGAGCCTCTTCTGTCCTTTGATTTATGAGGAACTAGCTCAGTATCCAACACTACAACACTTGCAATTCCTGTCACCTATTAATAGTCTTTCTACTAAAGGTAGTGCAGTTTTGAGAAGTCTGTTTTCTAGACTAAGCAACTTTTCTCCTCACCCCCACCCCATAAATGTGAATTATCAAAATTTAATTTAGGTGGCTCATTGGTTTGACTCCATACTCTACTTGGACAAAGAAGCTAATGGTTACCACTCCTTTTTAGTCAAGATGTGCTGCTCAAATAACTAGTAATTCCTTTAGGGTGGTGCAAAAACAAGACCATTTCTAATAAGAATTTGTTATACATCAATTCTTTCTCAAGCTTTGCAGAAACTTTCATAATGTCACAGAATGACAGAATTTTAGAGTTGGAAGAGGTCTCCATGACTAATTAATCCAACCTGTATTCAAAAATTCAAAAGGAGTTTATCTTTGCCAGACATATCTGACAAATGATCAGCCTTTGTGTGAAGTCTTTCACTGAGAATAAGCTTACCACTTCCTGAAACAACCTATTCTCCTCTTTGATAGATAGCTTATTTGTTAGGAAGTTTTTCATCATTTTGTCTCCAGTTTGCTTCTTGGTGACTTTAATCCATTGCTTTTGATTTTACTTACTAGGGAATAAACTAAAGGAAACTAATTCCTCTTCCATATGACAATCTTTCAAATACTTGAGGACAGGTATCACATTTATTCTGAGTTTTTTCCTCTTTAGGGTAAAATGCCCCTTCAACTTTCATTGGAATGAACTTTTATATGATCATAAAATTTCTGTCTTTTGTTCTATGGTTTACTAATGAACTTTAAACAAAAGACAAATATTTTTAAAAGTCTGCATCATAGATTAAACATCAGGTAATGTGTATAAAACATATGACTGGCAACAACTTTTAACATGTGAATTGGCTCAAAAAATGGTGGTTAAAATTGGTTAATAAGTAATTGCAATATGCAATCTATCACATATGCTGTTGTATCATCTACATTTTTTCTTGGAAATTAATTTTTTTGTGAATATCAATGTCTATTACTTTTACATTGTTATATGAGAAATATTATTGGGAAATAGATTGGTCAATTTAAGGTGTCATTATATCTCTTGGTATTATGAATAAACTAAATTATTTTATCTATTGTTCCTGGAAATTATAAAAGTAACTGGAAGGTTTTATTTATACTCCAGTTTTTCTTTTCTTTGCTAAGGAGATTTTCTAATAATACAATTCAAAGTTTTAAAAAATGTAGTGGAATACTCTTTTGTTTAGTAAGCTGACCATCTTTTGTTATAGTTTAGGTGAAAAAAAATTGGGAAAAGATGGATAATATCTCTTTAGATGTTGGGATTGCTGTTTCATGGAAGGATTGACAAGAAGGTATGTATATTCTTGTTCCTTTTTTCAGTTCTGGATGGGGAAGGGTATTAATTAGTCAATCAATCAATCAACAAGTATTTATCAGGTGTGTACTATATGCCAGGCACTGGGGATACAAAGACAAGAGAGACAGTTTCTTTCCTCGGTTGTGTTCTGAGGAGATAGGATAGACACATGTATATGTAAAATAATATTGGGGAGTTAGGTGGGGTACTAGCAGCTAGGAAAATCAGGAAACATCATGCATAGAAGGTGGTACTCAAACTGAGTCTTGAAGGCAATTTGGGATTCTAACAAAAACTTTAGCATCATATCAAAGAAAACATACCGATGTCGCTGTGATGATACTTTCCACATGGTCCAATTTATCAGGCTCCACTTTTCCTGCTACCACTATTTCTGAGCCTCCAAAATAGTTATGGAAACTGTTCTGAGTAACATCTGTCACGGACTCCTGGGGATAGTTAAACTGAACATTTCGTAGCAATGGTGTAGAGACCTGGTTGTAGAATTGCTGAAAATTAAAAAAAAGAAAGAAAAAAATCATTACTTTCATATGTCTATAGCAGATTTTCTGAGGACTTTAAAACAATATCATCTTATTTACATTCCCACAGCTCTTTCCCTGCTTCTATCTCTGTGACATGAGTAGGGTTTGAAGAAATACATATAATATTATACCTATATCATCTACTATGAGAAGCTGCTTGGCGTGGTAGCTTAGACTCAAAACCAGGCTTTGGGTTCAAAGCCTTTATAATAATTTCTAGGAGCAATGGATGAAATAATAAAATAACTTGGCTCATTCGCAATACCAAGAAAAATGATGATACCCTAAATGGATTGCTCATTTCCCAGGAATATTTCTCATATAAGTCTGTTTCATCTCTGACACATACTGACTGGGACTGGGCAAATTACATTATTTTTATGCTCTAAGCCAGGGCTTCTTAAACTTTTTCCACTAGTGATCCCTTTTCACCCAAAAATTTTTTGGGAGCTGATCTGCATTTATAAAGGGAATTTCCTTTTTTGGAATTTCCCTAACTGATGAAGTCACAGATCCAGTTCTTATTTCTGGGGACAATCTTATGTTTGATATTAAAACTGAGCTATAGGAAGGGAGATGATGAGACTTAATAGGGAATATACTATAGAATAAATGATAAAGATTTGATGAGAACCTTATCTCCCATTTACCATCTCAGGATTGACTGTTGAACCAAACACAGGAAACTATTGACATGCTAGCATGTATAAAAGGAAAATCATCTGGAAAAAATATCTCCCTAAATGGATACATTTTTATTTTTTCCAAAATGGAAAATAATTTAGGGCTTGAAACTGGACATTGCTAAGGAAAGGTATTTTCTTTGTTTTGTCAGTCAGTTTAATTTTAGTAGTAATCTCCAAAAAGCTTTACTCCAGAATAAACAAGGAGCTGCATTTTTTATGCTTAAAAGATTTGACAAATCAAAATTTCATCTCTTTTATATTGACCTTAATAGTAACATGGCCTTTGAATAAGAACCATGGCTTTCTCATCATTGATCTAGAATTGCAAGGGACCTCAGAGGCCATTTAGTCCAATTTTTCCATTTTACAGCTGAAAAGCTGACCACTAGGGATTTTTAGCAACTTGCCCAATTAATTTTCCTTTAATTTTCTTTTCCTGGATTGTGATGATGTAAAAGATATAGGAGCAAGAAACAATACTTTTATCTCTAATAGGATTCTTTTTTTTTAGATGTTTTCTTTCTACACTTATTTTAGAAACTTAATATGTTACTGAAAGGTGAAGAGACATAGGAGTGTGCCAGAAGCTGCAGGTTTCAGCAGTTCTTTTGGACTGCTTAGGAGCAGCAGGAAACAGCCTTAACCTGGTAGAGCAATATATGCAAAATGCTTTCTGAATTTTATGAATAAAGTGCTATTGATGTTATCTATTATTTTAGATTTCATGAATTTGACAAAAAATATGGAATATTAAGAGTTCCATTTGATTCTTTTCTATTAGGTATGGGTTGTTTCTTCTTCAACAGACAAGATTACTGAGGAAAGAAAATGGGATCAAAGGGTACCTTGAGCTGTATAGAAGTATCCTGGTTTCCATAAATCCTTTGAGCAACTCCATGGTTTTCTTGAGACAGTCTTTCCAAGAAGTCATAGTCAACATCAAAACCAATCCCCAGACTGAATAGGGAGATGTTATCTTGCATGCTTGCCTTAACATTCTTTTGGATGTTGGACAATTTTAACTCTCCTGAAATTGAGAGTGTGAAAGAGGGAAGAGAGAGATGAAATAGCTTTATTGAGTCATGAATTTTGTTTTAAAAATATAGATTATAAATTAAACCAAAAACATTGTAATTACTCATTTTAATCTCACCATAAGGAAATGTTTTATTTTTTCATATTATCTTTTTTTGTTTAATTTTTTTTCTTTTTCAAATGACAAATTTAAGAAAAATTAATCTTGATTGCACATGTTTAACATATTTTGGATCATTTGCCATCTAGGAGAGGGAATAAGGGGAAAGGAGGGAAAAAAATTAGAACACAGGGTTTTGTAAGGGTGGATGTTGAAAATTATCCATGTATATATTTTGAAAATAAAAAAACTTTAATTAAAAAAAACTTAATCTTGAGCAAAAAAAATCCCAAATAAACCCAACCCTCAAATCTTTCGATACATATCTATATTTTCTGGCAAAACAAAATTTTAAATTGGCCATGAGAGGAAAATAATGTCTTTTTCTACATCTCAAATTCATCATCTTTTTGTCAGAAAGTGATTGGCTTATTTTATCCTCATTCTTTTGGACTCCTAAGTTATCATTGCATTGAATAGAGTTCTAAAGTCTTTATCCTAGTTCTATTCACAACAACATCTTTTCTATGATTTTCTCCATGACCTCTACTGTCATTGAAAGCCATTATTTTTAGTCTTTTATTCTTCATCTCAGGTATGTGGGAAGTAGAAGTGGTAATCTTATTTTGAAAGTAAGTGACCTTAACTATACTATCTAGAAGCCTCAAATCTAGAAATCAAGAACTTCTGTTTTCTCTATCTAATATACTTATTGTAGGATTTTCATTCCTCTCCTAACTTTACCCCAGAGCTGCTGGGGGGTAATTGGATGGAGTGCCAGGCTTGGAGTCAGGAAGACTCGTCTTCCTGAGTTCAATCTGACCTCAGACACTTATTAGTTGTATGACTCTGGGCAAGTCACTTAACCCTGTTTACCTCAATTTTCACATCTGTAAAATGAGCTGGAAAAGGAAATGGCAATCCATTATAGTATCTTTGCTAATTAAACCCCAGATGGAGTCATGAAGAGTGAAATGACTGAATAAAAGACCTTTACCACATTTACACTTTGACATTGTTGGCATGGTATTATAAAATGTAAGGCCATAAAGTATTTATCATTCATTAGAGAGACAGCTTTATAGATATGAGAGAAGACATATACATAAACAACTATTGTATCATTGTCTCAAAGCTCAGTGTCTTGTATTCAGCAAATGAAGAAGCTCCCTCCAATACTGCAGTTTGGCTTTTTATTTGCAATTTATACTCTTAATGGTTAGGGAACCTAGGGATTAAATGATTTCCTCAGAATCTGGGAGCCATTTGAAGCAAGATTTGAACTTAGTTCTTCTTTGCTTCAAGTCTTACTCTCTAGCCCCATATGCCAAACTGTCCTGAATTTCATAATTCAGTTCAACAAATATTTATTAAAAACTCTACAGCTTAAATTTAATAAATGTTGAACTCAATTGAACAGTATTAGTTGAAAAAAGGCAAATGCCATCAGAATTTCTCAATTCCAGTACTTTGCTCATTCTAGAAAGTTTGATACGACCATCAGTGAAAATATTCATCATCATAGAGCTCCCATTGGGACTTACCTACTGTTGGATCTCCATCAGAAACCAAAATAATCAAAGAGACTGAGTTGGGGTCCAACATCCTTAGGTTGCTGGCTTCATTCAAAATAAAAATTGCTCTCAAAAGAGCTTCATTAATATTTGTGCCTGTTAAAAAAGACAAAAACAAAAACACTGTTTAGTTGTATACTCTCCCTCACTCAAAAGCAAGTACACTATTGATTCTAGTTTTCTTTTGTGATTATTCATGAATAACTTATCCATTGTTCAAATCATATCTGTTTGCTTTCCAACTGCCTCCAATTTCAGAAGCTGGGCAAACTTCCACTTGAGAAGGGAATTCTCCACGTCTTTGTATTTTCTCATAGCTTTAGAATTTCAGTAACCCCTAATGGGCCACTTTTTACCATGTAAAGTACCCTAAATCAGAGATCTCAACAATTTCCTCTTAACCCCCTATTCCCACTCTTAATAGAAATTGTGTAGATCTTTTGTTCAGATTACTATATAATGGCTTCAAAAGGCTTTTGTGAAGAATCAAAATATAGATCGCAGTAGTGAAAATAGATGAATGTTGTAAGTACTTAAAAAAACCCCATAAAATTCAGATCCAAAACCACTGATAATTTCTAAATTTTCACCTTTCTGAAAGGAGTAACATTTTTCATGTTGGATTAAGGATTGCAATTTCATTTATTATACTATTTACACAGAAGAGTTAGTTCCTCCCTCTTTCTATCATACCTGTGAGACTTCAGTCAAAGTTGAAGGTCTGAAGGAGGGCCAAAGGACAATTATTAATATAAAGTGGATATGGAATTGAGCTTTTCAAGCTTTAGCTCCTTCCTAGGGTGGAGAATGTCTATTTTGCTTCTGAAGATCTCTTTACATTTCAATGTTTCTGTTCTTTAACTTCCTGGGATACATACACATACACATACACACGTAATATGTGTGTGTGTGTATATATGTATGCGTTGTCTATATATGTGGGTGGATATATATACATATATATATAATATGTATTTGTGTGTGTATATACACATACATTATATATGTGTATATGTTCTTTTTGAGAAAAGATCATATTTATTAAATATTTTAATAAACTAGTATATTTGTTCATTCTAGATAATTATAGACTGTATTTTAGTACTCCATTGTTGAAATACAAAATAAGGCATTATTTTGCCTATATAGACTATGTATATAGTCTATATATAGACTATAGATAAAAGAAATGTATGTATAATGTTCCACAATGCCCTCTGAATCCTCTAGAATTTAGATTTTGTTGCTATTTTTCACAAGTCATTGGGTCAAATGCACATACCCCCATTGGGTTGGATCTTCTCAATGTACTTCTTAGCATCAGTGATCTGTGCTTTAGTGGCTGGAACTAGCTCATCTCTCCAGCTTCTGACATTGTGATTGAAATCCACCACTGAGAATTGGTCTTCAGCTCTTAGGTCATCCAATATAGTTTTCATTGCTTCAACAGTCTATTAAAAATAAGAATGAGAAATTTCCATCATATAAGTAAAAAACCTGGGTGACACTAAATCCCTTTCTGCCTGTCCTTTGAGAAGCTTTTTATGACAACTCCAACAATCTTTTTCCCTGAGTAATTATCTATACTGTTTATTATAGTATTGTTTCATCTGTATGTAACTTAACTATCCATGTAGACAGTATACAGATTTTGCAGTCAAAAGACCCAAGTTCAAATCTTGACTCAGATTCTCCTAACTTTGTGACTTTGGACAAATCACTTAACCTTTGCAGTTTTTAGTTTTTACAGTTCCTTGTAAAATAAGAAGCTTGGTTGTCTTGATCTAAATCTGTGATCCTGAGAGACTTTTGGGGATAGCCCTCTTTTTGCCAAATTTAATGTTAAGCATATGATTAATGAACAATTAATAGATATATAAATTAATGAATTTTACAAATCTAAATTTTCTTCTTTGCAAATTTCACACATGTTTTAGACTGCATCAGCTTGCACTTGTTCATATTATTAAATAACTATTCTCTGATTGTTTCTAGTATATATATGTGTTTTTTTTCCTCCAGTTAAATTGCTATCTTTGAGAGGCAATATAGGAGAAAGAGCCCTAGACTTGGAGACAGTAGACCTGAGATCCTATTCCAGTCTTACCATTAATCTGTAAGGTGACTTTAAGGAAATTATATATGCACTCCAAATCTTCATTTTCTCTTTTGTAAAATGGGGGAAATATTTGTATTAGTTCATAAGGTTGGAGTGGAGCTTAAATGAAATAATATATGTAAGTTGCTTTAAAAAAGCTTATAGATGTAATAATAATTAGAATTTATATAGCACACATACCACTAGAATTTATATATCACTTTAAAGTTTGCCATAGTAAGCTTGTTGTGAGGAAAACTTCCTAATAATATGATGTATTCAAAACTGGAATCATTTGCCTTGGGAGGTAATAAGTTCCTCATCAGTTAAAGTTATTATAGGCTGGATGACCATTAGTTGAACAAATGAACTTGGAGATCTATTTAACATTGAAATTCTATAATTCTGAATTCTTACTAAGTGTGAGGGGAAGTAGAATAAAAGAAGATAAGTTAAATGGAGTTATTTGGGGATAACGTTTTAGAGAAGATGAATTTTGAGCTTGGGAAAGGTTAGTGAAGACGAAAAAATATTTAGGTGGAGGAAATTATTTGAAAATTGGCCTGGCTACAACAGAAGTGTTTTATAATCTGAAGAAAACAATTAACTAATTTTATTCTTAAAGTTTTTCAAGGAACAGAATTTGCATATTCACATATTTGCAGTGATTGAATCTCAGTGTCCAATAGCCATTTTTGGATGTGTGTGTGTGTGTGTGTGTGTGTGTATGTTACTCCTTATAGAGATGGGACAATGAAGGGCAGAGATATGTCCTTGCCCACACACCCATGATTTGCCTTGTAGTCACTATCTATAAAATACTCACCTGTTTCATTTTAATTCCCCACATTGATCCACTGACATCAATGACAAAAAGAATGTTTTTAGGAATTGGATCCAAGTTTTCAGGAGCAAAGAAGTGAACAAAATAACCATTGAAGACCTATAAAAGAATGAAGTCCAGTCATGCGGCCTGTTTTCAGGGATAAATAATGATCATATCAACAATTCTGAAACACTCAGTTCAGTTCAGCGGGAAACAGTCTTTAGGAGGAAAAGCCACATGCCTTTGGAATAATTCCCCCCCCCCCCCCCCCCCCCCCCCAACTAGGAAGTAAATGTGTTCTGGTCTAGGGTCAATGAATTGTTTTTTCTTAAGGAGCTATAAATATAATAAGTAATAGAATGAGAAAGGATTTTGAGTTTTTATGTGGGTCTGATCACTCTATAAAGATAAAATCTGCATAATTGCATTGCATTCTGTTTTTCAGATAAATGTCTATTGCTTCCTTTTGAAATTAAAAAAAGCTTATGTATAAGAAATGGACATATTGGGAGAAATGGACCATTATTCATTAATCTTCTCAGCAATTCTGTGAAGTATTACTTAAAATGTTAATATATTGCATACTTATCGTAATCTTTATTGCTTTAGATTTAATACAAATCTCCTTTATGATAGGTGCTACCCACTCTGTTTTGATCTAGTACTCAAGGAGCCTTTTTCATTATTACTTACCCTAGTTAAAAAAAAATCCTTAAATGAACTAAATTCCACATTTTCACAAGTAGCCATGCTACCTCTTCTATGTTAAGTCTCTTGGTACTCAGAAAGACTCCTCGGGAAATCCCATCATCTACCAAGTATTATTTTGTGAATGTCTCTCCCCCATCACTTTTCTGAAACCTTTTTTCAACAGTGACCTCCTCATTGCAAAGACCAATGACTCTAATTAAAATGAGTTCATCAGATTAATTTCTATTCCATTCCATTCTATACAACAAAGGTCCATTAAATCCTTACTTTTTATAATGAATTCTTGACCACTCTTTAAAACCCAAGTCAAAAGCTCCCTCTTCCAAAAAACCTCTCCTGATCCCTATAGTCAGTAATGACTTTTCCCACCTAAAGCTTCACAGAACCTCACTTTGTATTTTGATGATCAAGAGGCCATCAGTGGGAAGTTACTTCACCCTATCCCACATTTCATGACAGAAACTAGATTGTCCAGAGCATGGGACTAAATCTAATCTGTTGAAACTTAATAAAGACAAATGTAAAGTCTTGCCCTTGGGTACAATCAACTTTATAAGTAAGAGGTGAGGTAGGTATGTCTAGATTGCAATTCTGAACAATATCAGGGGTTTTAGTGGATTACAAACTCAATACGAATCAGCAATCTGATATGGCAGCCCCAAATTTTAGCTAATGTAATCTTGGGCTACAGCAAGAGGAATGTGGCTCCTAGGAATAGGAAGGAGATATTTATCCTCTAACTTCATTATACAGCATAGAGGGGCAGCTAGTGGATAGAGCTCTGGAGTCAGGAGGATCTGAGTTCATATGTGGCCCCAGATGCCTACTAGCTGTATGACTTTAGGCAAGTCACTTAACCCTGATTGCCTCCAAAAAAACCCAACAAAACAAATCCAAGCTGAATATAATGTATTGTGTTTAATTCTGGGGGATCATAGGTTAAGAAGGATATTTGTAAGAGTGTGTCCAAAGGAAGGCACCCAGGATAGTGATATATTAAGATCAGTTAAAAGAACTGGGTACATTTAGCTAGGGGATAAATAGGAGACATAATTGCTGTTTTCAAGTAGAATGTCATGTGGATGAAAGAACAGATTTTCTTCTGTTTGACCCCACAGAGTATAACTAAAAGGAATATATAGAAGTTTCCAAAAACAGATTTAGGCTTGATGTGAGGAAAAACACTTTTTTTTTTTTTTTTAAGATTTTTCTTTTTTCTTTTTTTCTTTTTTTTTATTTAATAGCCTTTTATTTACAGGATATATACGTGGGTAACTTCACAGGATTAACAATTGCCAAACCTCTTGTTCCAATTTTTCACCTCTTACCCCCCCCCACCCCCTCCCCTAGATGGCAGGATGACCAGTAGATGTTAAATATATTAAAATATAACTTAGATACACAATAAGTATACATGACCAAAACATTATTTTGCTGTACAAGAAGAATCAGACTCTGAATTGAAAAACACTTCTTAAAAAGAAAAGACATTAAGAATAGAATGGTACATCTTGAAAAGTTATGGGGTTTTCCTCTTTGGAAATTTTCTATCAGAGGCTGAACAATAACTTGTTGGGAATATCACAGTGAAGATACCTTTCATGTATGTGTTGAACTAAATGAGTGCTGAGGTCACCTCCTGCTCTCAGATTCTGATTTCTTCATGTGCTTACCATGTATTGTGTATTATCCTAATGTATATGCCTACCTCTTAGAATGTGAATTCCATGAGAGTAAGTACCAAACTTCATCTAAACTTTTTACCATCCCTAATGCTTAATAAACAGTGAGAATATGCATATATTAGACATTAGGTAGATCTTTCTTTATTCAACTGAATTGGATTTGATGAATTATCATTTTAAATTTTGTTACCTAATTTGACCTTTATCTTATACTCTATAACCTGATTCCTTCATCTTTACAGCATCCTATAAAGAATATTATAAAGAATATAAAGACCCTCATTATCTTCAGCTATAACCTTCTGTCTCTATTATATTTCCTTCAGAACTCACATTAGCAAATCTCTTAATATGAAAAATCTTATTTAAGAACCATAATAGAGAAATGCAACTCTAGACCTTTCTCTAAAGCCTATGGACCCGGTAATTCTTTGAAATGGAATTTAAGTCACTAAATCTGTAGTCTTTTTATATTGTAAGAAATTTATTGATTTATTATTTCTAGAAATTTCCCAAGATAGAAGAATTGTTATATACTTACTTCAAGTTCACCAGCTTTCTTTTCTCTAGTCACATCATACTTGATGACCAGTTGTCCATCGACTGCAGTCTCAGAACAGCTGGGGCATTTTCTTTGTTGAGCTATTGTTGGTTTAAAGGAAACATGTGCCTAGGGAAGAACAGCAACATAAATGTAAAGTCCTTCCTAACCTGGACTTTTGCTACCTATTTTACCCACCTTCTTCTATGTACTTTGCATTTCAGTGACACTTTCTTCTTTGCTCCTATAGCATTTCATCTCCTGATTCTGAGCATTTTCTTTGGTTGTCCATCATGTCTAGAATGTACTTTCTTTCTTATTACTTCCACTTTTTGACTTCCCTGGATTCCTTTAAATTTCACCTAAAGTCCCACCTTCTGCAAGAATTTCTTCCCCATCCTTCTTAATATTAGTGCCTTTCCTCTAAGATCATCTCCAAGTAATTTTGTATGTTATGTTTATTTGTATATAGTTGTTTGCATGTCGTCTCATTAGACTATGAGCTCTGTAAGCTCATTTGACTGTTTTTGTGGTTGTTGCTATTGTTTTTTTCCCTCTCTTTGTATCCTCAACACTTAGTACAATGTCTGACACATAATAGATGACTGATAAGAGTTGATGGAGGATCACTCCTTGTAGCTTGCATGAGTGGTGTGGTTCTGTTTAGTGACCATTCCACATATGAAGTAGAAATAATGTTGGACTTTGAGTCAGAAGAACTGAATTTGAATCTTGGTTCTGACACTCATTAGCTGATTGATTATAGGTAAACTACTTAACCTCTCTGAGCCTCAGTTTCCTTATATGTAAAATGTGGAAAATGTTTATATTACCTACATCACAAAGTAACAAACCCTGAACTTGTAAGAAAGCACTTTGTAAATCTTAAAGAAGTAAATAGATGTTACTATCATAGCTATGATACCCCTGCATAAATTCTCTAAAATGCTGTGTATAGGGAATATGTACAAATATATATCAGTTTTCTCCATCATCTTCTAAATGGTGTATGAAAACTGTTTTTACTGATGACTATATTGTCTTTTTGAGAGATGTTTTTTTCTGCTGACTATACTGGGGGAGAAGCAAATTGCATGACTGCTATAGTAGTTGAAAATCAATCACATTTTCAAGACAATTTTAAGTTTTATTAAAGCTATAGTCAGTCCACTGATAGGAATATCCTATTGGGGAAAACTGAGACCCCCAAATAGAGTGATATTGGAAATAGATTTCTGGGGATTCTGTTCTTAATTTCCCATTGTGATCTAGACTAGACTATAGTCATACCTCATTTATTCACATTAGGCAATTCACAGTGCCTAGAGGAAGAAAAATGACATTTAAATATTATCTTGCCTTGCCTTGCCTTGAACTTTTCTTATTTTTTTCAGGGCACAAGAAGATAGACAACAGATAAACTAATAGGCACTTAGGTTATTTGATACCAATGCAATGTTTAACTTACCTTTTGTTTGCCTTTAGTTATAACTGGAATGCCATCAAAATGGTCTCCAAGATTTTCTGGAACATGAAGGAAACGAAGCCCTTGTGGCTCAACAATCCATATATCTACCTAGAAGCATGAAGGAAGGGCATTTAAAACATTAAAAATACTTTAAGAAAACTTTTAAGAGAATTTTCAGAAGATGGCAGAATAATTTGGAAGAGACACTGTTCCTCAAAATCCTCCTACAAAAGAGCCATAGACATACAAAAAAAAAAAAATACAAAAACCTCAGAGTAATAAGTATTAAGTTTTGAAGGTAAATTGGCTCCCAGAAAATGAAAATGAACAATTTGAGAAATGAGTAAAAAAATAAAAGTTCAAATACAATGAATTGAAATTGAAGGAAAGAGACAAATACAAAATATCAGGAATTAAACTATGGCATCAGAAGTGAGACTGAGCAAGACACATCAACGTGGATAAGTAAAAAGCCAAAGAACCAAAAAAGGAACAAGACAAGATAATGACAAATCTTGACAATGGGGAAATATTCATGAACAATATAAATAAAACTGACTTCACTGATAAATACTTTTATGCTGGAGAACAAAATTGTGGAAATGGTGGGAGAAATGGCAAAACAAGTAAAAAAATTACCAAGGTGGAATAATGTTTGGAAGCTTTGCCAACAAAGCTGATGGATCTGGAGGACAGAACCGAGGGAAATAATCTAAAGGTTGTCTAATTCTCCTAAAAATACAGAGAAAGTGTTTGACTACTACATATTAGGAAATCACATCAGAAAAGTACCTAGAAAAATAAATCAATGAAAGACTGCAGATTGATAAAATTCATAGTATGCTAACAGATATGAATCCTAGATTCAGTTCATCACAGAATAATAGCATCTCAGAAGTAAAAGATATCCTGCAGGTTATTTAGTCCAATCCTTACTGGACCCCTTTAAAAAATGCCTCTAAAGCTGTCATTCACCATTTGCCTGAAAACTTTTGGTAAAGAAGAACTCATTATTTCCCGAGCTATTTTCCTCCTACTTTTGTTTAGCTCTAATTTTTAGGAAATTTATGCTTGTATCAAACCTAAATCTGCCTCTTTATTCTTATTCTTCCCTCTAAAACCAAGCAGAACAAATTTAATGTGGCTGGCAAGTCTGCCTTCCATATGATAACCCTTCAAATGCTTGATCTTTTCTTCTTGAGACTAGGTATGTCTGGTTTCATCAAGTGATTCTCTTATGCATAATCTCAAAGTATGATGATGAATCCTCTTGGGGTTCTTTTCTTGGCTTCCTAATTAATATTTCCCAATCATACTCTTTGAAAAAGCACTCAGGTCTCAAAATGAATGAAGTTTAAGATATTAAATCTTTAAAAATTTCACGAAGGCTTTTTGGGCATTATGTGTCTATAATGTGAATAAGCTCTTACCTCTAAGTGTTTGGCTAATCGACCAGGCTTCAGATAGAGCCTATGTTCATAGGATCCCAATTTCCTCCATTTCACTTCTTGGTAATGAAGCTCAAACTGCACATTAGATCCTGGGAGGACATTTACTTCGATTTTGAAATTCTCCATATCAAGAGTGTTACTGCTGAAAGTGTTATCCATAAAAATAAACATTATTCCAAGGGCTGCAACACAGGATGTTTCTTCAACTTGGTGCCATTATGGATAGAGTTCTGGGCCCAGAGTCAGGAGGACATGATTTCAAATCTGATCTCAGATACTTACTAGCTATATAATTCTGAGCAAATCACTTAAGCTCTGTTTGCCTCAGTTTTTTTTTTTTTTATCTATGAAATGGGGATAATAATAATACCAACTAAGAGCACTTACTTCTCAGAGTTGTTGTGAGGATTAAGTGAAATAATATTTGTACTTAACAGCACAATGTCTGCACATAGTAGTTACTTTAAAAGTTCAAATTTTCTTCCTGAAATAGACCACTTTACAGAAAAAGGAAATAGATGAGGAACTTGGGAAACTAATCACAAGCTTAGCAGAAAGACAGGACCTATTAGTGATAGAACAATTCAATCATCTGCTGGATCTCTGTCAGAAGTAGAGTAGGTAGGACCCTGAGATAAAGAGGATGCTGACAGTACTTTGCTCTTCAGAGGAGTTAAGCTTAGCATATGGCCAGTAAGAATAATTTATTAAAATAGGAATTTAATAAAACATGTTTTCTCCCAGTAGGGCTGGACCCCAGTTTAATTCTACCCTATTTGATCTATTTTGATCTTATTTTTACTCAGGTAAGAATATTGTGAAAAGCCAGCAGGCTTTCCTGGTTTTGATACCTTATTCCACTGGGTATTTCAATCTTTTGAATTGGTTCTGTCTTTCTTGACTGCCTTGTATTGGGTGTGTCATATTTATTGTTCAGTCCTTTCATTAAATTTGACTTTCATGTCCTCATTTGGGGTTTTCTTGGCAGAGATACTGGAGTGCTTTGTCATTTCCTTCTCTAGCTCATTTTACAGATGAGGAAATGGAGGCAAACGGGTTAAGTGACTTGCTTAGGGTCATAGCTAATAAGTGTCTGAGGCTGGACTTGTATTCAGGAAGAGAAGTCTTCTGGAGTCCAGGCTTGGCACTCTATCCACTGCACTACTTAGCTTCCCCATATTGAAAATATTTTCTCTCAACAAAGTTTGTTTGCTTCATTTTCCCTGTATTAGTTTCTATATTGTACTGTGTTTTGTCTTGTGATTTTCTGCCTCTCAGTCACATCAGTATTCGTTTAGAAGCATTATCTATTGACCAGATTTGGGGCCAAGGGCCTTGACAGATACCCTTATATTCTAAGCCATGGCCAAAAAAAAATATATATAGAATGCTATAGCTAGGATCAAGAACCCAGTATCCCAACTAGAGGGTCTTCCTCCTTCTGGGTATCAAAGCTATGAGAAGAGGCATTCCCCCAGATTTCTATGTAGCAAATGAGGAAAATTGCTGGTCCCTCCTTGTACTGTGTCCTAGAATATAAAATTTCACTCAAAATCCATTAAGACAGGCATATTCTCCCATGGGGTCCGTGTCCCAAACTCTGATATCCAAGATCTCTGAGGTATTTTTAGGGTTTTACTCCCTTTCTCATCAATTGCATTTATTTTAGAAAATTGATTTGGGAACACCGTTTATGCTGCTTGCCTCTGGTGACCCAGTTAGTTCAGGTATATCTATGCCCACTTTTGGAGCAGACAATGGAGAGATTTAATGACATATGTGAGAAATAGGAGAATATGATATTCTCCTATATAATAAGGGGTATAATTCCCTTTAAGGATCACATAATTTGTAACTGAAGAAGAGGATAATCCTAAGAATAGGATAACAGAAAGAATTTTATAACAAGGGATAAGAGAAAGACATGAGCTCTTGCCCTGCCCTTACCTCACCCATCCAGCAATTTTGCCTTTGGCTCTTGCTTGAGCATAGAGTCCCCGAGCCACAGTCCTTTCTCTAATGGTACTGGTAAATGGTACTCCATTCACAATCCTAGAAAAGAAGAGGAAAAAAATATAGTTAGGAAACAGATACAATGAGACCAACCTAATAATAACTACTTTACATTTTTCATCTCTGATTATTTTAATCTAGCAGGTGCTATCCTAGGTCTTGGAGTTAAAAGACAACAATGAAACCATATCTTGCTCTCAAAGGAAGTTAAAGGGGAAAGAGCATATGTGTACGTATATAAACATATGCAAAATATGTGAGGATGGCAATTGCATCTGAGGGAACCAAAAAAGTCTTAAAATAGTTGTTGCTTGAGTTGAATTTTTAAGGAAACCAGGCATTTTAGGAGGTATAGCGAGCAGGTAGTGCATGTCAGGCATATGGGACAGGTAAAGGCAAGATGTTAGAAGACAGAGAATAGTGGGTGAAAAACAGCAAAAAGTGAAGTCTGATTTAATAAACAAGTGCATAACAAACCATAAGAGCCAAGGCTTGGGGAGAACATTTTATGTCTAGTGTGATTTTAGAGACACTGAAAGGTCCCCTCCCAAAAAGCCCAAACCCTTTAATGCCCTATTTTATTGCACTGTCTTCTTGAAGATACCTGAAAGCCAACTACTGGATTTCTTGCTATTTTACAAAATGTCAATATGCCTGGGAGGAATTATTAAATCCTCAACTATTAATTTTGAATTTATTAGGTTCCCTAAGGTTCTAGAGGAACATAGAGTAGCATGGGAGCATTGGATGCTTGAACTGGAGGGAAAGGGGCTTTGGAAGGGTTGTATGGGGAACTAGTACAGAAAATGTGTGTACAAATAACTGAGCTAAATGTAGGCTAAGTTTATCTTTTGCTGTCCTCCCTTTTAATCTAACTTCTTCCACTTATTGATCCCTTTGAGATTATAAAGGACTTCTTTACCTCCACCTCCTGAAACTGTTCTAAGCCTTATCCAGAACTCCTTAAATCTCAATAAATAGGTAGCCAACTTGTAAATCCAGCTTTGCATTCAAAATTAATTTTGTCTACTTCACAATTTGCCCTAGAGTCATCCATCCCTTAGAAAAAAGGATGATTTCTTAAAGGTATAATCATATTTGAGTTTTTCACTACTCAATAGGGTACGAGTATAGGTTTAGTAAACATAAGAACTGATCATTCTACACTCTCCTGGATAGCTAGGTGGCTCAGTGGCTACAGTGCCAAGTCTGGAATTAGTTAAATCTAGCCTTTAACACTTACTAGCTATGTGACCCTGGACAAATCACTTTACCCTATTTACCTCATTTTCCTCATCTATAAAATGATCTGGAGAAGGAAATGGTAAAATCACTTCAGTATCTTTGCTAAGAAAATCCCAAATGGTGGAGTCTATGAAAAATCAGATAGGATAGAAAATGACTGAACAAGAACACTTGTTACTTTTTTCTTTCTTTAAATAAATGGACCATTGGCTTAATCAGTAATATGATTTCTAGTATGTATTTAACTTTAAAAATTTTCTTCCATTTTGATTTTAAAAAATTGTAGAGGTGGAGGGCTAAAATAATTTAAAGGGTTTCATGGATCATTTTGGGCTATGAAATAATTTTAGAACTTGTTTGAGGGAAATGCATCTTATACAAAGTCATATTTTTTGATATGGGAATTTATAATAAGAGCCAATATAATGAAATGGGGAAAGAAAGGCAATATGAGACAAGAGAAATTGATTCAAAAACATGCTTTGCTACTAAGTTACTGTTTCACCCTAGGCAAGCCACTTTTATCTCTCTTAGGCTTGGTTTAAATCTCTGTCAAGTCAATACTATGTTTCTATGGTAATTGATTTTTCTTTTTTAGCATTCTCTTCTTCTCATCATTGGTTACCTTGTTATATGAGAGAACTAAGTTTCATTAAAGTCTATGGGAAGTAAATAATCTTTCTGTCTTATTCCATATGGAGCCATAGAATAGAGGAAATAGGAAGTCCTGGTGAAGGTTTACTCACATGGAGAAGTTGGTAACAAAGGCTCCTTTGGGTATCTGAACTTCTAACTCTACATTCTGTGGATCTGGAGAATTATTCACCACTTTGCTTTGGACAACAGTGTTGGCCACTCGGGATGTAACAGTAGATTTAACTTTATAACTGTAAAGGGTTATTTGGTCATCAGCATTTTCCTGTGGTTGAGAAAAAAGATGATAAATATTTGAAATGATTAAGAATGAAATAATCATACTTATAGGAAAAGCACATAGTATTACTATAATTATTTACATAGTGTTTAACTATGGTTTATTAAGATAAATTTTAAATAATTAATATAAAAGACATTAAAAAACAATTGCAAAACAATCTGATGCAGCCTACAGACGTCTTTTCAGAATAATTTGTTAAATGCATAAAATATAATGCATAGGATTATATTAAAAAGCAACTATCAAAAATATTTTTTATAAAGTTCATGGACCCTAGGTTAAGAATGCCTATGAGAAAGTTTTACCTGTGACAAGGAGAGGTAGAGGAGGATAACTTGAAGAGCTCCTTGAGCTAAAGGGAAGTTTTTTTTTTTTTTTTTGAAGATAGAGAAGAACAAGTCAAATTTGTAGGAAGTTAAAAAGGAGGCAGTAGATAAAGAGAAATTGCTGAGGAGAGATAGGGCAATTAGGAGAAAATTGCCAAAGCAATTGCAAAAGGATAGTATCAAGGATACAAGTTGAATGGTTGTTCCCCGCCCCCCCCTTCTCTGGGGGAATAAAATAAAGAAATGGTCAGTTTTAACCAGAGTTCTTGTACATAATGTGATAGACCATTAAGCTCCTTGGAACAAGGACTATTTTATTTTCATGTTAAAGCTTATTACATATACTATATGCTTAATAAGTGCTTGTTAGTCGTAGAGACTATGGTAATCTTGTTGTATGAGAGAACTAGATGTGACCAGAATAGATAGGAAATAAATAATTCTTTAATCTTATTTAATATGGTGAATTAGAGGAAATGGGAAATACTACTCACAGTTAAATTTTATTTACATGGAGAAGTTAATGTGAGCTATTTAATGTGAGCTATTCTCACACACAAAAATCTCTTAATGAATTCTTGCTGACTGATTGGTGACAACTTTCAGTCATTTGATTACTATAAGCAGTGGGTCCCTAGACTACAAGTACTGAAAAAAAAATTCTCATGATTTTAATTTTTATTTCATATCCTACAAAGGGCTTCTCTAGGTATCCTTCTAGATCAGAGCTTTGAGAATAATTGAAGCAATTTTCTTTTGAAGTCTTCTTATCTTTTTAGGGCACTGGGCTACTTAATATTAAAAAATACTATTCCTATATGAAGCTCTTGTCCTTCCAGGTAACTGGTGCTCTTTTCATTTAAATCAAAACCATCAGTTAAGTTGGAAAATAAGCACAAATACATCCAAAGAATATTTGGGTCATTGGCAAACCTGAAGATATTAAACATATTACTAGCATTTCTCATACTCACAAATTTCTCACACTATATAATTTAGCACTAAATTTTATAATCTTTCTCCCAGGTTATGAAAGGAAACATTTCAAAAGTCAGATAAATACCCTGTCAGTAATAAAGACAAAGAAAACAACAGAATTGATTTCCACATAATAATTTCCAGCAAAGTCATTCTGTATCTGATTCCTAATGTACTTCTGTGGAAGTAAGGTGAACTTACCATTACTTCATCCAATTCATGATCATTAAATATGCTTCTCTGGGAAAAGAAGTTAGAAAAGAAGTTACATTTCAATAATATATTAATTAAACAGGTCTCTAAGTATAAGAATGATTGCTCTGATATAATTCTCTGGTATGTTAAGTAGAAGAACCTCATTCATTGTCAGCCAAGCAATAGATATTAGCTTAGATGAGCACTGGATAGATTTCTCAGCCTCTTTGTGATCAGTTATCCATGATTCCAAAACTAATGGCTGAAGAATGAAAATACAGTAGAACAAATTGATACCAAACAGCCAATCTGATTAAGGACTCTTTCCCCATCCCTTTCTGATTTGAATAGTTGCTTTGGAGGACCAGGTTTCAAATGCCATCTTTGATACTTTAAATCCATGTGGTCTTGGACTGATCATTTAAATTCTTTGAATTTCAGTTTCCTCATTTGTAAAATGGACCTATACTAGGTGATATCTTTTCCAGCTCTAAATCTATGCTCTCTTCATCCTTGACCCAGAGAGTGTCTCAGTTCACTCAACTGTGGCATTGGGTCAGTGGGTCAGGTTTAATGGTTGACTAATTGGCACGTTTAGTATGTCAGATCACCGAAGTAAAGTGAGGAATTTAATTTGTTCCACCACATCTTGAAGTAATGCACAAGATCTGCCAAATTCTCAGTCTTCCTTGCCTCACTGCATGGGACTTTTGACCATCCATTTTTAGAAATCTGCTATTCCATCTGTCGTTTTTTAAGAGAACCATACTATCTTGTATTTTCAAACATCTACTGGATCCTGATGCTGGGACTTAAACAAATCTTGTTTCTAACTTCACATTGTCTCTTGTATATACCCACTTATCTCTACCACAACAATAGTTCAGGCTTATCACTTCTTGCCTGGACAATTGCACTAGCTTTCTGTTTGGTCTTCCTATTTCAATTCTCTCCCTACTCCAGTCTGTCTACCACTCAATTGCCAAAGTGATTTTCAAAAAGCTGGTCTGACCATATCATCCTGTACTCTCTGGCTCTCGCATTCCATTGATCCTAGAGTGTTCCTGCTACCCAACCAATCAAATATAAATCTCTATGTTTGATATTTAAAGAAAAACCTCCCTAACCTGGACTCTTTCCATCTTTCAAGAGTCTAATACTGTATTTCTTTCCACATATTTTGTGATCCAGTTATATTGGCCTAATTTGCTTTCTTCACATGAGACATCTTGTCACCTGCTTTTGGACATGAAATGTTCTTTTTTATCAACTTCCTTGACTTTCTTTAGGACTTTACTCAAATTTCAATGAATTCTTTCTTGATCCATCCTTCTGCTAGTCCCTTCCTGCTGCAATTACCTTCCATTTATACTGTACAGATTTTTATGTGTAAATAATTACTTATCCATTGCCTCTCCTAATAGAATATGAGCTCTTTGAGGGCAGGAACTATGTTTTTGCCTTTATTTATAGCTCTGTGTCTGCCTAAATCATAGTATGTACTTAATAAGTGTTTATTGGCTAACTGACTGACTTGAGGACGTTTTCTGTGATGCTGTCATTTGCTCCAGAACTACAGCTCCCATTAGAGTAGTTTCATGAGAATACATAGAAAATGGGTTAGGTATACTTAACTATGGTGAAATACTTTTAGGCAAGTATGACTTTTGCTCCTTCCTTTTCTCATCAGTCCTACATTCTATGTATTTCTATAGATGGATGCTTCCTGCCACTAGCTACAAGTCAAGTCATTTCCATTTCTAACACAGTAAGAATGACAAAAAGATAGTATTACGGGGAAGCTTTGGGAATGACAAGAGATCCCTATTATTACAGTGCTTCTGTGACCAGTAGCAGTGGAAAAGGGGGACACTTCATCCTGGATGTTAGGAAATCCTTCATTTTAAGGCATGAAAAAAGTCTTTGAAAATTTAAATGCCCCCAAATAGTAATTAATCGCATATATTTTATTTTTTTAATAACAAAAGGCATTTTGAAGGAAATGAAAAGTAACAGGTATCTTCTTTTTTAACCTTATATATAAATACTAGAAATAGAATGCTGGAGTCTAGGCTTTGTGATAGTAGAGGGCAAATAAGAAATAGAGTGGAAGCTAGAATTAACCATTCAGTAATTCCATTCAACAAACTTGTATTAAAAATCAATTATGTATAAGGATGGTTATAAATGGGCAGCTAGGTGCCACAGTGGATAGAACTAAGTTTGACATCAAGAAAACTCATTTTTGCGAGTTCAGATCTGACTTCTGACATTTAACTATTTTTTGTGATCCTGGGTAAGTCCTCTGCCCCTGTTTGCCTAAGTTTTCTTATCTGTAAAATAAACTGGAGAAGGAAATGGCAGATTATTATAGTTTCTTTGCCAAGAAAACCCCAAATGGGGTCACAAAGAATCTAACATGACCGAAAATAACTCAACAGTGTTGGTGATAGATGGATGCTATAATATTTACTTTCAAGGAGCCTAAATCTGCTTCAGAGTTCTCTAGTGAATTAAAAGGTGATTATTATCTCTTTCATTGGTTTTCTTATTTGATTTCACATTTATTGTACCTGATATCTTCTATTTTCAGTAGGGAAAAAGGATTTTCCAGGATCCAGTTCCACCAAATCTTCATAGTCCATGAACTGAAAGAGAGTTTAGGAAATACTTCAAAAGTTGAGTCACTGACAACAGATAAGACAGTTCTAATAGGGACTAGATGGGGAAATAGCTTCTAGACTAGACTACTGAGGAAGGTTTTGAACTCTCAAGAATAAAATAAAGGACAATTAATTTTTAGTGTTACAATATGAGATTATATAGAGTCAGCAGTCTGTACTAATTGACTTCTTGAGAGCCCTTAAAACATAAAATCTCACAATTATGACATTACAAGAATCTTCCACACCATCATTGGTGCTTTAAACTTTAAAGTGCTATACAGATATCAGACATTATTGTTAGAAAGCTTTAAGTGGTTCATCCTTAGTTAAAGAAAAATCTTTATTGATATTGTAATTTCCTATGAAAGTCTAGGAATAATTGGAAACTATATTAGAGAAAGTCCATATAATGTTAGAATTGGAAAACTTCTAGTCCAAACTCCTCATTTATAGATGAGCAAACCAAGATCTAGAAAGTCTGTTTTTTCCATGATTATATAACAAAGGAATGGTGTGATCTCCTAGGTAATCATACCTGCCTTGGTCATATAATCACATCCCTAGTCTGTGCATAGCTTGTTATTTCCAATCTATACTTTCCCTGGCATTCTGGCCTACTCAGTCCGCACTCAGTTTGCAGTAATTCGTGTCATTTTGACCTGGCACAAACCCCTATTCCAGTCTGCTCATTGGCTGGCAGAGGCCAGGAAGCTTCAGGACTACTGAGATGTTATGAGAACAGAATTTACAGGAATGATAAGCTATTTGCCCAGACAGGAGGAGAGACAGTTTGAGAATGCTAAAGTTTCTCCTTAAACCCAACTTTCTCATAGTCCCTTCATATACTGATTTATCTCCTTTTTGTTTTCATATATGTTTTCTTAGCAACATTGTGGTTAGAAAGCATTTAAGGGCGCAATTAATAAAGGTCTCTATTCTCTTCTTGGGAGAACTTTCATTTTGGAAGAACACTAGCGTCTGTCTTTTCTCTCACTTTTCATGGTCTCTGTGAGAGCCATAACAGCTGGTCTGATTTCTACGACAAGATCGTAGGTCTTCTAGGATGATGTGTTTGAGGATACTCCATCATAAAAGGAAGGTGAATAGATAAACATGGCAATTGTCTTAGTTGTCTGCCTAAAAAATTTATTGCTTGCCAGAAAATCAGTTGGAGCCAAAATTTTCTAAAGACTGGGGGGTGGATCTCAGGAAAATTAGATATTTTAAATTGTGTCTAAACTGTACATATCTGTCTATGAATTGACTCCAAATCAAATGTACATTATTGACCGGAACAATGAGTTTCCAAGAAATTTAAAATGTTATTGTGACTGTCTGCAATAGGAACAAATGGGAAAACAATTAATTGGGAATCCTGACTTCTTTACCTAAGCTATAAATATTTTCTTATAGATACAAGTTCTTTTCTTTTTTCTTTCTCTCTCTCTCTCTCTTTTTTTTTTTTTTTTTTTTGCTTTGATCTCTTTGAGTTATAGGTCTAGTATTACTGGGTCAAAGGTATGTGGTAAAAGAAATGATAAAGTGTTAGTTTTAGAGAAATCCAGGAAAAAAGATGAAGTGATACAGAATAAAGTGAACAGAAACAAGGAATTATTATTATTGTTATTTTTACTATCATAATAACATTATAAAAAATGAACAATTCTGAAAGAAAAGAATTCTGATCCATGAAATAGCCAACAATGATTCCAGAGGACCAGTGATGAAGAAAGCTACCCATCTCCTGATGGGGAGATGATGATCTACACATGCAGAAAGAGACACATTTTTGGCTAAAACCCTCCAATTTAGGATTTTGTTTGTTTGACTATGCATATCTGAAGGGTAAGAGGGTGGGGAGGTCAGAAGAAGAGAAAATAAATACTTTTAATTGAAAAAAAATCAATTAAAAATCCTTAGCTCTGCCATATTTTCCAAGTATATTTTGAAAATTGATCATTTCTAAACAGGTAGTGAATTAGTTGCAAAACTACCAGAATAGTATTTTTAGCAGATAAAAACTTTTGTAGCTGATGTACTCTGTCAATATAGAAAGCTGTGAAGAGAGCCTCAGTTGGTTGAAAATAGCTTCAGTCCTCTGCCAGCCTGCTCCCCCTGCTCAATGTCCCCACATGCCACTTAAGGTGCAGAGGGCCTGGAACTTTGGACCACAGCTTTTCCTTACAGATGAAAAACACTGGTGCTTTGAAAATGGATTTTCCTAGCACATTTCTCTTTCATCACTTAGTGTATGAATGAGAACAATGCATTTCATTCGGCTTACCTCTCATGCAAAGCATTTTAATGTTTTAAGATATAAAATTCTCCATAGTAATCATGAGACAGTCTGAGAATGTGGACTGAATTTTACGAGAAAGCTTCACTCCACACAGAATTCAGTTAATGAATAGCAAGAGCAGGAGGCAATTTAGAGAGCAGAGCCTCAGATGTTCAGAAAGGTACTCTGGAAATACTCACATGAGGGAGTCCATTTGTAGGGAGACCCAGGCTTCGTGCTTCGGAAAGTAATAAAAAGAGAAGGAAGCCCATGAGCCGTTTCATTTTGTTCGCCTGCTTCGCCCAGAGCGGCCAGTGTGGGAAGAACTACACTCCTATGTACTCTGCCAAGTTCAAAGGAGAGACAGGGAGGTGTTGCTCTATTTAAAAAAAAAATTAAAAAAGAAGAAAGGGGAAAAATTCAAACTTTGTTCAGAAGTGGAACAAATATTTGTTCTAGAGCTGAAATCTGAACTGTGGGGGTGAAGGAGACATCCAGGGGTTATTCAAACAGCAAAACTCTGCCCTGCACCTTGTGATAACAGGTCAGCTTTGGATGGGTGTTCTTTGTTGATTTTAGGCAGGGAGCCTTTGGATCCCTCTTCATTTGTTCTGAAATCCTGATGTAGAATTACTTAGGAAAAAGGAGGAGACCAAAGTGAAAAGTTTCTGGGAATAAAGTGCATCAGTACTAAATGAAGCCAAGCAAACAAGCATTTATGATAATAATAATAATAATAATTATTATTATTATTAAGCATACTCCAGAGACTGTGCTAATACAAGCACAAAGAATCTGTCTTCAGAAAGCTTATAATCTAAGAAGGAAAAAAAAAGAAAGATAAAATACAGTTTGGAAAGACAGGGGGTGAGGAAGGTACCTGGTATAGTGATATGGTAGAAAAAGTCCAGATAGTCAGGGGAACAGCTTGGAGAGAAATAAAGACATGGCTCTGTAGGATGTCCTACTTAAAATGGTAATTCTGAGAGGAAACATTCAATTGGAGGGAAAGACTTTAGAGGTGGCAGATACTTCCAAAGAGTATTGTGCAGAATGAAACTTCCAGGGGAGAGAGATTTCTGGGGCATGGCACAGAAAGTCTAGAGGATCTGGAGTGCTGCCTGGAGAGGAAGCAAAGCTTGGCCGTGCTCCTTAAAATGGAGGATTTGAAAACAAGTCTGATTTGAAATAAATTATTGAGCAAGGGACTGGCCCTTCTACTCTCTCCTCTACCTCTACCCCAACCCCTACCCCTCAGGATTAATTCAGCAGCATGGCACAGCAGATAGAGAGCAGGCTTTCCATTCAGCTACCCATAGATTCAAATCTCACCTTGTCTATGGTGCTGGAGTCTGGATAAGTTTCAATCTGTATCACTGAACACCTACCAGACATTTCAAACTGGGTTTCCTAGAGACATCTCTAACTCAATTGTCCAAAGCAGAACTCATTTTCTTTTCCCTTAACCTCCTCTTTTAAACTTCTCTATTTCTGTTGAAGGTTCATAATCCTTTTAATCTCCTAAATTATCTCAGCATTATCCTGGACTTGTCACCTTTCTTCCTCACCTATTCATTTGCTAAATTGCTTTTTCTATCTTCATAACATCTCTTGCCTAAGGCCCTCTTCCTCCATGAATACAGCTTTCAGATTCATATTAAATCTCTCAGATTATTGGAACAGTTCCCCTAATTGAGATCCTTTCTTCCAGTCTTTTGCCATTCCATTCCATCTTCTAGCAGCTGTCTAAGGAATTTTTCTTAAGCACACATGTGCCCGTGATTCCTCTTCTTAGTCAATTCTAGTGACTTCCCATAGTTCCCAACTCACCTAGCACTGTGTCTGGCACTTGTAAGCACCTAATAAATACTTCAATGATTGATTAAATAAAATAATTATAGACTTTGAGAGATAACCAAATCCCCCCCTCTCCTTTTAACCCCATGATTCAACTATATGAGAATCTATTCCCCTTCCCCCCCAGAGGATATATTTTATGTAGAAAATACAAAAGGATTAACAAAACAATTACTTGAAATAATGAATAGCTTTTAGCAAAATAACAGGTCATAAAATAACTCTAAATCATGAATACTTCTATAAAATCCAGAAGAGACATAAGAAACACAGAGCAATATAACTTAGAATGACAATATGTTAAAATACAGATTCTAAAAGACTATATAATGCATTCCAGATGTAACAAATTAATGACAACACCCTCATAAGGTGACCACTCCTCTCTTGAAGTGCTACTTAGCTTATTAACTTATTAATTTTCATCCCAGATAGAATCTGTTCTTTAAAGAAAATTTGAATTAAATTAAATTTTATATTCTTAATTTATTTTATTTTCAAAATTTAAATTTTAATTAAAAAAAAATTAACCAAAATCTGTTTTCTCTCCCTTTCATCTCCCCTGGCCAAATGATAAAGATAGAAAAATAAAGCCCTGTAACAAATTTGTGTAGTTACAAATATTTAACACAAATATGTGTTACAAATATTTGTAACATATTTGTTACAAATATATAACAAAAACATGTAGTGTGGTCACAGTTTTAGGGCAGAAAAGAGTCCTTGTGATCAATCACAGAGCAGAGCACAGACAGGACAACAATGACCATATCTCTCCTTAGATCATAACATCTTGGAAGAACTGAAAACATAGATCTCTAGAACTAGCTCTGCAAATAGCTGCACAAAACAATCAACCTACCTGATCACACTAATGATGGTCAATAGCAGTTTTGCTAGTCTAGAATTGTTGGTTTTTTTCCTTCAGTTTTGGAATCTATTATATAATTCATGTAGTAATGCTTTATTTTGTTCTGAACTAAATGTCCATATCATTTGCTTATTATTTTCAAATCATGATACCATGTGTATCCTCTCTCCTTTTTTATGTTTTATTTCCCTCAATCAGAATGTTTCTTTTTTAAAACAACTATTTATATATTTATGTATATATATATTTTAAACACAATTGCTTTATGAATTATGTTGACAGAGAAAAATTAGAACAAAAGAAATCATGGGAAAGATAAAAAACAGAAAAAAGAAGTAAACATAGTATGTATTGATTTATGGAATGTTCCTTTCTTATAGAGACTGTTTTATTTGTATTTGTATCACTTAGAAACAATGTTTCACACACAGAAAGCCCTCAAAATATTTTTCATTTATTCAGGGTGATTCACTTTCTCTATATTGTTAAGGAAGGAGGCAAGGATATATTCAGAAATGAATTCAATTTTCTTAAAGTGATATGTAAAGAAAACATTTTAAAAACAAAGTGAACAAAAACAATTCACACTCCAAATTATGGTTGTTTAGATAATTGAAAGGAGTTTGCATTTAGTGAAATACCACAACCTGATGGGTGAGGATGGCCTCAAAATAATATAATTTTGCATTGGTATAGAACTGTGTACTTTTTTCTTTCATTTCAATTCAACAATCATTTTTTTAAATAAATGGCAACTGTGTGCCAGGGGATGGGAAATAAAGATAAAAATGAAGAAGCCTACTCACAATATATTCTATTGCAAAGAAATATGTATCTAGATAACTAAATACAAAAGGCAGAAAAAAAGTGATTTCCAGGTTTGTCTGGGTTTAGGATAGAATGGAGGGGAAATCAGGATAGGCTGCTTGTAGGAGGTATCAGAAATTGACTTTTAAAGGAAACTCAAGATTCTATGAGACTGAGGTGAGCACATTTCAAAGCACATTCACATTCATTACCTCATTGTGTGCACTTGAATTTGACCACATGAATCTCTCTTACATTATACCTATGTCCTGGATATGAAGAGAAGCCAGTTTGGGAATTAAAATGTCATATAAAAATATAAAGTTGAAAATTAACTGTGCTCTTTAGTCTGATTATTCCTCCTATCTTGAGAATTTCATGGTAACATGATAATATATGTACATATATTTAACATGAATTGAGGAAGAAAACTGATTCCCTTTAGACCACTTGGACTTTAGGCGAAAACTTGACTGATGGTGGTGCTAGAGTGCACTTATAACTTTCTTCAATTAGAGCTGATTTTTACATAGGGCTTTAAAAACTTTATTTTTAAAATGTTTTCTTTACATATCACTTTAAGAAAATTGAATTCATTTCTGAATATATCCCTGCCTCCTTCCTTAACAATATAGAGAAAGTGAATCACCATGAATAAATGAAAAATACTTTGAGGGCTTTCTATGTATGAAACATGTTTCTAAGTGATACAAATACAAACCACTACATTGATTATCTAGTGGTTTGCAAAGTGTTTTACAAATATCATCTCATTTAATCCTCACAACAACATTGGTAGATAGTAACTGTTATTATTCCCATTTTACATATGAGGAAATTGAGTTAGTAGTGACTTGCCCAGTTACTATTTATACAGCTAGTAAATATCTGAGGCAGGATTTGAACTCAGGACACGGGAGACTCCAAGTCCAAAACTTTATCCATTTTTTCCAACAAAGTGCCATTTTTTTCTGCAGGAACTATTTTCTTTCCCCTTTAATTGCTAGGGCCTTCTCCTCTAAGATCACTTTCCATCATCTTTATGTATATCTTCTATGTACCTATTTACACAGATATTTTCTCCTTCATTAGAATGTAAACTCTTTGAGGACAGGAACTATTTTTGCTTTACTTTGCAAAACAGTACCTGGCACTTAGTAATAGGGATAGAGATTGGATTTGTGATTTCATTGGTATAGGGAATTTCCTCTACCAATGCAGATTACCCTGCAATATGGAGAATTGTTAAACGAGAGTTTAAGTAAATTGCTCACAGTCACATAATCAGTCTGTGTTAGAGGCAAGATTTGAACCCAGGTCTTCCTCCTCTGGAGGTTAGCTCTCTATGCACTCCACCACCCTACCATGTATCACTGGTATATGTCATTTCAGTAGTGTCTGACTCTCCATGACTCCAGTGGGGGGTTTTTCTTGGCAGAGATACTGGAGTGGTTTGCCATTTCCTTCTTCAGTTCATTTTATAGATAAGAAAACTAAGATAAACTAGGTTTAAGTGAATAAACACAATAAATGCTTGTTGATTGATAGTAATTAGGTACATAGATACCTCATAACAATTATCTCCATAATATATCCTTGGTACAGCCTAAATAACTTTTTTTTAGACAAAGTATAGAGAATTGTTATATCAATTCTCTGAATATTTTTCCTCACACATGATTATGAATATTTATCAGTAGGTTATTTTAAGTGACAAAGCCATTGTCACAGCATAAAATAAGGAAGGATTCCTGTTCTCTTTAGAATGAACACTGAATTTCAATTGATCAATGATGGATAGAAGCAGCTATACCCAAAGAAAGAACACTGGGAAATGAATGTAAACTGTTTTTTACATTATTGTTTTTCTTCCTGGGTTATTTCTACCTTCTGAATCCAATTCTCCCTGTGCAACAAAAGAACTGTTTGGTTCTGCACACATATATTGTATCTAGGATATACTGTGACATATTTAACATATCTAGGACTGCTTGCCATCTAGGGGAGAGGGTGGAGGGAGAGAGGGGAAACATCAGAACAGAAGTGAGTGCAAGGGATAATGTTGTAAAAAATTTCCCTGACATGAGTTCTGTCAATAAAAAGTTATTATAATAATAAAAAAACAGAATATTAAAAAAAAAGAATGAACACCGAAGAAATGAAGCAAAAGATCAGTTTGGGTTACATTTCTCTCTTCATTTGATTAGCATGTCATCTTTCATTCCTGGGGTCTTTGAAAATACATCTGATTTGACCTCTCTCTTCAAAAGGTCCAGTTGCTCCCTATCAGTTTGTGTATTCAGGTCAGAGGATTTTGTACTATGTTATCCTTCTGTATGTCTACTCTTTGATGAACTGTATCTTCTAGTGTTTACTTTTCAGTTCAGTTAAGATGAAATACCCCATTAACACAGTAAAAAAAAAAAAACTTGGTTAACTATTCACTTTTTTTTTTTTACATAAGCAAATAGAGTAGTGGGCCATCCACAAAGGAAAAAACCATCATAACTTATTTTTTATTATGATGATTATATATCCATTTCTCACTTTAAGAGCAAATTTGAGAAGTATTCATTCATATGAACCTCAGATGTTCAGGGGAGCTGGAATTCAGCTATATCATAAGCTGAATTTTGTATATATCTCATCTTTTATGATATAGCTATGGTCATACCTTTTTTGGTAATAAAAATGTTTACATAAATCTATAGCTTGAGAGGTATAATGGTAGGGACTAGAATTGTGATTTCATTATTATAGATATTTCTAGGAGGGAAAACTCTCCAATTGATGTACATTGGCATCTTTCCTGCAATTTACAGTCTTAGAGGGTTGGCTTGAATACTGAGATGTAAGTGATTTGTCTAGAGTTATGTAACTAAGATGTATCTGAAGTGGGATTTTAAGCTGGCTTTTTGGCTTCAAGGCTGACTTAGACAAGATGACATTAAAGGTAGTGAAATAGAAACAAGGATGACCTCAAAGACCATGTCTATGTCTTTTCATAACCAGCTTTACTCCATGGATGAAAAACAGTTAGTTTCTTTGGGCAGATCTGCTACATTGACTTTATCTCATTTGAGTCTTTGTTGTCTTAAAACATGGAGGAATTGAAATTGCTTAATTTTTGTGCATAATGCTTATTTTGGACAATTTTGAGAGGTTGAAAGAATTGGAGTAAATGTCTAGTCTTCCATCTTGTTTGTCACATCCACATTGATTTAGATTCAACTGAATATTCTTCAAAATCTTGGCAGTTCTTTTTATTGGGGAAAAATGTGATGGCTAAACCCAAAAATTATTAAGAGGTCTTAAAAATTTGCATAGTTTTTTGGGGGGTTGTTATCCCACAATATTGACTTTTAGAGTTTATAGAACATTAGACTCCTTCAGATCATTTTCAAGTGGATAGTCACCACTATCTTCATAGCCACCCACTATACCTTCCTCATATGTAGTGGATAGAGTATTTTGAATGGTGTCAAACCTGAGTTAAAATTTGGCCCTGGGCAAGCTACTCAAACTCTACCTGCTTCAGTTTCTTTCATTATAAACTAGGGATAATAATAGAGCCTACTTCTAGAGGTGTTGTGAGAAATAGTTGTGAAACACTTAGCACAGTGTCTGACACGTGTTGTTATTCAGTCATGAGTGACTCTTTGTAACTCCATCTGGGGTTTTCGTAGCAAAGATATTGGAGGATTTGCCATTGTCTTCTCCGACTCATTTTAAAGAGGAAGAAAATGAGGCAAACAGGGCTAAGTGACTTGCTCAGGGTCACACAGCTAGGAAGCATCTGAAGTAATGAAGATGAATCTTTCTGACTCTAGTTCTAATTCTCTATCTATTGTACCATCTAGCTGCCTTGTTTTTCCCATCTTGTATTTGTTTTAGAGTTAATCTATCCCCTACTTATTTGAGGTGAAGAGTGCTTTTCTTTAATATTGTATGTGTGTATGTATGTATGTTTATATGCACCTATACACATACATATATAAAATTATATATATAAACATACATGTACATAATATACAATATATATGTGTAAAATACCACTTCTTAACTTAGCAAGCAGATATATATATATATGTGTGTGTGTATACGTATATATATATATATATATATATATATATATATATCGTTTCCTTGACATACACACACATATTTCTTTAACCTAAATGAAGTATGTGTGTGTATAAATGTATGTATATGCATATATATAAAACCAAATATATATAAACACATATATTTGAAAGTACCACTCCTTATCTCTGACAAACATAATGATATATATGTATATATATAAAGAAAGAAGAAAGGAAAAAGAGGAAGAAAAATATTTTTCTTCCTTTCTTCCTTCCTTCCTTCCTTCCTTCCTTCCTTCCTTCCTTCCTTCCTTCCTTCCTTCCTTCCTTCCTTCCTTCCTTCCTTCCTTCCTTCCTTCGTTCCTTTGTATGTATGTATGCATGTATCATCTGTCTATTTTCCAGTGCTTTCCGGGGCTTTAGCAGGCCCTAAAATCAATGCTTATTGGCTGATCAGTGAGGTGAGATGACTATGTCTCAGTCATTCCATTCTAAACTAACTTAAGGATCACTTGATTTCCCAGCACAATCCTCATTGCTTTCCTTATTGGGATTCCTCATGCCAATTTCCAGAACTTTTTACTTTGTAAAAACCTAATAAAAATTAATTGGACTGAATTGCTAAGCAATCTGTGCTTTTTGCCTGTGTTTCTGAGACATCATTGCAAGTCAGTATCATTTAAGGCTAGAGGCTGGAAAGAACTTTGAAGACTTTCAAAGTTGTAGAAATCCAATGCAAGTAAAAAAAATATGGAAGAGAATAGTGTTGAACTTTTTTTTAGCAGTTCAAACATAGGCACTTGACTTCATTATTGGGTCTTTTTTTTTTTTTTTTTTTTTTGTCATGCTGTCTTTTATTTGTTCCATCTTGATGATGTCTTTCTTAGGACTAAGCTGATGGAAATATTTATTAATAGGGATGTTGATGGTGATATTGTAGACAGGGCTTTCGAATCAACCTGCAAATAGCTCAACTTGGTTTTCTACAAGACAATGACTTTTAGTAGGATCCTCAGCTAAAGCCTGCAAACATTTCTGGGGAGGGAGGATATCAGAAGATCGTTATGAAGATCAGTATTTTAATGATAACTAGTAGCTAACAATTCTATTGTATTTTAAGGTTTGCAAAGTGCTTTAAGTTTGTTATTTCCTTTGGTCCTCTCTACCACACTGTGAAATGCTGCTTATTATTATGTTCACTTTACAAATCAGGAAACTGAGAAGGAGAGAGGCTGAATGTCTTGCCTGTGGCAGAGGTTTACTACAACCAGCTCATTCTTGCAGCTGAATTGTCAGTGTATTTACATCTCCTAAATCAGCAAAGGCTTTCAATTAGGGCTTGATTTATTGTCTTATTTTTTTGTCTAGACTTAAAAAGTGATGGAGAAAATGTTTCTAAGCTTAAAGGTAGGTATATCTTTTTTCTTTAGAGGGAGAATCAGGGGTACATCTGTTGTCCCACTGCTGGGCTTTGGTTCGAATAGATAGCATCTGATGCTTGATATGAAATCAGCTTGTTCTAATGGTTGAAGAACAGGCAATCATTTCCCCTTATCTCCTTCGCAAATTTCTTGCATTTCTTCATCCTTCTTCCCCGCTACTTCACATATTGATTGGCTTTTTTTTTTTTTTTTTTTTTAGGAATAGTAGATTCTTTCCCCAAAAAGGCTAGGGAAAGGGATGGCTTTGGGTTAAAAACGTTACAGTTTTAAATTATCACTCTACCTAGAAGTCAAAGCCAATAATTTTCTTTGAAAGCTCCATAATTTCTTGAGATGGTATTCTTGAATAAATCCCTTCTAAAAAATATCACCTTCACTTGGGCAAAAACATTAATCATCATGAGAACTATGTCCCATGAAAAAGTTGAGAATTATGCCTCAAAAACCCTTAGGTCCATGAATGAAAATATATCATATAAAAACATCACAGAACACACACACATACTCTCTCTCTGTGTATTTATATATATATGTATAAATACACATGCATGCATCTATATGTATATCAATATCTATATCTATCAGGGGAACTACTTTGACTAACTTGCAGTTTGTACAGCAATAAGCAATTTCACACTCAAAAATTTTACAATAGAAAATGTATGTAACCTTTGTTCCAAAGTCTCTAAGAATCTGCTCTTACATGAACCTAGTCTGATACTGAGGGTTGACCCCCCGAATACTCTTTTTTGCTTTATTGTCCCCTCAGGAGTCTTCTTAGGGAAAGTCCCCAAATATAATAAATAATGAAACATTTCTAAGTTTCCACAAATGTAGCTTATTTGTTCCCAATTTGTGAATGAAATCTTAAAGTAAAAATATATTTTAGATTCAGAATAGCTTTTATTTCACCACTTAGATTATAATTACTATTGTAGTTGATCTTCACAACAATTCTGGAAGGTAGGTGCTATTAATATCCCCATTTTACAGATGAATAATTGAGGTAAACAGTTAAATGACTTGCCCAGGGTCACACATTTAGCAAATGTCTGAGACTGGATTTGAACTCAAATCTTTCTTACTCCAAGCCTGGTGTTCTATTCGCTGTAACCATCTTTTTGTCCCTATTCATTTTGATTTGCAGTTCAGTCATTTCAGTTGCATTTGACTCTTTGTGACACCATTTTGGGATTTTCTTGGCAAAGATACTGGAGCAAGTTACCATTTCTTTCTACAGCTCATTTTATAGATGAGGAAACTGAGGCAATTTGGTTTAAGTGGCTTGCTCTAGAGTCACACAGCTAGTAAGTATCTGAGGTCAGTTTTGAACTCATGGAGATCAGAAATTCTTGATTCCAAGCCCAATGCTCCATCCACTGATGTGGTCCAGAGAGATTAAATTCACATAATTAGGAAGTAGAAGAACTATGAGCTGAAGTCAAGATCCTTTGATTCCAAATTCAGCACATTTTTCCGTTGAACTGCATTGATCCTGCAACATAAGACACTTTGTAAAATGCTTTCCTAAAATTCAGATAAATTATATCAGTGACAATCCCTTGCTCTATGGCATAGTAACTGAGTCACAAAAAAGGAAATGAAGTTAGATTGATTGAGCTGTTCTTAAATAAAGATATACTCATCTCTTTGATTTCCTTTAGATATTTGCTAAAAACTCTTTTAATAATAGACTTTAGGATTCTGTTAGGAATTAATGGAACTCATAGCTTGTGAACTAAATTCTCTTTCATTTTTTAAAAACTTGGACATTTCCCCTTCTATAATCCCATTCTCTTTCAGATATTAAGAACAGTAACTCAGCAATTACATTTTTTAATATATAGGTTATCTGAGCTTGTTAATTTGAACTCAACCAGAGTATGTAAGTGCTCTCTACTTATGTTGGATATCAATTCATTATTAGCCATATTTTATTCTGGCTTTTCCAGTCCAAAATTCATTTTACTTTGCAGAGAAAATAAAAGTAAAATATGAATTGATTGGGTCTGTCATTAGTTATCATCATCCTACCTCCTCAAAAAGTGCTCCAAGTTTTTCTTTGACCTTCTTTGTTGAAAAGGACCATGACATCAGGGAGGTGATGCCAGGACATGCAAATGAATTGGATTTAAGTGAAGGAGGGCTGGGAGAAGTCACCACTCTCACTTTCTCCTTGATGCATCTGGATCCATGGCTTTGAAGAGATGGCTTTGGATATAGTGGGAAAGCTTGGCCCTTTTCTCAATAGTGTTTTATTTTTCCAACTACACATAAAGATAATTTTCAACATTCATTTTTATAAGATTTTGTGTTTCAAATTTTTTCTCCTTCCCTTCTTTCCCTTCCTTTCCCCAAGGCTTTAAGCAATCTGATATAGGTTCTTTGGCTAAAACAGGAACAATTGCTATTTACATTCTATCCAATAGAGCCAGTCCTTATGAGCCTGCAAAAAAGTGCATTAGTATACTTGGCTGATGCAACTCCCCATGTAGAAGAGGAGAGAGAGCCTGTTTCTGAGAGAAAGTGGTAAAGACATTTAATAGAAGTGCCTTAGAAAAATTTTGGAGCCTTTGTAGACATTCTTGAACTAGTTCTATTCTGCTAACCATATGTTGAATAGCAACCTATTTGATTAGCTACAGTTGAGGAACTAAAATTGGGGTCCCTTCAAAAATGCATTAGTTGTCCTTGGCTTTCTCTGGGTTGGGTTTTTTCTATGACTTTGAGTCTGTTGATGATGGTGTCCTATGAGAGGGGAGAAACTGTAGAGGACCAATATACTTGAAACAAGTAATCTTACAACAAGGTGTGAAGAAAGAGGGAGATGTAGAGGGCCAAGTATATTTGAAATAAGTAATCTTACAAGAAACCTCAGACCTTTTCCCTATTCAAGATTAATGTGTGAATACGGACTTTGATTCTTTTCTGGCCTTGGTTTTTTGAACTTTTATTTTAAGTAGAGGATTAAAAATCACAACTTTGTGAGTTTCAAAAGGTTGGGTGAAAAAGCCATCTAGGAATCTAGGAGTCCAGTAAGTTGGCTTTTGCAGCTATCCCTATATTGATAATCCAAGGAGTGAAAAGTCAACTTTAGGACCCTCTATAGTAATAGTTGGGAGGACCATCTATCAACAATGGCACATTTGAATGTGAACTGGGTGGGAGCAATGCTATGCAGAGATTATGCTATGTCTGAATCAACTCTCTTCAGAGACTGAAGAAGTAAAGAGGAAAATGTGCTTCTAAGACACTGGGGTGATATGTGTATACTTCTGTTCTTGCTATATACTTGAAATAAACATCCTTTTGTAAAAGCTAATTGATGCTAATTAGTTAAATGGATGGGAGCTCTAGTCACTGGCAGCTAATAGTGAAAGGATCACATCTGTAATCAGTGTTTAGCTTGAGTTGATTGCGATAGAAAAGATACCTCAACCTCTTAGCGGTAGCCCTAGAAGCCTGGAGGGAAGACAAAATTGGCCAGACTTTAGGAAAGCTAGGCCAAAGAATACTAGGCATTTCTTCCCAGATGAAGCTTATTGAAAATATAAGCAAGCACTTCTGATACTTCTTACAGGACCAAAAAGACATCTTTTCATCCATCTTTTGTTATCTGATCTCATTTCCATCTTCTGTAGATGCCTTTTGAAAATTTAAGCTAGAACCCTTTATAGTGGCAAGGAACTGGAAACTGAGTGGATGTCCATCAGTTGGAGAATGGCTGAATAAGTTATGGTATATGAATGTTATGGAATATTATTGTTCTATAAGAAACGATCAGCAGGATGATTTCAGAAAGGCCTAGAGAGATTTAGATTAACTAATGGTAAGTAAACTGAGTAGAACCAGGATATCATTGTAGCATAGCAAGAGCAAGACTATATAATGATCAGTTCTAATGGACGTGGTTCTTTTCAACAGCGAGGTGATTTCAGGCCAGTTCCAATGGTCTTGTGGTGGACAAAGCCATCTGCACGCAGAGAGAAAACTGTGGGGACTGAGTATGGATCACAATAGAATATTTTCACTTTTTTTGTTGTCTATCCATTGTGCTGCATAGGGATTTCCTCAGTCACAGGCTGAAGGATGCTTGGAAGGTTTTATCTTTAGCCTCATTTTGGTCCTTAATGGAGTTCATAATTATCATAGCCATACATATGGTCATATAGCTTTATGTTTTGGGTTTATATGTGGTGCAATCATAATAGAAAAAATCATCTCCTAACTAATAAAGGTCTTAGTCCTAAAGAATGTGAGAAATATCTGACAGATTTGCTTTTTTCATCTAAAATGAGGGAGTCAGAGTAAATAATAGCTAAAGTTCTTTATAATTCTAGATTTATGATCCTATGAAAAAGAATAATTTCTTTTCTAGAAGGGCAACAGAATTATCTCCTTTAGTTATCCATTCATTATTATTTCTATGTATGTAGTGTCATGCAATCCTATCTTCTATCACAAAGATTCATTCATTCAACAAGGATATTTTTGACTTCTAAAGTTGACTCTCTCTGAATACTTCTCTTTTGTCATACTATAATTCAAATCCTTAGTTTTGGCACTTTTATAGTGGTGCATGTAATTCAACGCCAATACTAATACTTAAAAATATCCTTGTTTTTAAATCAACAACCACTAGATGGCATAAAGCGTTCATCTATTCTGAATCAGTCTAGTGGACACCGTGTTAGAGTGACTGATGAGGGACACAATATATGTATGTCACTTCCAAGCATATTATGAACTGATTAGATAAAAATTTGTGGCAAACTTGCAGAAGCAGAAATGAGAATTGATACTGTAGAAATGTAAACAAAGCTATAAATAATATTACAGAATCAAGGTCTTAATGGTATTGAAAAATCTAAATTAGGGAGTTTTCTTCAACATATTCATTTGTTAATGTAATCATTAACTATTGATGAACCTCGCTGAAAGAAATTCAATGTTATTGCCTTTGTCAGCCTGATACTTAAAGCCCTTCATTCTCTGGCTTATTCCTCTAAATGTCTGGAAATGAAATTTCACTCATTCTACTTTCCAATCAAACTGGCTTACAAGTTTTCCTATGAATTTTACTTATCACCTTTACATCCATGTCTTTTGCATAGGACTGGCTGTCTTCAGTGTGCCTCACTCCTCCTTATTCTGCCTCTTGGAATACCTAAGTTTCCTTCAAGATCTAACTTAAATGCTATCTCCTACCTAAGGCTTTTCTGCTCCCACAGCTCCTTGAAACTCATTTGCATTTTCTTATCTGGGTACATGTTGTATTGCCCCTAGTAGAATGTAAGCAGCTTCCCTTTTATGTATGTGTGTGCCTCTAACCCTTGGCATACCTCCTTGTATATAATAGCTGCTTAATATGCATTTGCTGAAATAATGAATTGGTTATATATGAAGTATTGAATCAAAGAATTTGGAGTTGAAAAATACTTTAGAGAATAATTAGGCTAAACCCTTCATATTAGAGATGGAAAACTGAAGCCCAGAGAAGACCTGACTGAGGTCATACAGATATAATTTATTTGATGGTAAATAAGATATTGGTGTGGATTATCTAAAAGTATAGATGACTTATAGATGGCATGAATAAATATCATCTGGGGTCTAGCCTGTCTCTGCTTCCCTTCTCTCTGGAAGGGAAGATGAGACAAAGTCCAGAGACCAAAGTTATGTAAATCTCTCCTCGAGTCTCCAAGAAGGGTATAAAGTTAGGATTATATCTCTATGACATCCCTTAGATATCTGTGCTCTAGAGCTAAAATTAGACTCATAAAGAAAGCTGCTTCCCTTATCTGTCTTAAAGAGAAGGCACTCCTTACATTTTCTAGATTAGCTCCTTTATGCCAAAGTTCTGGTTATACAAAAGATGACTACAAATAGCAAAAGTGAGCAAACCCATTTATCCAAGCAAACAGCAAACCAAAATCAAAGACTTTAGACAGATTATATTGTATCACAGAATTATTGTTTGTCCTTCATGCTTGAAGAAGACCAAAATCACAGTGTATGTTAGAGACAATGTACATTGTATCCAGCTGTGACTGATCATACCAATATGAGCTCAGAAGGTTCTCCCACAGGTTGGGTACAAATAATATGACTATTTGGAAGAGAGATGTCTAAGTTTGTGTGTCTTGTTTCTTTTAACCTACTGTAATTCTACTTTGCTCATAAAGCACAGTTCTTTCTTTAATGTGGGCACACCATGCTGGGTGGTCTTGTGGCAGTGTCTTCCCCATCTTGCAGTCGATACCAAAGTTCTACAGAGAAACTTTGAGAACAAAACCTTCTTTTGACCAGGATATGACCATTCATCTTATGTGAGTTTTCCATAAAATAATCAAATGTACATGTAGCTTTCAGACATCATAGTCAATGCTCTCTGTTATAGAATTTGAATGTTTAGCAGCTCAACTTGAGAAAGGACCTCAATCTCTGGTACTTATCTTTCCAGGTGATCTTCAGAATCTTCCACAGACAATTTGAAAGGAAGCAGTTCAGTTTTCTGGCATGATGCTGTAGAATATTCAGGTTTTATAGGTATACAACAATGAGGTCAGCACAATGATTCTGTATACTGAAACTACTCTTTTGGAGCCTCCCAAACACTGAGCTAGTTCAGGCAGTGTGTGTGTCAACCTCATCATATATCTCCCTGGAAAAATATAGCTATGGCAAGTGAATTTATCTATATCAGGAGAGAAAGGAAATTCTTACCCAGAAGAGGTTCAATCTAGCAGCCTCTACAATATCAAGCAAGTCCAAAAACATCATGGGTCAGCTTCCTAGGTTTACTGTCTTTCTCTTGTCTCCTTGTATTATCTTTCTCTATATGCCTCTCTAGAAAAGTTTAGGGCCAATTCATCAAATTCATTATGTAGTAATGCAGGATTGTACTCAGTATTCTTTTTGCTAATCAACGAGTTGTTTTCCTCCTACATAATGTACACCAGGATACAAAACCTTTCAAGCTTGAATGGAGAGGTAATAGGTGGCTTCTGAGAGATTCAAACTCAGGTCCTCTGATCCTAAAATTCAGTTACCTCCAATAAAGCAAAATCTTAGGGCAAAAATATTTAGAACTAGGAGGGCAAGAGAGATAGCTCACTGCATAGTGGTCAAGGCTGTGTCCTGCTTGGGAAAATGGTAGATTTTTTTAACTTTGTAGATGAGAGGCAGAGGCAGCTAATGATGTGGGATATGCTGCCTTCTAAAGCTGAAAAGGCTGACTAGGTGGTGGGCCTCTCTGTTGGTAGTTGAGAGTTGAAGTTAGTCACAGACAGCAAGGGATGTTATGTCCCTCTTGAGACCATATGGACCCTAAAAATCTCACATCCTCTGGGGCACCTTCACCTGCTTTGTGAGATAGGCCATCAAAGATGCTATCAGGGCTGTCATAGGCTCTTGTGTAGGGCACTGAATCAGGATGCCATTCATGTAGTGTTACTTTTACACTCTAGGAGGCTGGCTAAATAGTTCTAAGATCTGCTGGCCTAAACTACAGGCAATTGAGGATCTATTCAAGTAACCCTAAGGGAGGTGGATAAAAATACATTGAGCTCCTTCAAAAGTAAAATCGAATTGGGATTGGCTGGCTTCAGCAATAGTGACAGAATAAAACATATTGCTGAGGTCGATAATACATACCAGCTCCACCCTGCATTGGGCTGAATGTCTACTGTAAGTGTAATCATGTTTGGGAGTAGGCTCTAAAAAAAGAAGAGGAATTGCAGAGTTCAATGACAATAATTGACAGTGAATGAAGCTCATGTCCACTGGCCGTAAGGATAGGCCAAATTGGAGAGTTATAGAGGGAGATGTTCCTTTCCAACACACTAGAAAGGAAATTGTCCCCTTGTCACCATGTCAGGGGACTACCTGACCTGTATAGCATATACATTTTTGTAGGTTTAGGATTAGGAAGGTTACATGGGCTTAGTCACATCTTCCTCAAAGAGCTGCCAGAGAAAGCTAGGGGCCTTATCTAAAATGAACCAATTTTGGTACATCCTTTCCATGAAAATTTCAGTGAAGCTGCAATTGCTTATTATCCCGGTTCTTTGGTGAGGTTTTTTTTTTTTTTTTTTTTATAGCTTTTTATTGACAAAAAAAATATTTTATTTATAGCTACCCATGATAGCATGGGTAATTTTTCAACATTGACCCTTGCTAAAACTTCTGTTCCAACTTTTCCTCTCCTTTCCTCCACCTCCTCCCCTATATGGCAGGTAGTCCCATACATGTTAAAGTATATGTTAAATATAATAAATAAATATAAATATGTTAAATATATAAATAAATATGTTAAATAAATAAATATGTATTCATTTTTATATAGTTATCTTGCTGCACAAGAAAAATCGGATTTAGAAAGAAGGTAAAAATAATCTGGGAAGAAAACAAAAATGCAAGCAAACAATAATAGAAAGAGTGTAAATGATATGTTGTGGTTCACACTCATTTCCCAGTGTTCATTCCCTGGGTGTAGCTGGTTCTGTTCATTATTGATCAATTGGGACTGATTTGGATCCTCTCATTGTTGAAGAGGGCCACATCCTTAAGAATTGATCATCATATAGTATTGTTGTTAAAGTGTATAATGATCTCCTGGTTCTGCTCATTTCACTTAGCGTTAGTACATATAAGTCTTTCTTTGGGGAGTTTTTGTTCAGAACCTGAAGAGACTGCTGATATTTTTGTTTTTGTTTATAGAGGGAAGACTTGTGATCATGAAGGTCTGGGTACCCTGACAGGTAAATACTTTGGATGTTGTGTTCTTCTCATTGTTTTTAATGAGATCTAGACAGTTTAATAGGAATTGGTCAGTTTCAATCTGGAACCTTATGGGAAGGAAGATGGCATTCAATTTCCCACTGGGCTTTGGGCTAAGCTGAAGCTCTTCTCTAATAAGAAACAAATGATATAATCAAGAAGTGACTTTTTCTCTTGGCCATTGCTGGAGATTTTTTAAAAGGACCCAAAATTCTAGCCATGTCATAGGTTCAATCTCATCAGGAGTTTCAATAATTGGGGAAGGAGAGCAATTAGAAGGTAAGCCCTCCCCACTCATTGCATCTTACTGTTCCTTTGGTGATCATGTTGTATTTCTATCATGGAACAGGTGAATATTTCCTCTTCAGGACTTTCTCATCTTATTCTAGTCTACATCTTCAGTTCTGGGGTCAAGGGCAAGTCTCTGGTTCTTCAGGAGAGATGGTAAAGAGGGTCACTTCCAAGGATTTGGGGCAGAGATGATGATGAACTTCTGGTAGTCTTAATGAGCAGCTGTTTAAAGGCAGAGCCATCAGGCATACTGTGGTGATGGTGTCCTTGTGCAGGTACCTTTTCTAACTCTTCAGGACTATGAGGGGGAACTGGGACAAAATATTCTTTTTGTATATTTTCTCGGACAGGTTCTAACTGGGCCAATAGCCAGAAGGACTGGTAGAGTGGGGCCAGCAGTGAAGAAAACATGATAGACAACAGGACATCAATAACTACCTTATCTATACTTAGAGCACCAGGGCTTCTCCACTGGGTGCTCATTTTAATAATGGGAATATGGGGAAGGAAGCATATCTCCAAAGGGCCATCTTTTCTACCCCAAAGCTTTCCTTGACAAGGGAGTCTCTTTTTTTGGTCATTTTGTTTCTAAGGGTCCTCTGATCAGCAGTGTGGACTTCCCACCCCTCAAAACACTGGCAACATCCCTTAAAATATCCCTAGTACCACTCACAGGTCTTAGGAAAAAGAACCCGGAAAACCCAATGAAAGCAAAATAAACAACAATACATAGCCCAAACCATCCAGATGTCTCAGAATATGTCCCATGTCCAGTTAAGTCCTGATTTGATCAAGTCTCCTAGCTTTTGCCCAAGTTAGTCAGAAGTCAGTCATTTCAAGGGAATTCCATTCGTTGTCATTGTTTTAGAAATATCTGGTCAGGGTCTGAAATTTCTGTAAAACGAATCTAGTCTCTTCAATCAATCAATACATCAGAAACTCACTATGTGCCCAGCACTGTGCTGAGGGCAGAGATCCCAAAGAAAAGAGCCAAATAGTCCTAATTCTTCATCTCCAATTGCTCACTAGACATTTTTACTTTCATAACTTGCTGTCATTTGAAATTCAACATATTATGGACTAAACAAGCTCTTTCCCCAGTACATTATTATTTTTGTGGTTATAAATTTTTATTTTCTTTTTTAAATAATAACTTTTTATTTTCAAAATACATGCAAAGATAGTTTGTGTTCCAAATTTTTCTCCCTCCCTTCTCCCCACTCCCCTCCCTTAGATAAAAAGTAATCCAATACAGGTTAAACATGTACAGTTCTTAAAAATATTTTCACATTTATCATGCTGCACAAGAAAAATCAGATCAAAAAGAAAAAATGAGAAAAAAAGTAAGCAAACAACAAAAAAGCAAAAATACTATGTTGTGATCCATATTTAGTCCTTCTTTATAGATACAGATGATTTCTCTCCATCACAGATCTATTGGAACTGACCTGAATCACATCCTTGGTGAAAAGAGCCATGTCCATCAGAGTTAATCCTCACATAATCTTGTTGTTTTTGTATGCAATGTTCTCTTAATTCTACTCACTTCACTTACTATCATTTCATGTAAATCTCTCCAGGCCTTTCTGAAATTATCCTGCTGATTGGTTCTTATATGACAATAATATTCCATTACATTCATATATGTAGTTATGCATTTTTGAGACTATCTTTGATAGCCTACATTGTATCCTAACATCTAACTACTTACCCTCAATTATCCCTCTTTTTCTTTTTAAATTGTTTATATCCATTTCCATTACCCAAAAATCATTATCTGGGCTTTAATACTTTGTAGTAGCACTATGTATTTCCATAGCATTCATGAGATATCTGTCATCTACTTATTGTCACCAAATCTTCTTATTCCTATCTATCCTGTATATAGTTTCTTGGCCTTTTATTGAATGTAATTTTTATTGAATTATGATCTGAAAAAAATGGATTTACTATTTCTGCCTTTCTGCATTTGATTTTGAGGATTTTATACCCTAATACATGGTCAATTTCTGTATAGGTTCCATATATTACCAAGAAAAAAAGTATATTCTAGGGCAGCTAGTTGGTGCAGTGATAGAGTACTGGCTCTGAAGTCAGGAGGACCTGAGTTCAAATCTGCTTTCAGACACTTAATACTTCCTGGCTATGTGACCCTGGGCAAGTCACTTAACCCCAATTGCCTCTAAAAAAAGAAAAGAAAAAAAGTATATTCCTTCGTGTTTCCATTCAATTTTCTCCAAATATCTATCATTCCTAACTTTTCTAGGATTCTATTTACCTGCTTAATTCTTATTTATTTTGTGGTTTGATTTATCTAGTTCTGAAAGAGTTGAGATCCCTCACTAGTATAATTTTGCTATCTAATTCTTGCAGTTCTCTTAACTTCTCTAGGAATTTGGATGCTATGCCACTTGGTGCATATATGTTTAGTATTGACATTACTTCATTATCTATAGTATCTTTAAGTAGGATGTAATTTCCTTCCTTATCTCTTTTAATTAAATCTATTTTTTTCTTTTGCTTTATCTGAGATCAGAATTGCTACCTCTGCTTTTTTTTTTTTTTTTTTTTTTTTTAACTTTAGCTAAAGCATAATGGATTCTGCTTCAGCCTTTGACCTTTGATCTATATGTATCAATCCGCTTTAAATGATTTTCTTGTAAACAACAAATTGTAGGATTCTGGCTTTTAATCCAGTCTGCTATCTGCTTCTATTTAGTGGGAGAGTTCATCCCATTCACATTCACAGATAAAATTACTAACTGTACTTCTTGATATCTTATATACCCCCACTTACATTTTTCTCTTCCGTTTCCCCCTTTCCCTCCCCCTTAGTATTTTGTCACTGATTAGCCCCTCTCTCAAACAGCCCTCTCCCTTCATAGTCCCTCCCTCTTTCTTATATCTTTCCCCTTCTACTTCTGTTCTCCCTTCTGTTAGCCGTCCCGATTCTTTTCCCTCTTCCCCTTTTATTTCCCTATAGTGTGAAGACTGTGTTAGCACCCTGGATACTTTAGAATCAGCCGGAGTCAGAATCAGCAAAAGTCCTTGATCTTTATTCTTTTTGGACATGAACAGAATGGAGGTACAAAGTGACAGCAATCGCAACACAAATTCGGCCAGGAGTGACTCTGGCTTTTTCACTCCACCCTCTCAATCTTCCACTCAATCTCCTATACAACAGATCAAACTTGCACAGAGTAGTGGGCAGAGCTATTCTTCCTCTAAGCATATACTAATAGAATATTGTCCAATTGGTAATTAGCCTTAAGTACTTGGATCTCAGTGCATAAATTGAGTTTCACCCCATTACATTATAGTGTGAAACAAGTTTCTCTGTGAAGCTAAATGTGTCTGATATTTTCTCTTTGAGCTAAATCTGATGAGAGTAGGATTTGCACAATGCTCATCCCCCTCCCCTCTCTCCCCTCTTTCCCTCAATTGTAGTGTTCTTTTTTTTTGCCTCCTCATGAGATGTAATTTCCCCCATTTTAACTTCAATTTCCTCTTTTTTCCAGTAGAATCACCTTTCTTCCTCTAGTTTCTTTTTAAAATCATCACTAAGTATACGCATAACAGAGATACAGATCTCAAGAGTTAAACATATCATCTTTCCATATAGAGATATAAGATTTTTAACTTTAAAAAAAAAAGTTATTTTTTATTTTCTTTTTACCATTTTATGCTTCTCCTGAGTTAGAATAGGTAGCTTTGGAAAACAAAGTGCTACATAAATGTGTCAATTTTTGTAACAGTGAAGGACTACTATAGTTACTGAACTATTGGTTAATGTAAAAGCTTTGGAAAAATGGTTTTGATATTGAATCAAAGCTAAAAAAGATTAATTGTAAAACTAAATGACAAAAGTGATATATAAATATTGCTTTAATGTTATTCTTATTTTGCTCTTCAGTTTTCTCAAACTTTGAACCCCTTAAAAATACCATTGATTTCTTGAAGCCTGTGCATAGTTGATGCATATCTAGCATGAAAGTCTGCTGGCTCTATATTCAAAGCTTAAGGGACCACTTTAGATAATTCAGATGTTATTTATACTTAATTCTTATTGCACAATCTCTGAAGACTTGAATTTTGTTGTTGTTTTTTTTGTTCAGGCATTTCAGTCATTATTAATATGAATCTAACATGTTAATGTAATTGTCTATTATTGTGTCATAAGAAATGGCATTTATGAACTATTACATTTGGATTTTAATACTGTAGCATCTGACATTGCACATAATGAGATAGAAATAGTCTTTACAAAAATAGTCAGGACATGTAGAGGAAAAATCAATGTCTATGGAATCAGACATCTTGGGTTCAAATCTCACCTGTAACATTGAGTAACCTTGGGCAAATTATGTCAAATCTATTGTACAATGTGAGAAAGTCTAATGTCTTCATTCACTCTTATATTCTTGTATAACTGATGTTCAAATTTAATTTCAATTGAAGTACCAAGATGAGAATGCTTGAGATGAGAATGACCTATGACTGTCACTAAATGCTGGGAATTAACTTTCTTAACAGGGTAATTAGGACAATATTAAGGCTAATAATTTTGCAGCTAGGATTATGGGTATATGTGTGTGAAAGTCTGATATAAATAAATGCTTGAAGTGCTTGAAGATTTCATCCCTCAATTAATGAATATTTCATAGACCCAGTAAATCACCAATATGCACACAACACATTTCAGAGACATAACCTGAGGAAATTGCTCCGAAGACAGACTTGCTCTGTTTCCTTATTGATTCTATAACTTCAACCCAACATGATTACAGCAAGCTTATATCTCCAAGTGTCAGAAGTCAAGGCAAGATACTTTGCAAAGACATTGTTAGTACAATGCCACAAATTAATATTGTTTGGACTAGAAAGTTGGGGAAGACAAATGATATTTTTGTCAGTACTTATGGCTCCCCTCTATAGAATGCTCTTTCTACCATGATGCTGCTACCAGGGACTCCTTTCTTCACTTCCAACCCCTTTGTATTCCCCCTCCTCTGCCTGTCCTCCCCCAACTTCAGATCTCTGCTTTTAAGACTATTCCTATCTTCCAAGACTGTTTTTGAAGTTCATATTTTAAATAAACTTTGTCTTGACCTATTAAAACTTCTATTTTTCTTTGACAGCTTGGATCATGCAAAAGAGAGCATCCCTTGGTAATGTAATTGTCCTTCTAAAGGGCAGAAATCCTTTGATTTCCCTAAGAAGATATATTTCCATGTATTCTTCCCCTTTCTAATATTTCCTAATTAATTTTCAATTATAAATTTATTTTAATACACTTTACTATTGTCACAGTTCAATTGGTCATTTCTTTGCAGAATTCTGTTATTTATTTTAGCTTACTCTTTTAGCCCATCACAAAATTCCTTTTGTAACCTTGAACTTATAATTGTCCCCTGCCCAGTGTAACTGGGATAGTCTAGGTGCTATATTTTTTCAGCACTATGGTGGGGTAGGAGCTTTGATTTCTCTTTGTTCTTCATGCACAAAATAAAAATACATTAATATTGTAAGTATGAAATATAGTAATATTATAGATGGACTACCTTGGCTCAGCAGACTGTGCAAATTCCTACACACCAAGAAACTGGGTGGATCTTACAGCTCAGTGATTTAGGAGTGAGATGGTAAGTTTCATATGCTGTTTTTAGATAATAGGGTTTCAGATAGTAAAAGAGATGGCTTCTCTTTTCCATCTTCTCTAGCTAAAAGTGTAAAATTTCCTTGATGATATTAGACACATCCTTGAAAGACTTCTTACATCCTATGACTGACAGCAATAAATGTTGTGGTTTCCCTTGGAAAGGCAGCCTTAGTATCAGTTGCAATCAATAATTAATCCAAAATCGCAGCTATCTGGTAAAAGTGCAAACGTTTATTTCTCCTTACAAATTAGCCCGGTTAGTTGAGGCCTATCTCTCTGCCTGGCTCCAAGAGATCTTGTAGCTTTGTCCTTGGCTTCTGCCTCTGCTTTCTTCAGCCTCCAGCCAGCTCCGACTCGTGGCTTCTCAATCTCCAGTCTGTGGCGAGTAGTCTTTTCTTCCAGAGTGTTCTGTCTCAGAGCCCTGTTGATGTTCAGGAGAAAATCCTCCTTCGCTCCAGGAGCTTCCTTCATTTATGTGATCTCCCAAAGGTTAACTCCGCCTTCTCGAGGCAGGGATTATGGGTTATCTCCCAGAGTGCTCTCTGGTCCTAAGGGAGATGTGAATTCAGCTCTCATATTAGCCCTGAACTCTCATGTGAACTCCATTGAGTACTTATATACTTGAGCTCTCTAAAGGTGTGAACACAAGCATTGTTCAATCAGTTCTACTTAATACCTTGTTTCAAGTTCTGGCCCAAAATCAGATCAAATCAACTCCATTGTCTTCACACTTTGTAAAAGATTCCAACAATAAATATTAAGTAAATTGTCCCATGACATTTTCAGCAGTTCTTAAAAATAATAGCTAAGACTATCATATATAGCACTGACATATTGTAGACAAACTATTTTATTGATTTCAAAAATTTAGACAATTAGAACCTAGAATATTAATAAGAAAAGCATTACTTGGCGGGAGAAATATGTTGGAACATGTGAACATCTGAATGAAGACCAAATGACAAAAATTACATTGGGCATATTTTATAGCCTAATTCTACAGAGAAAATGAAGATGAGTTTCTGAAGGAAATAAAGTTTGTGGAGGGGAAAGGTATATTAGATGGAATGCTGGGCCTGTAGTCAGAAAGTTGTTGTTTAGTAGAGTATTTATGTTTAATTCTTCATGACCCCATGGACCATCTCCAGAAGTCTGTCCAAGTTAATTTCATTGTTTCCATGACTGTCTATATATCTCATCCTTTCATCTCATCTCATCCTTTTCTATTTGCCTTTAGTTTTTCCCAATATCAGGGAAGTCCAGTCTTTCCAGTGAATCCTGTCTTTTCATTATGTGGCCAATGGAGTCAGGAAGACCTCAGTTCAAATCTTGCCTGAGACATTTACCAGCTGTATGATCTTGGGCAAGTTACTTAATCTCTGTTAAAATTACTTTAGTTTCCTTATCTATAAAATGGGAATAGCAACAGTGTCTACTTCCTTGTGTTATGCTAGGATCAAATGAGATAATATTTTATGATATCATTCTATATTGATAATATTAAATAACAAATATTAATTATAATATTATCAATATTATTAACTATCCAGACACTGGTTTGTAAATCTCTGTGTGAAAAACTAAGAGTTAAGAAATGTCAACTTGAATTTTTCTTTCTATTTTTTTCTCTTAAAGAATTGTATTGAGATCTTTTATTTTGATATGACCTTCATTTCCAAATATATTCTTCCTGTTCCCTGTACCTAGAGAGCCATTCCTTTGAAGCATATCTTTTCCACTCATCACCGAATTCTAGTTACAACCTAATCTCCCATCTGTTCCCTGCATGGTATAATTGTGGCAGTTCAGGTAACTAAAAATAAAAAGAAAGAGAGAAAAAATTAACTTGGCAAAAGTAGTTAATGCGTCACTGGGGTCTGATGGTATATGTAACTGCCACATCTGTAGAATCTCTATCTCCAAAGAAAGGAGGGGAAAAATTTTAAATGCTTAAGTTTTTTATAGTTTTCATAATTGGTAACAGTTCTGTTCTTTGGGGCCAAATAAAATAAGCTTTATTTACTTTTTATAGTTTTATATTTAATAAATAGAATCAGCAATAAGGAGGAGAGAACAGTAAGAAAAATATTGTCTATTATGCTAAACACTGTACTAAATACTTAGTAAATATTATCTCATTTGATCTTTATTATAAGCTTGAGAGACAGGGACTGTTATTACCCCAATTTTACAGATAAGGAAACTGAGGCAGACAAAAATTAAATGACTTGCCCGGAATCACATAGCTATTAGGTATATGATCACCTCCCAAAAGAGATCCCAAAATGCAATTTCTGGGAACATTATAGACCCAATCCAAAACTTCCAAGTCAAAGAAAAAATACTACAAGAAGTCAGAAATAATTCAAGTGCCAAGAAGTCACAGAGTCACACATAATTTACATAGCCACCATTATACAGAAGCAGAGAACTGGTAATGCAGTATTCCAGGATAATTTTCCCAGAAAAAACAGTATAATTTAAGAGGGGAAAATGGAACTTTAGGATCTCCAGGCATTTCTGATGAAAACAGAATCTTTCAAGTTCAAACATAGAAGCTAAGAGGAACATAAAAAGATAAACAAAATTTAGCAATTATAGGAGACTAAATAGGAATCTGCTGTTTACATTCAAATTTTTGTTGCTCAGTCATTTTTTTTTTTTCAATCCTATCTGACTCTTTGATTCCTTCTGGGGTTTTCTTGGCAAAGACATTGGAGTAGTTTTCCATTTACTTCTTCAACTCATTTTATAGATAACAAATTGAAGTAAATGACTTGTCCAGGCTCACACAGCTAATTAGTGTCTGAACCCAGATTTGAACTCAGAAAAATAAGTATCCCCTTACTCTAGACCCAGTACTCTATCTACTGCACCACCCATGCAGAAACAATACATACTTACCCTTTGATCTTTATCATCATTGGAATTCAAAAACTTCCAAGAAAGATAGTGAGAGATCATTTAATTTTGTCTGTACCCTCACTTCTAACTCCTCAGCCAGATTCTTCATTGTCACAATGCTAGACTTTCAGTTACTTATAGTCTGGAAAAGGCTACTCATACTTCATTCAACATACCCCAACTAAGTAGGGAATATTGCTAATGCTGTGTATAATTTAGCAAGAAAGGCAAATCCTTATCTGCTCTAAGACCTAGACTCTCAATGACCACTATCCCCAGGGTAGTAGGCTTGTGTTTGGACAATAATCTGTTGTTGGAACTATTCTTTTTTCATTTTGTAAGCACTTTTCTTTTTTTCTTTTTTTTTTTTTTTTTATAATAGCTTTTTAATTTTTCAGAATACATGCAAAGAGAGTTTTCAACTTGCAAAACCTTGTGTTTCATATTTTTCTCCCTTTCTCCCCATCTCCCTCTTCCCCCAGATAGCAAGTAATCCAGTATAAGATAAGCATATGCAATTCTTCTAAACATATTTGCTGGAACTATTCTTAAGGCCTTGGCAACTGGTTGATAGAAACTTTTGAGAACCAGGATTGCCTGAACTCCAACATAAGATTTTGAAGCAATATTTTTGGGGAAGTTGCAAGACTCAAGAGAGAAAATTAAGGAGAAATTAAATTGCTTCATCAATTCCTGAATAAAAGGGGAGTGCTCTTTCCAATACGGGATTATCCTCCTAGTTTTTGTAGAGAAAGAACTTCAATATTTATGGTTATCTTGCATAAAACTAAATTTAGTAGAGTTCTATTAAAGTTGAAGAGCAATAGTAGCTGCCATTGTGGCAAGCTTTTGTGAGGCTAGAGATGACTATTATCAGTTGTTTCAGAGAGGAAAAGCACTCAGTATACCTGCAATGTAGGAATCACGGGGCCACCCTGCCCCCATTCCAATTTCCAAGATAATAAAATTGATTTTAGCATGGGGCTTTGAGAGCAATTCCTGGCCATATTTATTGGGAGAGATGATAACTGAAGAAGGAGTCATGATGAAGAACAATACTTATGTGCTGGAATCCTAGTGTCAACTCAACTTGAAACAAGGTGAAAATTCAAGGGTGATGTCAGGGTCCTGGTGTTAACTCAATAGAATTGATACAGTGCTTGTTGGTTCACACCTTAGAGCGATCCTTGCAGGGTGATGGGTTGCTAATACTGATAGACAATAATGCTTGTGTTCACATCTTTAGAGAGCTCATAGAAGCAAGAAATATTTAAGTACTCATTGGAGTTCACACGGTTTAGTATGAGATATCCGAATTTACACCTCCCTTAAGCCCTGCCTCCAGAAGGAGGAGTTAACCTTTGGGAGAGCATATATATGGAGGAAGCTCTTGGAGCTTAAAAGGATTACTCCAGAACATTGACTGGCGTCCGAGAGGAGCACTCTGGAAGGAAGCCCACAAGCTCTCTCTTCGAGGCAAGAGAGATTCATTGCATCTTCCACCTTGGTGCTGGCAGGAGGCTGAAGAAAGCAGAGGCAGAAGTCAAGGACAAAGCTGCAAGATCTCTTGGAACCAAGCAGAGAGATAGGCCTGTAAGCCCACCGGGTTATACTGAAGGACAATAAAAGATCTGAACTTTTATCAGCTAGTTGCGATTTGGGGTGATTCTTTACTTGTAACTGAAACTAAAGCTGCCTCCAGAAAACCTCCCTGAGAAACCAACCTTCTCCCAGAGAGAACGATCTTATTTTAAAGAAAAAAAAAAACACCACATTTTGGCGCCTGAACAGGAACTGACAGGCCCTTCAGTGGATTTCAGTGGAAAAGCTTCCGATGCTGATTTCAGTAGAAAAGCCTCTGATCCTGAATCCAGTGGAAAAGTCTCCTCAATCCAGAAATTAGGAGGAGTGGATTGGCCCTAAACCCAAAGCCTATTGTACATCAGAAACTAAATAGGAGTCTTTAAAGAGATCTCGAATGAGAAAATCATTGTGAAGCAGAGTGACAGGAAATAACAATTACAAAACAAAAGATGAGCAAGAACAAAGAAGATGCTCCCCAAGAGTTGGAAAGCCAATTCATATTACGTTTACCTCCAGAACATGCTTCTACTGTGAGAAGGGCAATACAGTCTGGAAGTGTCAACCTGAAAGATAAATTAACCATTGAATTACATGCAGATGGACGTCATGGCATTGTCCGAGTAGACCGTGTCCCATTAGCGGCTAAGGTGGTTGACCTGCCCTGCATTACTGAATCCTTGAAAACCATAGATAAAAAAACCTTTTACAAGACAGCAGATATCTTCCAGATGCTAGTGTGCAGTGTGGATGGGGATCTTTACCCACCTCCAGAAGAACCAGTTGCTACTACTGATCCAAAAGCAAGCAAGAAAAAAGATAAGGACAGGGAGAGGAAATTCATCTGGAACCATGGTATCACTCTGCCACTTAAGAATGTCAGAAAGAGAAGGTTCCGTAAAACAGCCAAGAAGAAGTACATTGAATCACCAGATGTGGAAAAAGAAGTAAAGAGGCTTCTCAGTACAGATGCAGAAGCTGTCAGTGCCCGATGGGAGGTAATTGCAGAAGATGAAACAAAGGAAGCAGACAACCAGGTTTCCTTAGCAGGTCTAGATATTTCCTCTCCAGGAATGAGTGGCCATAAGCAGGGGCATAGCTCTTCAGAACATGATGAACTTTGGGAGTTATTTAATGATATTAGCAACAGTAGTGATGAAGAAGATGAAAGAGACCCTCATGATGATGAAGATATAAACATTATTGACACTGAAGAAGACCTAGAGAGGCAACTACAAGACAAGCTTAATGAATCTGATGAGCAGTGCCAAGAAAATGAGGAAACAAATCAGATGGTTGTGGGAATTCAGAAGCAGATTAATATAATGAATGGTAAACTCCAAGAGACCCAAGTGAGAGCAAATGACAAGAAGACCTCATCATTAAAGTAGAAAATCTGGCACTCAAGCCCCAGGATACAGCTGTGCTTGCAGCTCAAGAGGTGAGGAGGGAGGGAAGAGCCAAAAGGGGCAGATCAAGGACAGAGACTGATGGGAGAGAATGACCGGGACTCAGTGTGGGGTTAGAGATGGAGAAGGTGGTTCCAGAAAACCCTGGGCAAGTTATGGAACCCCAATTACTTCCCTTTGCATTTGCTCATATGTGACTTCTCAGGGCGCCCATGTTGGGCGCCAAAATGTTGGTGTTCTTTCTTCTTTAAAATATAAGCGTTCTCTCTGGGAGAAAGTGGGGAGGTTTTCTGGAGGCAGTCTTGGTTTTAGTTGAAAGTAAATAATCACCCAAAATTGCAGCCAGCTGATAAAAGTTCAGATCTTTTATTGTGTCCTTTAATATAGACCGGTTAGCTCAGGCCTCTCTCTCTCCTTGGTTCCAAGAGCTCTTGCAGCTTTGTCCTTTGCTTCTGCCTCTGCTTTCTTCAGCTTCCAGCCAGCACCAAGGTGGAAGATGCAATGAATCTCTCTTGTCTCAGAGAAAGGGCTTGTGGGCTTCCTCCCAGAGTGCTCCTCTCCGATCCCTGGGAATGTTCCCAAGTAACTCTTAAGTGACTTACTGGAGCTGTATTTATGCTGATTCTTCGAGAGTGGGATTGTGGGATATCTCCCAGCATGCTCTCTGGCCCTAAGAGCTTCAAGGGAGGTGTGAATTCAGATATCTCTTTCTAAACCCTGAAATCTCCCAAACATGTGAACTCCAATGAGTACTTAAATATTTCTTGCTTCTATGAGCTCTCTAAAGGTGTGAACACAAGTATTGTTTCTATCAGTTGTACTTAGTACCTTGTTTCAAGTTCTGGGCCCAAATATCTCCTTCTAAAATCAAATCAATCATATTGAACCATGCTAAATTAGATAATTATTGTCTCTATCAACTCTAATGGCTTAACAATTTATAAAGATTCCAACACTTATGTCACTTGTAGGGATCATCTTTAGAAAAGGCAACCTGACAACACCTGATGGAAGCAGTATGGAGAGGGAACTGTATGTTTAAGACTATAGGTAGCTGGGAATCTATATTGCTCTTTTGGAAAGTGTAGCTTATGGTAAGTGATTTTTTTCTAAAGTTCCTGTTTGGAACCTTTCCCTTTTGCTTTTGCAAAGCAATTGAGGTTAAGTGACTTAACTGGGGTCATACAGTTATTAAGTGTCAAGTGTTTCTGAGGCAGAATTTGAACTCAGATCCTCTTGATTCCAAGCCTGTGCTTTATTATCTGTGGCACCTAGGTGCCCCTCTTTAATTTTCTTGATAGTGGATATGATCTAACTACATGGTATTGAGTTTCATAGTGATGAAACTCTGAAGGCTAATTTGAACACTTGGTATTATAGGAATGTGATATCAATTTTTATTAATCCTCATTAGATATAATCAATTCTTGACCATGATTCTTATATATGAGGCACTTATCCCCAAATCCAAATATTGTTCTTTGGCACGCTTACCAGTTGTTCTTTCCCTATGTCTTCTTTTCTCTTCTGAATTTCCTGTTTTCCATCAGCAATAGTGATTAATTAAAACCACATTTGTGCCTATGATCTTCGGTTTTTTCTTGGATTTCATTATTCCCAGCTATTTCTCATGGTTCTTCTCAGTAATATCATTTATCTTCATGCCAACCATTCAATGTAGGTGTTAGTCATTTGGTTGATCAATTCTTGGATTTTTCTACAACGTGATCTTCTGAAAGATAAGGTGCCTTTTATATCCATCTGTGGGTAGTAAAAGACCATCTTGGTACTCCTTATAAGAACCACTAGCCACCATGACTTGTCAAATATTTTTCTAATCAACACTGGATTTTTTTTTCTCTCTTGGCAATAGCTGTGAATATTTATTATACTTTTGTGGAGAAACTGCTTCCTCTTTAGAGACAAGAGCTCCACAGTCTATGGGAAGAGCCTCAATTCTATTGTATAACAAAAAAGACCCACTGGCTTTTCTTCCTTCTTTTCTTTTTTAAATGTTTAAAGTTCTTCTATTCTGGATTCTCCTCTGCTTCTTCAGATTCTTTTCTCTCTTTACTATCCCTTTGAAGCACTTCTGTTACCCTTCTGAGGAATATTTCATTCTCACCGATAAGAAGGAGAGAAAATAGAGGTATTATACAAAGCCTTCTATCCATCATCTCCTCTCATAGGGACTAACCTACATTTTGAGCACAAATAATTGCTCCTTGGCACTGGCCAAAACAGAATCATAATGCATTTTCTTCAGGTTAAGGGATATTCCATTTCCCCTGCATATCTACTAAAATTGAATTCTTTAGCTCCTGATCATTTTTTTTTTCTGGGCTAACTTTCATAATGAAATGCCACAGTAAGCTTCCTTGTTCCCATGTCTGTAAATTGCAGCAAAAGTTTTATCATTGGATGCTAGTTAATGGGGAGTTTTATAAAGGGAGATGTCATGCCCTTTCTCTTACTATCTGATTCTACATATTCACATATGTTTGACCAATAATTAATTATATATAAAATAAATCTCTAGTGGGGTAGATCTACTCATTGGCCAATGTCAATTTGAGAAAACACTAAATGGATTTTTAGGGATGGTCTAAAAATTGTGTAATTCTTACTGTCTTCCGTTCTTTTTTCAACAGTATCGTCACTATAGAAGTAGGAAGACACATAGAATTGAGGCCCACTTTGTATTTTACTCTGTTTCACAGGTTGTTTCAGCCAAATAATTTATCTTTAATGAGTCTCTCTATATTTACCTAGGTTGGGTTTTGTGGAAAGTACACTTGATCTGGTGTTTGGACAACAGATGGATCCTTTCTGGAATGGTAGGGACCCAGCATAGGTTATGCAACACTAGAATATCTTTCAAAAACTCAAGGATACCTCTATGACAAAATGGGGATTGGAGTAGGAAACCGTCAATGTTAAAGTAGAGAAATTCTTTGAAGAACTTATCAAATCCCTCCAAATTACATCAACATATATTTTAAAAATTGATGACTTCAATAAAAGAGTGGGTATAGGGGAGGATTACCAAATATAGGATTTAAGAGTAAGAAGTGAAGGGAAAAAAGTTTGTAGACTTCAACATTCAAGCCTAAATATCATGAATACTTTCTTCAAAAAGAGTCAGTCATTGGATGCTTCCAGGATAAAAGGCCATCATCATAAATGAAATTGATTATATTTTAACAAATAGAAAGTGACTGGCTTATGCAAAGGAATTTGACTATTAATTTTTTAGATCAAAGATAAAAATCAACACCACATTAAATGAAAAAAATTAAAAATAAAATATGATGTAGAATTAAGCTAATTTATTCAAATGAACTATTTTCTCTATTCAGATGAGTTATTGATGTCAAAATATTGAGAATGAGAAAAGAAAAAATGTCAATAGAAACTATCACCATTTCCAAAGGAAGTTAGCCAATTTAAATTAGTTACTACACAAAGAGAGCCTATAAATTGCCTCAAGGAGCAAACATTTGGGTTGTTTTGCTAAACAGAGGGAGATGACAATTTAAAAATTCACTTGTAAAATTTCATAGAAGAGGATAATGGAAGATTTTAATTAGAATTGTTTCAATTCTATCTTTCAAATTATCAAAAAGAAATAGAAGGAGGAATAAATTTGTAGAAATATTTAGTAGAGCCCCAACTAAGCCAGATCATCCTAATGGAAATAGAAATGGCACCAAACTGCAGAGTGTGTGTATGCATACAAAGAAAACATGCTAGAGGTGATAGCAGCTTTGGAAACTTTGAAGATTCAATTAAGATATTTGAAAGATGAGAAGATACAAAAGTTCAGAAAAAAAAATCCTAGACCTTATTATTGGCCAAAAAAGAGAGCTGAAAAGGGTATTAAAACAATTCCGAGTCATATGACTTCTTTTTAATTTCTAGAAATTAAGGGCATTCTTTTAAACTTTTTTAAAAAATTAAATTAATTTTTTTCAGTAAACACAAATCCATTTTCTTTTCTTTCCACCTTGCTTCACCCCTCATTGGAAAAAAATAAAAGAAAAACATAACTCTTTTTTTAAACAAATAGTAATGGTCAAGTAAAAAAAATAAATTCAGAATTGTCCATGTCCAAAAAAACATGCTTCAATTTGGATATTGTGTTTATTATCTCTCTGTTAGGACATGGTTAGCTAATGTCAACTAATTGTCCATTCAAAGAATCCATCCAACATAAATGTACTGTTGGACCATCTTTTTGGGTTATCTTTCCAATTGGATATTATTATCAAAGAAATAGATATTCTTCATTTGTTTGGTTTTTCCAGTGGAGATAGTTAAGCCAAATTCTTTTGAATGGTTATGGATTTCATTTAATAGACTAAAATATTCTGGAAGCTTAATGCAACTTGCAGAGTATCACCCCCAAACAGGAGCATGTAGAAGATCTTATGAGCCTGGGGATTATTTGTCCACTTGTAATGCGAGCTGAAAAACCTGCATGAAAACTGCAGATGACTTTGACAAGCATACATCTCCCTATGTTATGTTTTACATGATATTAATATTCATAGTATCATAACAGACACAGATGAAAGATGCTATCCACATTTAGATAGTGAAGTCATGGACTCAGAGTAGAAATTGAACCACAATCAACTTTCTAATATTCTAATATTCTTTAGTGTATATTATATATATATATATATATATATATATATATATATATGTAATAGTTTTCGTTTTGCCTTTTTAAGGACAAAGAAGGGAGATAAGGGAGGGGAGAGAATTAGAACAAAAAACAAAATAAAGCACATTAAAAATAATCTGTCATCATGCAAATTTGTCTATATCATTAGATATTTCAAATAATTTTTATGATTTATACATAGATATGGAGGAGAATGTAAGGTTCTAAACAAAACAAATATTTATTTGGGCTTTTAAAAAAATAGGCAATAAGCACATTGGGGTCTTATAGTCACTATCATAAAATATCATTAATCAAAGATTGTCCCTATCTCAAATTTCCAACTCATGTTGGACAATTAGCTGGTCTCAGAAATAAAAAGGAGTATAATAGTTGTTAAGATCGTGTATTTTAAGATCAGCACGAGACAGGAATTCAGGTTAGGGGAAAATCGTCAGTCTTTATTCTCAGTGAAGAAGGATCGGAGGTGGAAGAGAATCGGCGATAGCAATGAATGCAGCTGAGTCAAGAAGCTAGCTCCACCAGCAGCCACACAACCAGCAGCTCGGAGTCTCGAACCCAGCCCAATCTCCCCCCACTTGTCTTCCTCGCTCTCTCTCTGCCTCCATCCACCAAAATCGTCATTTCCTATACAACACATCAGGACTTGCACGGAGAGTGGGCAGGGACCATTCTTTATCCAATCATGTATATTAATAGAGTATAGCCCAATTACTATCTAGCCTCATGTACTTGGGACCTCAGTGCATCAGCTCAAAACTCAGCCCATTTCAAATAGTCTGGAATGTGGTTGGAAACTTCTGCAGTCTTTTCAATTATCTTAAATTTTTTGCCAAAACAAAGTCCCATATTTTAAATATAAATATTCTTCTAGCCATGAATCATAATATATGATATTCTCCAAAGAAAAGTTGGGGTCACCCAAAGTCAATGAAGGTGAGAATCAGTAGGCTGTAACATATTACTAATGAAGAATTTCTCAAAGGAAGTGCCATAACAGCTTTCATTAGAGAAATAGAGACTAGGAAAAAAACAAGTGGATTAACCATGTACCCATAGTGGGAGAAAACCAAAGAATAGTCTAAACGATTCATCGGTATTTATATGACTTCAAGAAATCTAGCAGAATGGTTCTTAGTATCTTGGTTGAGTAGAACTCTTTATGAAAGATTCATGTGAGGACATGAACAAAAGTTAAACAGGATAAGAAAGCATGATTTGGTTTCAATCTGCAATGTTAGTGAGTAAATCCTCCTAGATGAGATTCATCAAAGTATCAAAATAAGTGTTGATAAGTTGGGATGTATACAGAGAACAGTAAAAGTGAAGGGATTGAAACTATTAAACAATCAGTAGAAAATATTCATTAAGTGCTACTATTTGCCAAACACTGTGTGCTACATGTTGAAGATACAAATACCCATATATAGAGTGCATATATAGTATATAATGAGGTTGGGGGCCAGGTTATAAAGAACTTTAAATGCTGAACAGATAGTTTCTATTTTATCCTAGAGGCAATAAGGGACTATTGGAGTTTATTGAGTAAAAGAGTGATATGGTCAGTCTTGGGATTAAGAAAAATTACTTTGGCAGTTGTGTGGAGACTGAATTGGAGAGGGGTTATATCTGAGGTAGGTAGATCAATTAAGGAGGATATTGTAATAGTCCAGGTAAGATAATGAGGGCGTGAACAAAGGAAATGATTGTGAGTAGTGAGAAGGGGCTGGTCATGGTGATGTTATTGAGATAGAAATGGACAAAATTTGACCACCAATTGGTTATGTGTATTGAATGAGAATGAGGAGTCTGGGATAATGCTAAGGGTGTGAAACTGGGTTATTAGAGGGATAATGATGTGTTCAAATGGAATGGAAACATTTGGAAGAAGATTGAATTTTGGGAGAAAAGATGAATTGTGCTTTTTAGAATGTCTTTTCCATAAGTAACAAATTTGCTTTCAGTTTAAACTTTTCCCTTTTCTATTCCTTCTATCTTCTTTCACTCACTGGAACCCAATTCCTTCCTGAGGACACAGCTTTCCTGGCCACCATGTATCGAACTGATTGCACTCATGGGTGGAAGTGCTGGAAATTATCACTGTGCTTCCTATGACCACTTCCAGGATCATTTTCTACTTCCATTATTCAATAGCCTCTTCTCCTTTGAGGTTTATTTAATCTATGTTTATCACCCAATCATAATTCTGCTAACTTAACTAACCTTGAGAACACTTTCCTTTCCTCTATAAGTTCTGTGCTTGGCTCACAGTTTTTTTCTCATCCCCAAGTCTTTCCCTTATTCTAAGGGATTTCAATATATATATAGATATATATGTATATATATCTATATATATACATATGTATGTATATTTATAGATATATATGTATGTATATACATATATGTATACACACACACACCTATATACTCTCTCCAACTCTAACTCCCAGTTCCTCAATTTACTAATTTCTCATGACTTAACTTCTCCAATCCATTGTAAACAGAATTGGTAATCTCCTTGATCTTTTTCACCAAAAGCATTCCACTTCCATGTTCATGAAAACTGAAATTCACTTATACAATCTCAACTTGTTGATATTCCAATCCTAACTATACTTTACTATTCCAAATCCTGTTCTTCATCCATACACTAGTCTTTAATTCCCCCCCCCCCCTTAGTTCTTTTCTAAATTATCACCCTTGTATTAGTTGCACTTTCCTCCCATTCGTATTTTGACCCTTTGGTGAATCAGTTTAACTTAAAACTTTCCTTTTCTCTTGAGTGCCTTGTCTTAATATGGTATAAAAAAACATTTTTTGCCATAGTTTAATCTTGGATTACTTTCCCTCCTATTGATGTGTTGTTGAATGAAGCTGGAGAAAATCAGAAAACTGTGTTGAATTGGCTTTACTACAAATTGTTACTTATGTAATTTCACTTGACACACAGAATATTTTATATAACCCTATTTATTCCACTATCCCACTTACTATGAGGCCTATTCTAAATCTTTCTGTCTCTCCTCAAATTTCCCATGGCTTTGAAACCCAATTTATCAAGTTCCCATTTGCCAAGAAGTTCCTCTTATTCCCTTCTCCTCATCTCATATCACTCAAATGCTTTCTGCAACTATCTCACATCAACTCCTATCTTACATAGAGGAACGGTTCTTTTCCTTGCCAAGTCTAACTCCTCTAAGTGCACAGGTGTTTCCACTCTATTCTTCTTCTTTAGCAGATTTCCCTCGCTATTGTCCTTACTCAATCACCAATCTTCAATATCCCCCCATCTCTACTGGTTGCTTCTCTACTGTTAAGAAACAGTCTTGTATTTCTCCATGCTTTAAACACTGCCACTTGATCTATTCATCTCTACTAGCTTTTGTTCTTTATCTCTCTTCCTTTTTGTGGCTAAACTTGGAAAGGCTTTGTATAATTTATACTTGCACTTTTCCTTTTACTTTTTTCCTAATTCTCTGAAGCCTATCTTCTGACTTGATCATTCAACTCAGACTGTGTTTTCCAAGGTTGCCAGTGATCTCAAAATTATTAAACACAATAATTTTTTTTCAACCCTTATCCTTGTTGAACTGTCTATGGCCTTTAATATTGTTGATCATTCTCCCCATAAAACTTTCTCTCCTCTAGATTTTCTTGACACTGCTCTATCTTAGTTCTCCTCCTACCTGTTTAATTGCTCCTTTTCTATATCTTTAATTACTCCTTTTCCATCTCTTTTATGAATCTTCATCTAGGTCATGCACACTAACCACTTTTGCTATCCCAAGATTTTATCTTCTCTTTTCTTCTCATCTCTATACTAGTTCACTTGGCAACTTTAACTCCTATGGATTCAATGATCATCTCTATGTAGATGTTTTTTATATCACTTGTCTATTCTTAAATTTTTCCCCAGACTTCTTATGTTGCTTCTCCATCTGTCTATTAAACACCTCAAACTGAATTCCCCAACCTGTAAGCTTCTTAAATTCAACATATCAAAACTGAACCAATTTTTTCTCCCCCCAACTGTCTAGTTCTCCTCTCTTCCTATTTTCCATATTATTGTTGAAGACACTACCATCCTCCTAGTCACCTAGGCTTACGACTTAGCTATTATCCTTAGTACGTTGCTTTCATCCCTTTTTCTAATCTGTGGCCAAGTTCTCTCCATCTACTTTTAAAATATTTGTCATACATGCTCATTTCTCTCTGACATTATCACCCTTCTAGGGCAGGTCCTTATCACCTCATACTTGTCCTATTGCAACAGCCTTTTGATTGATTCCCTGCTTTGTCTCTCCTTTCTCCAGTCTATCCTCCATCCAGCTTTTGACATGATCTTTCTAAAACCCAGGTTTGAGTATATTATACCTCCTGCCCATTTAAGAAACTTTAATGACTCCATATTACCTTTAGGATCAAATATTGAATCCTCTGTTTGGCATTCAGAACCCTTCATAATAATTGGGAAAAAAACCTTACTCTGTTTCTGCCTAAGAAAAAAGTCTTGACAAGTTGGAAGAATTTTTTTACAACTTATTTCCCCTATCTTGCCCAAGTACACTGCCATCAAAGTCTTCTTGGTGTTCCTTGCACAGAATACTCTATCTCTTTTTGAAGGTCACTTTCATTGTCTGTTCCCTATTCAAGAAATTCTTTCCTATTTCCAACTCCTGTTCTCCCTGACTTCCTTTGAGTCCCAGCTAAACTTTCTTCTTGATTTCCCTTAATGCTAGTGCCTTCCCTCTTTTGATTATTTCTAATTTATCTTATCTTATTTGTACCTAGTTCTTTGTATGTTGGTTCCCTTATTAGATTGTGAGTGTCTTGAGCATAGGGACTATTTTGTGGACTTTGGGGGGGGTGTCTTTTTTGCACCTCTAGTGCTTAGTAAAATGCCTGGCACATAATAAGCATTTAATAATGCTCATTGACTTGATTTAATTTGGGAAATACAGGAAAATGGAGTGTGTGGATTGTGTGTTTCTAGAAGTGGTAAGAAAATATTTTGTGTGATACAGTAGAGCACTTGGGTTAAAAGAGGTAGGGGTGGAGGAAGACAATATGGGCTTGAAGTCACATTATACTTGAATCCATACATACAATGATATACAATTTTGTTTTTCCTTTGCAAAAATATTTTTATAGAATTTTTTTTTTTTTGGCTAAGGTAATTGGGGTTAAGTGACTTGCCCAGGGTCACACAGCTAGGAAGCGTTAAGTGTCTTGAGACCATATTTGAATTCAGATCCTCCTGACTTCAGGGCTGGTGCTCTAACCATTGTGCCACCTAGCTGCCCCTTGATATAATCTTATATCCAAGAAGATATTTAACAATTTTAAAAGTATAATTTAAAAACATATATAAAAAGTATTCTGAACTCAATAGGACTTTTAATATCACGGGACTTCAAAATTGGAAGCAGGAGCTCAGAGATCATTTAGTTTAAACTGTAGCAGAATAATACCAAAAAAAAAAAAAAATGATATCCTACCTTTGCTTGAAAACCTCAGCCATTTCACTTTTGAATAGAAAGTTTTCCTTTATCTTGCGACTATATCTGTCTTGCTGAAGGTAATGATAATTGTTCATAGTTCTGTCTCTATGAGATCAAGTCTAATGTTCTATTAATACAACAATATATAAAATAGGTAAAAGCAACTATCACGTTACATGATTATAGATTTAGAGCTTCTAGACCCTATTCCTCTCTTAGTATAGACTGTTCACACTAGTTTTTCTGAATAGATGAGATTGAGCTTGGAATTCATTAAAGTCCTCAGATCTTTTTCAAATGGACATCTATCTAGTCACTCATCCATAATCTTACATTTGTAAAAATGGATTTTTTAAGCCATGGGTAAGATTTTAAAATTAATATTTATCTAATTTTATCTTACTAGACTTGACCTTATATTCCCACCTGTTGAGATCTTGATGAAGGGAGCCCCAAACTCTAAAACTCCTTGAAGGACAAATTCTCCTTGAATCCTGCCTCTGTAGAAGACCCCGCCCAAGGACACAAAGCTTCCTTCCGTTATCTAGATGGAGCTGATTGAGTTCAGAGTTGGAGATACCAATCCTATTGAATTGAAGAGAACACCATTCAAATCCAAGATTGTCTATTCTGAGTCCAGCTCAAACTCCACCCACTAGCCCCCACTAACCCCCTTGGCTTGTAGTCAGAGGCTTCTATTATAAAAGAGCCAATTTTAAACTTAATCCTCGCAGAGGAGCTAATATGCCATGCCAAGGAAACTCTGTTCTTGGTATAGCAGCCTCTGCCTGCTGGAATAATATTCTCTTTAAGCATTACCCTCTCTTTATCTCCCTCACCTATTTCCCTAATGAGACTTTATATCTCTCTGCTGGGATTTCTCTGCTAGAAACTTTACTTCTTTGTCAAACCTTATCTCCAAGGAATTCAGCCTTTCTATTCATGCACAGCAAAGGCTGACTTCCTAATGCCTATAATAAACTTCTTCTTATCAGTCTAGCTTTTCGGGTTCGTAAATTCCTTTGCAAAGGACCTCTGCACCACCAGAAGGGGGTTCCTACAACTCAGTACCTTGTGCCAAATCCTAACGGGATTTAGGGGAGCCAAACCTCTTCATTTGCTTCCCTGAACCCTGCCACTAACCTCATCATTTAACTCCCTGACCACCAGGAACCTTAATCTCATTATTTTGGTTCCCTGAATCTAATCTCATCATTTGGTTCCCTGACTGGGAACCCCCAAAATCTAAATCTCATCAATCTTACTGGATCTTGACTCAGGAATGCTAGAGATAGATCTAATGATAGATAAAGATCTAAAGAGAGAAAGCCTTCAACTTTGTATCATCTGCACATTTGATAACCCTCCATCTATTCTTCAAATCATTCACTGCACAGGTGTCAACCTGTTAACCTGCACAGGACTTAGGACAGACTCTTAGGGAATACCACTATAAACCTCCTTTCAAGTTGATATGGGTCTATATATCTGCTTTTTGGTTTTGTTCATTTAAATAATTGCAAACTCACTTAAATGCATCATTTTTAGTCTAGTGGTATCAAACTCAAATAGAAACAGATCATACATTGATTTAGAAAACTAGAAATTAACATTATATAGGTTGTATTGTGTTTTAATTTATTTTGTTAAACATTTTATTGTTGGAGTCCAGGTCCTATAGTGAATTTAGGGTGTGAATTTACCAGGACCAGGAAGAGAGAGTCTCAAATGTGAATTCTTCAAAGATTACAGATCAAAGACAAATACATATACCTCAAATGCTCATAGATTTGATACAAAGTACACTCTTTGAAGTTCCTATAGTTTTCTCTAACAAACGAGATCTACTGAAATGTAAATGATTAAGCCCAGGATCTTGGCCAATTAGAGATGCAAATAGTCGAGACACATATCAGGGTAAAGTTTATCATACCATTGTCTCAAGTATCTTTCTCCCAAATGCCTTTAGTCTCTATTGTGAGCTCTTTTTCCTGTCCTAAGTTCAAAGGTTTGCCTTTAATCCAAAAAGTAGTGTTTAAATTTTGCTTCAGTTGCTAGTTATTAATTTATTACACTGACAAGAAGTCTCTGCTATTTCAATAAGAAAAGGGAGTTTTGGTGAGCCAAGTTACTGTAAGATTTAAGACCTGGAATGAATTCTTACCTCCTGGCTCTCTACATTTTGTAATTATATTTTAATTTGATTTGGGCTCTATTCTGGAGTTTTGTGGGCTCTGAGTTTGACACCTCTGATCTAACCTATACCTCTCTATTTTCCCACAAAGATAACATGAAAAATTTTGTCAAATGCTTTGCTGTTATCTAAATAAACTATATCTTTGGTGTTCCTCTGATCTACAACCCCAGGGCTTTGCCAAAAAAGGAAATGGGGTTAATCTGTTCAGCAATCTAGAAAAATTATCTGATTTTTTGGGGTCTAGCTTTTTTTCATTTTTTCTTCCTTTCCCTCCCTCCACATTTCCCTTCTTCCCTTTCTTCCTTTCCCTTTCCCTTCTCCCCCTATAATTCCCTCTCTCCCTCCCTTACTTGCTTCCTTCTTTCCTTCCTTGTTTTCTTTTCTCTTTTTTTGTGATAGACTGTCTCTGTTCCTCCTGCCTGGTTCTCCCTCCCTCCCAATTCTGGAATCTGCTATGCCTGGCACCTTGAAAAGTTGTCATGTGGAAGAGGGATTAGGTTTCTTTTGTCTGATCAAAGAGGCCAGAACTGGATGGAGCAATGAACAGAAGTTGCAAAAAGGCACATTTAGGTTGATGTAAAAAAACCCCTAACAATCAGGGTCACATCCAAAAATGGAATAGAACACTGTAGATAATACTAGGCTCCCTACTACATGAGGACTTCAAAGGCTAGATGACCAATGATCAATTGTGCTGTTGGGATTACTTTTCTAGTTGTTAAATGGACTAGGAGGCTATTGACAACTCTTACAACCCCAGAATTCTGTGCCATGGTAGAAACTCTTATCTTCCAGGTAGGTTTACTTATTTTTGTCTCTGTGCCTGAGGTGATAGTGATAGGAAATCAGTTAGACTCATTTTGGTTATTCAGTCAGTTCATAAACATTTATTAAGTGCCTACTATATTCCAGACATGGTGCTAAGTACTAAGATGGTCTCTGTTCTCAAGGATCTCATAGTCTCGTGGGAGAGATAACATATAAACAATTATACACAATGAATCTCTATTTAGGATAAACTGAAAATAACCAACAGCATTAAAATTAAGGAAGATTAGGAAAGGCTTCCTGTTTAAAGTATTATTTTAGCTGAGACATGGAGAACTCTAGGTAAGTCAGGAGGTAGAGATGAAGAGGAAGAACATTTTAGGGATGGAGGACAACCGATGAAAATCTCTGGAGTTGGACATGGAGTGTTTTACTCAAGAAACAGCAAAGATATTAGTGTCACTGGATTGTAGAATTAATACAGTATTACATATAAGAAGTCTGAAGATGCAATAAAGAACAAATAATGAAGGGCTTTGAATATCAAATACACATATTTTATATACCCCCCTCCATATAATTCACTCACATATACATATGTACATAAACACATGTATGCATGCACACATACATGTTTGCAAACTTTAACGCACTGTATATATGTGTCTATATATATACATATATATATGTATGTTAGCTATTATAATAGCCTTAGCTAACCCCCTTTTCTTCCTCCTCTCACACACTCTGTAGTGTTGATCATTGTACTCAAGGCCCAGACCTTACGCATCTTCCCCCCTCTGGATTATGGTTTTATCCTTGTCCCACCAGGAAAAATAATCTAAACATATATTTGTTCTCTATTGCCTATTCCCAACCCCATGCCCTAAGTTGTCCAATGTTAAGCCAAAAAACACCCATTGTAAATTAAGATTTGCCCCTATGGTATGCTGCTGTGTATGAATCATCAGACTAATTCTTTTGCAAAAATCTCCTTAAGACTTTGCAGTCAAGTATGATCTGTTCTTGATGAAACACTTCTGGTTGGCTGTTTTCTTTTCTAGAAATTCAGAAACTATCTCTTTAATAATACATTCTAGATTTTGACCAGGAATTGAAGCTCACTAGCATAGACTTTGTTATGAAGAAATTCTGTGAGCCTCTGTTTAAAAGTATGTATTTTAGCTGATTTCCCCTATTTGATTAATTAATTTTTATTTTTTGAAACTTTAAAACTCATTTTGATTTCCTTCCCTCACCTCTTTCTTCATTGAAATTATTATCTTTCCAGTCCAGGATTTGATGTTTTTGTTTCCCATTAGTATTCCCTCAAGTGAGCATTCCTTTTGATCTCCACTGTATCATTGGTTAGAGCAGTATTACTGGTATTTATATGTACTTCTTAGAATCATGTAATATTGACTGTATACATAGCTGTCTTGTTGATTTCAGTAATATTAAAAGTTTTATTCTATGCTAATTGTCTTTATGCTTTTTAATCCTAATTTTTATATGATATAGGAGAAGAACTAAGGAGTTAAGTTTCTTGTCTAAGGTCCCACAGCTTGTATATGTTTAAAACTTGCACATGTGTCTACCTGATCTATCTAGTATACTATGTTTCTTCTAAAGTATGCTACCTATATATTATTTATTTGTATCTGCACTATTACTTTGCAGAGTACATTTCTTAATTAAAATTTGAGCAAAATGAGGCTAAAATAGAATCAGTTCCTGAGCATAAAAACAAAGATGTTATAAAAATATTGAAAAGTATTATAAAAGATTTTGGAAAATACAAAGTAATCATTTATAGGTAGGTTTTCCATTTCCCACTTTCTAAGGAAGTGCTTAAAATTACACTGTATAAGTGGGTAGATGTTTGCTATTAAAGGAAGCTGACAGTACATCTAGCTAGTGCAATGGGGACTTACACATTTTTTAAAAATATGTATATTTTATTTCCTCCTTATTTACATGTTAAAACAATTTTTAAACATATGAGTTTTTTCTTTAAGTTTTGAGTTCCACATTCTATCCTTCCTTTCCTTTCCCCTTCCCTGAGAAGGTAAGCAATCAGATATATGTTACATGTTTATTCATGTAAAACATTTCCATATTAGTCATTCATATGAGAAGATTGAAAAAAAAAACAAAAAAGAATAAAAGAAAATTAAAATAACATATTTCGGTTTTTCTTCAAACAATATCAGTTCTTTCTCTGGAGGCTGATAGTAAACTTTAGCATTAGTCCTTTAGGATTGTCTTAGATCATCGTATTGTTGAAAAAGCTAAGTCATTCATGGTTCTTCATTGAACAATACTATTACTACTGTGTATAATCTTCTGGTTCTGCTCACTTCATGTTTCGAGTTTTTCCAGGTTTTTCTAAAATCATTTCATTTGTAATTTTGTATAGCACAGTAATATTCCATTACAGTTATATACCACAGCTTGTTTAGCCATTTCCCAACTAATGGCCATCCTTTTGTTTTTCAATTCTTAGCCAGCCAAAAAGAATTATAAATATTTTTCAAATATGTCCTTCCCCCACCTTTTTGATGTCTTTGGGACATAGGCCTAGCAATGGTATTGGCTGGATCAAAGAGTATAAATAGTTTTATAGCCCTTTGGGCTTAGTTCCAAATTGTTCTCCAAAGTAATTGGATCAGTTCACAACTCCATAAACACTGCATTAGTGTCCCAGTTTTCCCTTCCAACATTAATCATTTTACTTTTTTGACCTATTAGCAAAGCTGATAGGAAATCACATATTTTTTAAAAATTGTATTCTCAGCACTTAGCATAGAGTCTGACATAATTTAAATGCTTAAAAATAATATTATATATATATAATATAAATATAAAAATAATAATAATAAATGATTGTTGATTGATTGAATAACATACTGGAGTCTGTTTCCTGGAGTGTTCCAGCAACAAATACAAAAAAATACAAAATGTTTAACATTCAAGGCCAGTATTTTTACAACTTATTCCCTGACATACATTCTTCAGTCCAGTGATACAGACCTCCTGACTGTTTTGTGAACAAGATGCTCTATCTCTTAGCTCTGGGTTTTCTCTCTGACTTTTCCCCATGGTTGGAAACTTCCTCCTCTGCTCTGATTTCTGATGTCCCTGGCTTTCTTTAAGTCCCAACTCAAATCCACTTTCTATATGAAGTCTTCCTCAAGATATTTTAATTCTAGTGCTTTTCCTCTATTAATTTTTTATTTGTCCTGCATATCCAGATCTCTTTGTATATAAATGTATATATACTTTTATTTGTCTTCTCCATTAAATTGTAAACTCCTTGAGGTCAAAAATTGTCTTTTGTCTCTTTTTATATCACCAGCTCTTAGTACAGCGCCCAGCACATAATAGACACTTATTAAATGTTAATAGATTAATTGAATGACATTTAATGAAAGTACAATGGAAGTGCATGTAAGCATTCTATAGTTGTTTCTGGTCTGCTAACTATGGAGTAAGAAGTGCTTTTTGTTGTCTTTGTAGCCAGAGCAGGGGGATGTCTTAAAAAGGTGATCAGAAATTCAATCATTCTTTTTAAATTTATTTATTTTTAATATGTATTGCTTTATGAATCATGTTGGGAGAGAAAAAAAATCAGAACAAAAGGGAAAAACATTGGAGAGAGGAAAAAAAAGCAGAAAAAAGAAGTGAACATAGCATGTGTTGATTTATATTCAGTCTCTGTAGTTCTTTTTCTGGATGCAGATGCTATTTTCTGTCCAAAGTCTATTGGGATTGCTTTAATCACTGAACTACTTAGAAAAACCAAGTCTTTCTTAGTGGATCTCTCACTGCACATTCTTGCTGTTATTGTACACAATGTATTCCTGGTTCTGCTCGTTTCCCTCAGCAGCATTTCATGTAAATCTTTCCAAGCCTTTCTAAAATCAGCTTGTTCATCATTTTTTAGAACAATAATATTACATTATCTTTATATATCACCAATCATTCTTTTTAGCTGATATATTTCTTGGTTTGACTTCTTCACTGTTGTTATCTGGCAAGAGACAATATTATAAAGGATGTTGCCTTGTTCTTTATTCCCTCTGAGGCCAGGTGTGTTGTTCAATTGTATATGACTTTTTGTTATTTGGAGGACCATATCATGCCAATACTATCCATAAGGTTTTCTTGGAAAGGATATGGGAATGGTTTGCCATTTTCTTCTCTAGTAGATCAAGGCACACAGAGATTACATGACTTGACCAGAGTCACACAGCTAGCAAATATCTGAGGCTAGATTTGAACTCACATTTTACTGACTTTAGGCCCATCTAGTTGCTAGGCAGCATCAGGAAAATAGAATTTTTTGCTTGTATTGGTTTTCTTCTGTTGAGATTTAGGTGAAATAAATTAATTTGGAGGATATGATCTTGAGGGTTTTGAAAGAACAGGAGAGCAATCCTCTGAGAGCCTAGCAAACTAAGCTCATATCAAGGGAGGGGGAATGAACTTCAGAACCCAGCCCACACTAGCTGAGATGAGGATTTATCTGGTACCAATGCTGCCTTTGAATGTGAATTTGGACGGACCAATCCCATGTTGGAACTTAGCTAAGTTTGAGCCCATTTTCCCCAAATACTGAAGTGGAAAAGGAAAGAAGTGTTGTTTTTGTTATATATTTACATTAAATATTCTTTTGCAAAAGCTAACGATATTAAGTTGTTAAATGAAATTGAATTGCTAGTCAGTCACTGGCACCTAACAACATATGGGAGGAGGAGAGGGTACAGAGAAGATCACAACTAATGGCTTCTTGAGCCAATGACAAATCTTCAAGGGACTCCAGGAACTTTGAGGGGAAGATGTAGTCAGAGATACATTGCTATTAAGGATGGAAAGAAATAACTGAATCATTTTTGTAATTGCTTTTGTTGAGTTGTTTTTCAATTATGTCAGACATTACCCCATTTGGAGTTTTCTTGGCAAAGATAAAGGAGTGGTTTGCCATTTCTTCTGCTAGCTCATTTTACAGACAAGGAAATTGAGGCAATCAGGGTTAAGAGACTTGCCAGGGGGTCACACAGCTAGTGTCTGAATAGTCAATAGTTTTCAGTATGCCATCCTGGAATAAACTCTCTCTTCATCTCTCCCTAATAAATTTCCTCTCTTCCTTTGCTCAGCTCAGGTGCCACTTCATCTGCTCTTTCCTGACTGCTCCCCATAGTCTCCAGGTGAAAGTGATTTCTTTGATTTCAAATTTTCCTACAGCAATTTGTTTGTATCTCTATTTTCACACTATACTTATCTGTCTTCATGTTGGGCCACCCAATAGATTATAAGCTCCTTGAGGGAAGGGACTATGCTATTTCATCTTCATATCTTCATTGATTAGATCAGTATCTTTATTAAGTACTTAAAATTTATTTGCTAAATGATGAAAAAGTTTTGAATTCATCTTACAACTGGATACCGATAAGAACTACTGGTAAGAGGATTTTCAAAGGACTTTGTAAACTGGTTTTGAATAGATTATTGAATATGACCCCTTCCTTCTTTAAAAGAAAAGGGCATGGAGACAGGAAAACCCTAGATACAATTCTAAGCTTAGTAAAGGGAAAGGGTTGAAGCAACAGTTGCAGTTGTCTGTATTTTACTTGTTTAACTTCATAGTTGCAAACATTAAGAAGGGGATGGGTGAGTAGAGGAAGAGGGTTGTGGAGCAGGTTGCTCCCAGATCTATATCTCTATATATAACTATGTCAATCTAGCTTTATTAGATAATCCTTAAGGACAAGGTGTGTCACTTATTTATATTCCATAAAGCATCCAAAGTAGTATGCCATTTTCCCTGCAGTCAGACATTCATTTAATTTGTAAGCTTAACATATTTGCAATAAGAAATATTTGACACTAAGATAAGTCATTAATTAATAATCTGCCACCACTGACATCTTGCAGTTGCTGCTGTCGCTGTATTTTATTTAATGGCTTTTAATTTATTTTAAATAATTACTACTTAGAAAGAAAAATAAAGAATTGGTATATAATTGGAAAGGGTGAAATTTTCCCTACTATGGTAGAGATATCAGTAAGCAGTTTGCAAATATTCCTATTGTAACACCATTGGCCATTATTATTAATCATGTCCTGAATTCCACATATCTTGTCAGGGCTAACCTACGATACTAAATCTCCCACTGTTTGAAGAACTGGTGTTTTATTAGGGACAGTAAGGGAAGAATTTTGGCATTATCTATTGGATTAGGAGTTTGTTTTTCTAATACTCTGCATTCTAGGTTTGGGTGCCAGATGGTGAAGGGAAGGAAAAGGACTACATCCCAGGGTAAAATGGCATTTGCCCATCTTGGATGGGAGAAAGGGAAAGTATGTTGTATTGGATTCAGTAACAGTGAATGGAGGGAATAGGTTAAAAAAAAAAGTAGAAAAAGGGTGGCCAGGTTAATTGCCAGCAGATGAAGAAGCAGCAGGATATATTGAAAAGCATTTTTTTTCTGTCATCAGAAGAGCTCTGATTTGAACATCAACTTCAACATTATGGGCAAATCATTTCATCTCTCCAAATCTGTTTTACCTTAGCTCTAAAAATGGGGATTTTAATATTTATCCTATATCCTTTACAAGGTTATTGTAGTGAAGGTATGAGCTTCCACTCCCTTTCTTTTTTTTTTTCCTTTTTCTCTTTGAACTCAGATATGGAATTTGATTGACTTAAAGAACTCCTGGTGATGAATTGGTAGAGCTTTCAAACAGCAACACTTCTGTAATTTTTAGTCTTAGAAAGTTGTCTTGGAAAACTAAGAAGATAAGTAATTTTTGATGGGAAAACCATTTAATTGCTGCCAGTGGTGGTAGAGATCTGGAAGGAAAGAAAGGAAGGAAGGGAGGAAGAAAGAAGGAAAAAAGAGGAAGGGAGAGAAAAAAAAGAAAAAAGACAGGAAGAGAGAGAGAAAGGAAGGAAGGGAGGAAGAAAGAAGGAAAAAAAGAGGAAGGGAGAGAAAAAAAAAGAAAAAAGACAGGAAGAGAGAGAGAAAGGAAGGAAAGAAGGAGGGAAAGTCTGATAAAGATTGGAAGAAAGTACTTGGTGGCTATATGGAAAGTTTGACTCTGCAAACTTAATAGCAGAAAAGTTCTCCACTCCACTTCTCAGGCAAAGACTTCTTTGTTCATATGATTCAATTAACTCGTTTCCCATTGCTTCTAAGATAAACTGAAAACTCTGTTTAACTTTTTAAGACTTACATGATGAGTCCCCAACCTATCTTTCCAGTCTTCCTGTACATTACTTCCCCTCCCAAACTCTGTCCTATAGCCAAACTGGGCTTCTTTCTATTTCCCATATATGATAGGTCATTTCTGTCTCTATTACTTTATTTTCATTGACCATCCTAGTACTTTGGAATGCACTCCTTCCTTTTCCTTTGCCCCAGAGTTCTTCCCTTAAAAAAACCAAAAAACCAAAACAGGCTATATTTTGCATGAAGCCTTTCCTGATTCCTGCTATGCTCCCCTCCTCCAGGTGCTACCATCCCTCATAAACTATCTTGTATTTAATTACTTTGCATATAATTGTATTTATTCTCTTGATAGTTACACAATATGTACTTTTTGTGAACTTGTTTTCCTCATTAGAATGTAAGTTCCTAGAGTGTAGAAATTGTTTCATTCTTGCATGTCCAATGCCTGCTACAGTTACCTGCAGGTACAAATTAGGTTTTCTGTAAATACTGGTAGACTTTTGAAAAACACTCAAGGGATTAGATGGATAGGAAGAGGTGAAAGTTGTGTCTGGTTGGGATGAGAACTGAGTTCCCAAAAAATTGAAACAAAGGAAAAAAGGCGACTTTGGACAAAAGGGAAGAAGGAATGGGGAACCACAAATGTCTTTGTAGGTGATAATAAAGAGTATGCAGGTAAGAGGACGTAAGTGGTTCTATATTATTTAGGGTCTTGGGGATTGTGCATTTGGAGGGAGAGAGAGTCATTCACCTGAGAAGTCACCTAGTCCAATAGTCTCACTTTGCAAATCAAGCAACAGGACACCTCATAGATACTGTGTCCCAATCGGGATTTGGACTCAGGTACTTGACTCCAAAGCATTATTTCCTTCGCATCACACAGTGTTGGAGTTGGGGAAGCGTCAAACAAGCTTTGTAACTTTCCCTCTTGACTGTGTGTGTATGCGTATTGGGGGGAGAGTCGGGTAGGGTGAAACGTGGGGGTGGTCTCGGGGTCCCAAATTTAAACAGTTTTCAGTACCAGCGAGTATCCTTCCAGGGGTGTCCCTGCTTGGCTTGAGGTCGTCTCTGACTCAGTAGAGGGGCTGGATCGGTCCAGGCGGAGAGAGAAGGAAAGGGCGGGGGCCGGAGCTGGGGGTTGGGAAGAAGGGGGGGTCGGTGGAGCTTCTCCCACCCAGTTAGCTTTCGGGCTGCCTCTTCTCCAGCTGGGAGGCAGAGGCCGAAAGACTGGGAGGAGCCAGAGCCGGGAGCTGCAGCTGCCGCTGCTGCTGTTACTGTTGCTGCTACTTTTTCCCATCTCCCAGCCTCGGGCAGTCTCCACGGATCTGCCCTCTTGCTGCTGCTCCCCGCTTCAGGATCTCTAGCTGTCTCTCTCCTTTCCAACATGCTTCTGATCTTGGGGCTCTGCTTGGGCCTCCCGCTCTGTATAGGGCATCAGGATCCCCTGGTGTTGGCGGAAGAGCTGGAAGAGGCGCTAAGATGGGACGCCCCAGTAAGTATGAGAACTTTGACCGAGGATGATGGTGGGAACCGGTGGAGTGGGGAGTGAAGCGTTTAGCCTTTTTATAATCCGGACAGTCTATTCCTCAATCTCTGTTTCACTTGCCTAATTTTCTCATCCCTACTTCTTGTTTTGGAAATTCGAATGCCTGGTTCCCCCATCTTCTCCCTTGATTATCGGGGGTCTCCCCTTGTGAGTTTGCTGTCTAATAATCAGGTGCATTGCATCTGGCTCGCTCTTAACGTTTTCCAGTCTCTCAAGCGAAGATCCTTTCCCGCTCCTCCTCCTCACTTTCCATTTCAGTACTGGAACTCCAGGTTGAGTAAACTTCTTGGCCCCACTCACCGGCTGCCGGGGTTGTGGCAGCTTTTTAAACCCCAATTCTGATTTTGGAGCAAGAGAAGTTCCTCACTATATTCTGGGATATTTGGTATGTGGCTTCTTATTTGATCCCCGGAAGGTGATCTCATTTGATTGCTTCCTTGCAGGGCTCTAGGAAATGTCACTAATCTCCTACAAACGGGGGTACCTTATTTTCCCACCTGAAAGGTGGAGAAAACATAATACCCATTCACATAGTGTTATGAATAGATTTTGCCTATCTTAAACTACATGAGATATAGTGACTAGAGCCTTGGAAGAGGAGTCAAGAAACAAATTGGATACCTGGATTTGACTTCTCATTTTCTCATTAACTACTTGTGTGATTTAGAGCAAATCTCTTAAACTCTCTGTTTAGTTTCCTCACTCTTTCAAATGAGGAGGTTAGAGAAAGGATTTCTAAAACCCTTTCCAGCTTTAGCATTTCATAACTTGGATGAATGAGCATTGCTTCTTGGGAATGAAGAAATAGAAAAGATATAGGCACTTAACAGATGACTTTTGGGGTGTTCTTAATTTTTATTGGTATCTTTTATTTTATAACACCTGCCTTTCCCAATATGCCTCTCTCTCCCTCTCCTTCTCCCAGATAGCCATCACTCATAATAAAGAATTTAAAAAGGAAAACTAAAACCAAACAAAAAACCTCAGCCAAACTAATCAAAACTCCAGAGAAGTTTTATAGTACACACAGTGTTCTGCATACATGGCCTTCTACTTCTAGAAAGAAGCTGTGGGTGTTTTTCATATCTTTGGGAGCAAGGCTTGGATATTATGATTTCAAAGCATTCAGTTTCTATTGCTTGGTATTATTTTTTCCATTTACCTAGTAGTCAGTGTATATATCTTTTTTTCCTGGTTCTGTTTATTTTACTTTGCATCAGTTCATATAAGCCATTCCTTTCTTTTGTGTTTTCTTCATATTCATCATATCTTAAAGTAACATGTCATATAACTCTCTCTGGAGGAGATCTTCACAATAACTTTGCAAAATAGGTGCTATTTTAAAATTTACTCCATTTTACAGGTGAGAAAACTGAGGCAAATAGAGATTTAGTGATTTGCCTAAGGTCATAGAATTAATGTCTGAGGCCAGATTTGAATTCAGGAATTCCTGATTACAAGTCCAATACTCTATCCATTATATCACCAATTGCATCCAACATTTATCTACTGCAAATTATTTAACCATTCCTTGACAAATCAACATCCACTTGGTTTTCAGTTCTGCTATAAATATTTTCATATATATGGCAATTCTTTTTTTCCCCCACAAATCTCATGGGGGGTGTGTGTATTATGTTTAGCAGTGGAAATTCTGGGTCAAAGGGTATGGACATTTTAATCACTTTTGTTGCATAATTGTTTTTCAGAATGGTTGGATTAGTTCTTAGCTCTGTAAACAATGCAGTAATGTATCTATCTTCCTACAAATTCTCCAATATTAACTATTCTAATCTTTTGTTAAACATATTTTACCATCTCTCTCACTATTTTCAATTTTTTTTTCTGTAAAAAAGAAGCCTTCATATGGTACTACTGGCTGCCAGCATAGTGAAAATATCTTTTGCAATTATAAGGATGTGAAAACTCTTTGAAAAGCATAAAACAGTATGAGAGTATTAATGTAAAATGTTATATACTTATAGATATTAAAATATATAATGCCACCCTAGGTATCATCAATAGTTATATTTGGGAAAAAATAAATGAGTACCTGTTTCTTTCTCTAGAATTCCATAGTAGATACTGAAGAAAAACCCATGGAGGTATCATGATGGATATTTAAATGTTGCTTTTTCTCAATGGATGTTCTAATCTTTAAAGGATAAATAACTACATGTAATGTTATTTATCCTTGAGAGAGAGAGAGAGAAAGAGAGAAGAGAAAAGAGAGGAGAGAGAGAGCGAGAGAGAGCATGCGAGAGTGAGTGAGAATGTAGACATATGGAAAAGGTATAAGAGAAAGGAAGGGAGAATGAAGACATATGGAAAAAGTAAATTTTCAGGGAGGACCCCTGAAAATTATAGGACTCCCTAAAGAGCGCAGTGTAGTATTATACTTCTAGTTTGGGTGTGGAAATGTTGAGGAATCCAGAATGATAAGGTAGTGCAGCCTTTCTTTCTTTTCCAATATTCTCCAAAATGCTCTGCTGTGTTGTTATTGTGTGGCTGAGTTCCATCAATTCCTCTTGTAACGATCCCCAGCAGGAAATTCAAAAATATTTTTGTATCAGAGGGGTGGCATGGCATAGCTAGTGTGTGGGGCCCTAAAGTGGAAAAACTGGGCTCTCTCTCCATTCTATTACTCACTTGCTGTTTGACAGTAGGCAAATTGTGTTGCCCTTTTCTATTTTGATTTCCCCAAGGCACAAAAGTGAATAGTAATTTTCTATGGGCAAATAATGATTTATCCTTCATATCTCCCAGGAAATGATCTGAAATTCTTACCTACAAATACACCTTCCTATTCCAGTGAAATTAGTTAACAGCTGAACAACCTGTAGGAAGAGTATGCCAGCCGAAGGAAATATTTTGCATGGTTGATGTGTAATTATTCAAATTGGAATATGTCCAGACCACTGTGGCTGTATTATTCCTTGACACAGATGATAGATGACAACTCCAGTGGGCCAGTAATCTCTAGCCCTTGGTTAGGTTTCAAACTTGAAACAACTCTATTTGGGAACTCCCACCATGTTGGGTCATGAACTCTCTCAGGAGGAATGCTAACCCCTAGATTATTGCATTTTCATACAAATATAGAATCTCTGGATTAGGAGCATCAGAGATCACTTAGTCCAATTTGTACATGGACAGGAATTTGCTATCCATCCCTACCTCCATATAATTTCCCTCTCTGGGACTATACCTAAATGTTGGGGTAATTATCTCTTTTTCTCCCTCCCTCTCTCCTCTCTCTTTCTCCCCCTCTCCTTCTCTCCCACTCTTCCTTTCTATCTCTCTTTCTCGATGTTTTATATGTCTGTCTCTGTCTCTCTGTCTGTCTTCTCTGTCTTTCTATCTCTTTTTCTCTCTGTCTCTCTGTGTGTTTCTGTTTCTCTCTCACACTATTCAAATAAAATTAAATCACCACACATTTAGCGACTACTATCTGAGAGGCATTGTTCTGGGTCCAAGGCCCTATCTTTAAGCAGTTTACATTTCCTGATGTTCTTGCATAGTCTTTGCATGTTCTCAGATTCTGCCTAATTCTACTTTAATTCCTGACCCAGTCATACCGTAATATTGCCTTTTCTTTGGGGTTTTAGGGGATTTTTTACTATCAATTACCAACTCTCCTATTCCACTCTCCTTGCCTTTCTTCTTTTTATTTCTTCTTCTCTTCCCTTCTTATTTCTCTCCCCTCTTCCCTCTCACTTCCTTTTCATTCTCTATCTCTCCTGTTTCTTCTCTTTCTCTTCTCAAAGCTTCCTAGGAAGGATCCAACAACTCAGGCAAATCTTGACTATAATGACCTATGGTAAATCTAAATCAAGAGTTATTGAAGGGAACCCATGATGCCTCTCAGACCCATTCACTCCATTTATTTCTCCCCCTTTTCTGATCTAAATCATTTCTGCCTTTCTGCCAGAGGAGAATGTGTTTTTTTCTGAACCAATACATATAAAGAAGCTTAGATCTTCTGGGAAGAATAAAGTTTCTTCTTTACTCTCTTTTTCACCATTTATATCTTTTAAATGTCATAAGCTGTCTCTTTTCCTTTCCCCATCTCCCATTCAACATTGGTGGTCCTTGAGTTGGTCAGAGGAAAAAAAATTTCCCTTTAATTGGGTTTTTAAGGTGTTTCATTGTACCTAATAACTTCTTGTAATTGAAAATGTTTTGAAGAAGAGAGAAGAGTCTAATGTTTATGGCCTGGATGCTGTTATTGCTCTTGCTTTGATCCATGGGAGGTAAAAACTTGGTCATTCATCTTTCTGCATCCACTGCTGCTTCTGCTTTCCATAGGGATTGAGGTTCATTGAGCAGCAAACACACACTGATTGGAAAACACTCCTGCATTGGTAGTCATTGTCATGGACTTTTAGACCTGTAGGCTCTATTTAGTCCAAATCCTTTATTTTAAAGATGAGGAAACTAAGATCTTTCTTATTTTTATCCATTTTCTTCCTTTCTCTTCTACATAATCAGCTCCAGTCTGGTGCCTGTTGTTTTATCAACAATTTATTAAATGCCTACTATGGAATAGGTACAGTATGTATAGATGTTGGAGATAAGAGAAAATGGAGTCATCTCTCTTCTCAAAATTCTATCAGGAAAGGCAACATGTACATGAATGTATATATGTAGGTATGCACATATATGAATATGTATGCATACACATACATAAATATTTAAAATAAATAAATGTAATGAATAATTTGGGGAGAATCACCAGCAGCTAGGTAGGATTAATAAAGCTTGTTGTTTAAGTTGAGCTTTGAATGAAACTCGTGATTCTAAGTGGTGGTGGTAAGGAATGAATACACTTAAGGTACTTAGGAAAGCCTGTGGTGAAGAATCAAGACAAGTATTTTGCATGTGATATGCAACAGGAAGGCAAATTGGACTATACTAAAGAGTTTGAATGGGATCAATAAGGCTAGGAAGGTGTGTTGGAGATAGGCTGTGAAGAACTTGAAATGTCAGTTGCTTTTGTGTCAGTCAGTTATTTGTGACTCCATGGAACATAGCATACTTGGTCCATTTTCTCTCAAAATCTGTCCAAGTTTGTGTTCATTATTTCCATGACATTATCTATCTCATTCTCTGCTCCCCTCTTCTCCTTTTGCCATCAATGTTTTCTCTGACATCAGGGTCTTTTCTCATGAGTCCTGTCTTCTCATTATGTGGTCAAAGTATTTAAATTTTAGCTTCAGATTTGACTTTCCAATAAAGAGCATGAATTAATTTCTCTAAATATTGACTGATTTAACATTGCGGTCCAAGGGATTGTCAAAAGTGTTCTCCAGCACTACAATTCAAAATTGTTGATTCTATAGCACTCCTTATAGTCCAACTCTCACAGCCACATATTACTATTAGAAAAATCATAGCTTTGATTATATAGCAAGATGATATCTCTGCTTTTGAGTATGTTGTCCAAAATTGCCATAGTTTTCCTTCCAAGGAACAAGTGTTTTTTAATTTCATAACTGTAAGTCCTGTCTGCAGTGACCTTTGAGCTCAAGAATATAAAATCTGACACTGCTTCCATTTCTTCTCTCTCAATTTGCCAGAAGGATTTGCATTTGATATTAGAAGTAATATCCCTATTACTAGCTCTTGGAGCTTACTAAACTCCAACTTTATTGAACAGGGCAATGCCATGGACAGACCTATGCCTGTGGAAGTTAAGTGAAGAATGAGAGTGTGTGTGTGTGTGTGTGTGTGTGTGTGTGTGTGTGAACTTGAGATGGGAAGCTTAATTAGGAGGCTATTTTAATACTCCAGGAAAAAAGTTGATGATGGCTTGATCTAGGGCCATTTGCATGAGTGAGGCAAAGGGAATGAGTTCAAAAAATGTGGAGGTACAGTTGACCAGACTTGGTAAATGAGAGGATGTGGGCTGAGGGAATGGGGAGGTGAGAATGACTCCTTTAAGCTAAGTTGTCCTTGCCTCATCTTGTCCCTAGTGTCTCCTCTTCCTTTTATTTTGTTGTCATTTAAACACATCACTTATGATCTTATAAAGGAACCCTTTCACTGATCCATCATCCCAAGGAACATTTACAGTTATTATGGATTCGTTTCCAGGTCCTGTCAGGGTGATTTGCCTGTATTGCTTTATTAATCTTCCCCTTCTAACCAAACACAGTCTTCTCTTTTTCATTGTACTTTCAAAGTATAAAAATGTATTCTAATGGATAGAATACTTAGTAACAATAAAACCTGGAATCAATTCCTGCCTCTGACATAATTGGTAATGTGATCTTGGGTTAGTCACTTAACTTTTCAATGCTCTAAACTAGGGCTTTTAAAACTTTTTCAACTCAGGAACCCTTTTCTCCCTAGTAAATAGGTATATACTGATAATAAATCATAATTTCATGACCACTACTTATGAGACCCCCATATGAGGTCACAACCCACACTTTAAGAAGACAATTCTCTCAACTATAAATTGTAGAAACAGTGACCACCTGTATTGATAGAAGATCCCTATATCAATGAAATCACTGATCAAGTCCCTACCATCTTTTCCATTGAGCTTCAAATTGCCAAATCACATCATGTTTCATTTTCTTGTCTAGACTAAGCTCAGTCTCTGTCAGCTTGTTGGATGGATTGATTAATAGAAGCAATGGGAAAGTACTCACAGAGGACTTCTTCTAAGATCAATAATTTTATTGTCATGGGTACATCTTCCCTTCTACCAGCCCAGTGAAAAGGACATGGTTACCTTGTATCTACCAACTTAGTGATGAGCCTCCCAAACCTAGTTTGGGTGGTCTTTAGATAACACTTGGATTGTGTGTGTCATAAATACCTATCCCCAGTCCCATTGTAAATGCCCAGCTCATTTGTTAGAAAACTGTCAGAGCTTGTGTTGCACTGAAAGAGCTTTGGAAAATCCAGGATTACCTACATAATGCAATGATACACTAGAGTAGGGGTTTAATGGAGGAACTTGGCATCCCATATAATACCTCTGGATCTTCGCATTGCCCTGACTTCTCATTTCTGGCTCTTAGAATCATTCCCTTCGCTAAGGACCAAATCAAGGCCACTTTCTATGGATTTTGTCCATCTTTGATTATTTTGCATTAGTATTTTTTCTGTGTCTATTTTAGCCTTCAAAGAAGGGGAGCTTAAAGCTGGGCCTGGAGTCAGGAGGGCTCATCTTCCTGAGTTCAGATCTGGCCTCAGATATTTACTAGTTCTGGGACCCTACACAAATCACTTATCTTTTTGCCCCAATTTTTTCATCTGTAAAATGTGCTGGGCAAGGAAATAGCAAACCACTCCAGTATCTTTGCCAAAAAACTGCAAAATGAATAGTTGGACATCACTAAAATGACTCAATGATAAGAAAACTAGAACTCTTTAAGAGCCAGGAGTGTTTTTTTTTTTCTCTTTGTATTCCTAAAACCTATCACTGTGCCTTGTAAATAGAAGACAGTTTCTGAATATTTGCTGAATTCATGAAATTGAATATTTAACTAGCAATAGTGAGACTTCCCAATAGGCACCAAAAATCCATGTATGAAAACCACACACACAAAATGTAACCAGCACTTTACCTTTTCAAACAAATTTTGATTCTGTTCATTTTAAGTTTGGCCTGAACTATAGCTATAATGATCCCTCAGAGAGACCTAGATAGTCATCTCAGAAGCAAAAAGCCTACTTCTCTTATTCTCTATGAAATCTGTTTACCAGAAAAATATATTTTACAAAGGAGAGACTTCAAAGAAAATATTTTAGATCAATCAAGCTCCAAGTAAGTCCCATAGGGGGTTGGGCCCTCTTATTGAACCATAGAGTAATTTTGAGTGGTTCCTGACCTCTCTACAATTCCAGGTAGAAAAACCTTATTGTTAAAAAAGACTGAGATATTGGAGTAGAACTGGGTAAGTAGCTGTTCCTTTGGTCTTTTACAGGTTCTGAAGAATTCTTCTCTGTTCCTACCTCATTCTGGGGTTCAAAAATTACCATACAGCCTGAAATTCTCATTGGGCATCTATATGGCTTTCAGCCTAGATACTATGTCTCTTTCCTTTTTTTAAAAAAATCATTGTTTGGACTCCCTTTTATGGAGATTCCATAGTGATTTAAGTAGTGTTCTCTAATCACCATCTAAATGTTAGCCTATGGGTAGCATAAAATGCTGAACTTGGAGTAGAGGAGACCTGGATTTAAATTTTGTCTCAGAGATTTACCTATAAGAACTTAGGAAAGTCACTTCATCTCTCTAAGTCTCAATGTTCCTATTTATTAAATGGGTATAACAATAACAATAGGAAAGTTGTGAAGATCAAATAAAATAATATGGGCATTCTCATTGGTAAACCTAAGAAAACTGCATAAATGTTAGTTATTATTATTTTTATGACAAAAATATTTTATCAGAAAGCTTATAGTCACAGAGCTATAATATTTCAGAATTGGGAGGTGCCTCAGAGGCTATGTAGTTCAACTCTTTCTTGAACAAGAATTTTTTCTACAACATACCAGACAAAGAGTCATCCAACCATTGCTTGAAGACCTCCTGAGGGGGAACTCCAAAGAAACCTATTCCACATTTGGATAGCACCGACGGTCAGGAAATTTTTTCACATGAAGCTTCTCTGCAGCTTTTATCCAGTGTATCCTACATTAACCCTGAAGGGATTGCTAATGTTCTGTATTCAGTACCAACTGAAATATTTTGCTGATGATCTTGATTGTGGCTAGCATTTCTATATCACTTAAAGGTTTTAAAGCACTTTGCAGATATCTCATTATTTTCACAACAACCCTTAGAAGTAGGTGCTATTATTCTTTCCATTTTATAGATAGAGAACTGAGGCAAACAGAAGTCAAATGAGTCGCCCAGTTAATATGTGTATGAAGTCGAATTTGAACTCTTCTTGCCTCCAGGCTTAGGGATCTGTCCACTGCATAACTCACATTTATGTAAAGCTTTTAAGTGTACAAATCAAATTCTTCAAAACAAAACCACTTTTAAGCTTCCTTTTAAGTCTTGTCTTTCTCTTTCATCAAGCTCCATCAATCTTTAGAGTTTTTTTCTTTTTTAATGTTAGGAATGTCCAGTATGTATCTTCCTTTTTCTCTCAGGGGAGAGACTTCCTTCCCTATGATCATCATTTTTAATATCTTATTATGAAATGTTTATTGTCAACTATTATTAGTAGTACTTAATGAAAAGAAAAAAAGAAGACATGATTCTCTTTGGATCTCCCATGGAACATAACACTCAAAGCTGCTTGGTACTAGAATGAGAAAATGTTTGTAGTTAGATTGTGAACTCCTTGCAGACAGGGAATATTTTTCTCTTTACTTTTGTTTCTAGCACTCAGCACAATGCCTGGAACATAGTAAGCACTTAATAATTGCTTGTTAACCTGAGACAGGTAGCATTGGTACCTATGAGAAAACTGAAGCTTGGACTTTCTCAAGAAAATTTCTTGCTTCCTCTAACATACTTTGAGTGAATATTTAATATTTATATCTCTAGTGAAGGTGTTTCCTGATATTTTGAATTAAATTCAATATTGACCACCAATCCATCAAATTTAGACATCTTAATTATATATTAGCTGTTAAAAGTCAGAGTAGTATTAATTTCAAGGCAACAAAGAAGTGAAATAATTTTCATCTTCTCTGTTACATATTGCCTTACTGGTTAAGCATTCATCTGGATGTAAGTATTTTGTCATAGCTTTAGGTAACAGCTCATTTAACTTCTGACATCGAATTTGGTATCCTTACAGCATCCAAAGAGTATGAAGAAGTATTCTGAATTTAAAAGACAGTTTTTTTAGAATAGGATCAAACTAACTCATAAATATAAAGACTCTAATCAGTCATTTATGATTATATTTCATGAATTTTTTTTTGTTGTTTTTTTTTTATTTTTATTTTTTACTTTTAGCAGATTGGACATCGAGTCCCAAGACAGATCAGGCTACAGCAGAGGCTGGTAAGTATATTCATTTGGCATCTGAAAAGCAGATTTTCTTCACTGTACTAATTCCTTTGAACTAGTCCTTGCCTTTGATTAAAGCTCCCTGAAAACTTATAAAGAAGCACTTGCATTAATGCTAAAGTTTGATAGTATTAAGCTTTGAAAGCCATTGTTGTTTTATCAGGCTTTTAAAAAATAGATGTGAGCTTTCCTTTTTGGCAAAGGAACAGATCATGTCAGTAGGAAAGCAAGGACAAACTACTTTAAAAATAATCTACTACATAAGGTTTCAAAGGCCTTCTTACAAAATATAACCAAACATGAAACTTTTTTTTTCCTTTTAACATTTCTCTTCAATTCCCCCTAGGGGCTTAAAAACAACAAAATCTTCTTAGTGAAGTAAACAAATGGGAACATCCACAGATGTAGGCTAAAGCTTCATGGAATGAAAATTGGGCAAGAATTTGAGTGAATTTTGGAGATTAGCAGATTGGGAATTTGGGATAACCTCCAGAAATTCTAATAACTTATTTTGGAGTTTATCTGTTACCCGACTACTGTGTACTCAATGATAAATCATTTCAAAACACTGAAAATCTCTATCACTCTCTAGGGTTTTGTTTTTTTTTTTTTTTAATGCTAAGAATGTCCAGTATGAGTCTTTTTCTCCCTTAGGAGAAAGACTTCCTTCCCTATGATTGTCATTGTTTATACTGTGTTATGAGATCTTCCTTCCCTATGATTGTCATTGTTCGTATTGTATTATGCGATTTTTATTATTAACTATTATTAATAGTACATATGAAAAGAAAAAAAATACATGATTTTCTTAGGGCCTCCCTTAGAATGATGCAGTCAGAACTGCCTAGCACCAGGAAGAGAGAGATGTTTGACGTTAGAATTCCAGCAGCATCCTTTGGAATTGACCATCCTTGACACTCATCTCTTGCTAACCAGCTTTCTCTTAAATTGTTAATCTATTATTTTAAAGGTAATAATATACCTTAGGTATATTAACATATACCTTATTATATAAGGATTTAATATATAAGTCCTTACATATTATAAGGACTTAATATTTATTAAATAAATAATAATTTATATATATTATAAGGACCTTAACAATTAGGTCCTCCATAGTGGGCACAGTGTTGTGTAGCTATACTGAAAGTATCTATTATTTCATGAGTATCCTCCATTGTTGCCAACCCCTGCAAGCTTAAGGAGATAGTTTTCATAAACTAAAGGTCATGGCATATGCTTATAATTCCTCTTCTCAGGAGGCTGAGGCTGGTAGATCACTTGAACTTGGGAGTTCTGAGTTGCAGCTGATTTGGTGTTCACACAAAGTCTGGCAATCAATTTAATAAGCCTCTGGGATTAGAGGGCTATCCCATTGCCTAAGGAGGGGTGAAATAGCCCAGGTCAGAACAGCAGAGAAGGGCAAAGTATTGGAATTAAGCCTGTGATAACCCAAGGTCATGTAATCAGTATCTGTCAGAGGCAGGAATCAAACTCATGTTTTCCTGACTCCAAGGGAAACTGTTTTATCATTCACATGTTGCCATATATTTTGTTAATGTTGTTCAGTCATTTTAGTCATGTCCAACTCTTTGTGACCCCATTTCGAGTTCTCTTGATAAAGACACTGGAATGATTTGCCATTTCCTTTTCCAGCTCATTTTACAAATGAGGAAACTGAGGCAAACAGTCATGTCTCAAGTCTCCAGTTCAGTCAGTTAACAACTTAGTGGCTATCTAAGATTATAAGTTTCAAAGAAATGCTGACCTAAATTCATAGATTTTAGAACTGGAAGGAATCTTAGAGTTAAATGAATCAGTTCTTTTCCCTTTCCCCCCAAACTTGATGTTTCTAACTCAATAACAAGCCAACAAGCATTTTAAAACAACTGTCTGTCAAGTCCTATGCTAAGTACTGGGGATACATAAAAAAATAATAAAAACAAACAAAAAATCCACAAGCTCTCATAGTCTAATGAGGGAAATAACATCCAATGACTTCTGTACAAACAGGATATAGACAGGACAAACTGGAGATATATACAGAGGGAAGATATTAGCATTAAGAGGCTTGGGGAAAACCTTGTTGGGATTTTAGGTAGGATTTGAAGGAAGCCAAGAAAGCCAGGAGACAGAGATATTAAAGAAGGGAGTTCCATGCATGAGGGACAGCCAGTTTTTGAAAATGCCTAGAATCTGGAGCATCTTGTTTGAAGAACAGCAATGAAGCCAAAGTCATTGGAGCACAGAATACTTTGTGGGGAGTATGATGTCTCCCTTCATTTTATAGATTAAGAAATTGAGGGCCAGAGTAATGAAATGACTTTTCCATGGTCACACAGTTAGTGTCTAAGGTGGGATTAAACCTAATCTTCCTGCCTTTTCTGGGAACTTCCCCACCCAATGCAATCACAAATCAATTCTTATTTAAGAAAAAAGTCAATGAGACCTGGGCATATGCCTGGGGTTAATTCAGGTCATCTTTTTGTTACTTGATTTTAAATAACTCAGCTTGAGTCATGTTGAGGACTTTGGTTCATGGATTCCCAAGGTCAGACAGCCTTTCAATCTGTTTTAGCTTTCCTAGGAAATAATGAAGGAGAAATTAGATTGTGTCACAGGAAGAACTTCCTCCACCCTAATTTTCCATTTTTGTTTCCAAATTAAAAAAAAAAAAAATAAATGAGAGTTTGGAAAGGGTTTTGTGCCATTAAGGAATACTCATTGTGAGATGATTGAAGCAACTTTTTATATTTCCTTTGTTCTCATATACTTATGTAGTTTCTCACTTTGCTAGGCATTCAAAGACCTCTGTGATCTTGTGTCTCTACCTATATGATCTGTCTCTTAAAATATCACTCCATTCTAATCGGCCTCACTCTGGCACTGTCCTAGGACAGGTTATTCCTATCTCCATTTTTGCTTATATCCTTTCCCCTTCCCTTTTTATGATGTCCTTTCTTTCCTTTTAAACTTATCTATATTCTCAAGATCTAGTCAGGTTCTACTTCTTCCATAAAGCTACGTTTGCTTATCACACTTCTCAATAATCTCTAGGGAAATAGTTTCATGTAGTGGAAGAAGTATTGTATTTGGAATAAGAAGGCCTGGATTCTAATTACAATTTTTACTTACTGCCCAGGTGAGCTTAGTCAAATCTCTTTGCCTCTCTTCATATATGTTGCCATATGTAAAATGAAATAAATGAGATAGCTTTTAAAGAACCTTCCTGAGATATAAATCCTTTTCTCTAAACTCCGATACTATTTAGAGTAAGTACCACACAGTATAATGTTTAATTTATGGACATTTCTTTCATTTTCCCAATTGGATTGTATATTCATTCAGGGAAGAAACCATGTGTCATTTTCCCCATGTCCACTCCTATTTCAATATGTGCTGTATGAAGCATGAAGTGGAGTATGAAAAAGACTATCAACCATTCTGGAGGGTGGGAGGCAGTGAAGAATGAAGAAGAAAAATATAATTGGTAAACTATTTTGAGCTAAAATGCCTCTCCTTTGCCCAATATTCAAAGACCTCTCAATCCTATTACCAGCCTATCCTTCTATTCCTTTGTTAACCAATTTATCTTTCTAATCTTGTTATTCTCCTCCATACATTTTATGCTCAAAGAAAATTTGTTTGTTTTCCTTCCACAAATATTCTTTGTACTCTTTCACCTCCATACTTTAATGCTGTTTTGTAGGCCAGCAATGATGTTCCTCTCTCACTTTATCTATTAATTTTCATATTGTTATGAAAAAACAATTCACAAATCCCATCTCCCCTGAAGTCTTTCTTGATGCTCTTGGTTGTTTCCTCCTCAGGCTTCACATAATTCTTTGCTTTATAGCCCTTTTAGTGCATTTATCTGTGTGGGTAACTTACTTCTATTAGAATCAAATAAACTCAATGAAAATAAGAACCATAATTTATTAAAACTTTTTATTTCCCTACATTTAGCATAGTGCTCTATATACAAGCACTTAACAAATGTGTGCTAAACAAATGGACCAATGATCTACCATGAGTAACATTGAAAACTTTCTGTAGTCTTGGTTCTTCTCAATAATTCAGTGATCCAAGACAAGCCCGATAAACTTTGGATAGAAAATGCTATCTGCATTCAGAAAGAGAGCTATGGAGATTGAATGTAAATCAACACATGCTATGTTCACTTTTTTCTGTTTTTTTTCTTTTTTTATTCTGTCACGGTTTTTTCTTTTTGTTTTGATTCTTCTCTCCCAACATGATTCATAAAGAAAGGTATATTTAAAAAGTTAATATGCATGTAAAAATAAAATAAAATACATATATGGAAAAAGAGAAAACTTTCTGCAAACAGGTCTTAAACTTTTTTATAGAATTATTTTTTTTATTAAAAAGAGTAGAATTTCTTAGTGTAATCAAAAAATATTCTTTTCCTGTGAAATGGATGTTCTGTTGTTTCAAACTTGAAGCACCATTTTTAATAAGTGCTAAATGATGGCCTGAGAAGTAAGGACAATATGTCCATATATGATAATATTTCAGACTATTAAACAATATAGATCTGGATTCCAGTCTATTTGCATTTCCATTTTTTTTCTTCTTTGACAATATTTTATAAAATCTAAATGTTAAAATTGGAAAAAAAATTATTTTTATGTACCTAACTCTTCAGCACTTCTACATGGTTCAGAACCAGAAACCCATATGATTTTATCAGTGGAAATTAAAATTACAATTAAAAAATAAATATTAAAGAAGAGGAATTAATCAGCTGCTTTGCCACTGAACCCTAAGTAGCATGGGATCTTTCCATTCAATCCTTGATTGTAACTTTCTCTATGTGTTTGTTGCCTTGGCTCATTGAAATATGAGTTCCTTGGGGAGAAGGATTCTACTACTTTTCTGTTTGTATCTCTAGCATTTACACAGTGCTTTATGCAAGTAAGTACATGAAAATACTTCATTCACTCAGAAATTTTATTTCCTAAAATATTTTATTTTTATAGGTGAGTGGGACTTTAATATTTATAATACTTTTGTTGCTTAATTCTCAGAGGACTTGTGTGAATTAGTGCCATCAGTGCTGATAGGATGAGTTTTATAGATAACCCCTGATGGAAGGCTTCAGTGAATAGTTACTGAAACAAAAATAAAAGCATAAAGCATTCTTTTAATTGAGTCCTTTATTGAAATGTGTAACCAATTCAGTGGTTTTTGATTATCCATATCTTTTAGAGGAATCTTGAATTGCATTACAAAGTTAAAACAACATTGATCACTTTGTACTTGGAATCAGAAAGAATGAGTTTGAATTTTAGCTCTGATACTGACTAGATAAGTGATCAAGAGCCAATCATTCCAACTCTCTGATCATCAATTTCCTCATTTGTAAAGTGGGGATAATTTTCTGATGATATCTATATCACAGGGTTGTTGTGGAAAAAAAAGCAAGATTTACTCTCTGGGGAAAAGTAGATGGGAATCATATGATTTAGAATTGGAGAAGAGGAATGGATGAAGGGGAAAAATAAGAAAAAGGCCTCTAAATTACCCCCAAATTTTCCCAATGAAAAAAATACTTTTTTGAATTAAGGACCAACCAAGCATAGAGAATAATCAGTAGTTGTTTTATTTCCCATAGAAAACCAAGCCCTTGATGACGCACTTTTCGGTGAAATCTACCATTATCTCTCGTTATGCCTTCACCATGGTTTCCTGTAGCCTGTTGAATCGGGCATCAGAGGACAAGGAATTTGAGTTTCAGATGCAGATCCCAGCTGTAGCCTTCATTACCAACTTCACTATGTAGGTGGTACAAATGTCGAAAGCTTTACACGAATCTTATACTGTAGGATGCTCAAAGTCAGCCCAAAACAATACAGATGATTTAGAAAATGGTGAAGATCCTTGGTGGTGCTGATAACGGGTTGAGAATGTTAGAATGGAAAGTGTATATGTTTCTGTGTATTTGTATATATATACCATATACATAAAAATACATATATGTATATATTCTACATATATAATATAGATACACTATATATATATTTATATCCTATATATAAAATAAAATACACACATGTATATTTATGGTAGTTCAAGAGATTTGAAAACTGCTTTAAACTATCTAGAGCAGCAGATCTGTTTTGGGTCTAAGTCAAACTCAAAAGGTTTACAAAACAGGGTGGTGTTTGGGGTTTAATTTTAGATCTGGGCAAAGGTCCAAAATGGCACCTATTTTTTGTGTGTTGTTCTGGTCCTATCCTGTTTTGTGTATTTAAGACAGATGGCATGATTTACTCCTGCAACATTATTTAGATTTTATGGGTTGAGTCTTGCCATTCAGACCTGTTGAAAATTGCCCAGGAGAGAAATGAGCAATCTGTGGGTAGCATCCTGGAACTTTTTCTTTCTGTACATTGACAAGAAAAATAAAAATATTTTTCTAAGGTTGCTATGGTTACATGTACCTTATCTCAAATTGTCTAGTAACTTCAGCTTTCTTTTCTCTTGTAGGGTTGTTGGAGACAGGGTTTATCAGGGTGAAGTTACAGAAAAAGGAAAGAAGCATGGTGATAGGGCAAGAAAGCAAGACAATAAGACCTTGGAAGATAATGGGTAAGTATCATTTAAAGAATGGGTTAGTTTTACATTTGGAAAATCTTGAATGGAACAGCATTCTTCTAACCTCCCATATTCAGTTTCCCTCTTTCTCAGTTCTGTCTGCTGCCAAAGTGTCTTGAGTTTATCAGTGTAATAGCTTCATCAGTTCACTATTCCTTATCAAAAGTGGAGAGCTAATATTTTTCAATTTTAGTTGTGTGAGGTATCAAAAGCCATTTAGAATTCTTAGCTGAGTAAAGAATGAAACTTATACCTTGACTTCAGGTCTTTTCACCTATCAAATTGTTTAAAATTTCTTTTCACTGTTTTCCCCTTGATTTCTCCTGCAGAAAATGGTGTTGATTTTTGTGTTATCTCTCATTTATGTAGTAGCATGATTTGGCAAGGGTCCCTTGCTATGGAGTAGATAAGGATCTTATCTACTCTGGCTTTGGAATCAGGGTGATCTCAGTTAGAATCTTGTCTCTTACACATATAGGCTGTGTTATCCTAGGCAAGCCCCTTCATCTATCAATACTCTAGGTAAATCTTTAAGATTGTAGGTTGTAGAGAAAAGAGAACTATACATCCAGTTGCATAAAGTCACAGGTCTGGTCCCCCCTGCCACTGGTCATTATTTGTTATCTGCCCAGCCACTTTTTGTCTTTATCATTTGTGATTCTCCAGGTTTCTTGTCTTCTCTCTTATTCCATTTAGTGCTCTCATTGGAAGGCTAGGTTAGAAAGAACAGGAATATGATGAGGGAGGCTAGGGCAACAAACAGCTCTGTGGTGAGATGGTTGAAAGCTGTGAAGTGAGTATTATGGTGACTTTGGTTTGTCTTTACAGTGAAAAGGGGACTGAGACTTTCAGTGCCTCTGTCAATATTCCTAGCAAGGAAAAAGCTGCCTTCTTCCTACATTATGAAGAGCTTTTGCAGAGAAGACTGGGAAAATATGAGCACGTGATCAGTGTCCGGCCCCAGCAACTTACAGGGAGATTGCACGTAGAAGTGAATATCCTGGAAAAGTCAGGCATCGTGTCCCTTGAAGTACCACCCCTGCAAAACAGCAGGCAGAAGGGCAATGTGAAAGCGGAGGGTAAGTAGTGGCTATGATGCTAAACCTTTCAGATTTTGATCTCTACTCTTTACTATGGCAAAGCAATAAGCAGCATCCATGTTACACAAGGATGACTACCTATGTGGTATGATTTCAGGATTGCAGGGAAGGATTCTTATGCTATAGAATAAAATTTTTATTTATTTGTTTTCATGAAAAATGAAATTGTTTAATGAGGATTGAAAACTCATTAGGACAGTGGCACCTGAAATGTACAAAAGAGGGGCAAGTAGGATCAATTAAAAGAATCGATTACATTCAAGAGATGATTTAGAGGTGACCTGATAGAGCTATCTTCAAATATTTGATGAACTATCATATGTAAAATATGGGGAGAGGAAATGTATGATTCCTCCTTACCACCCTCCATAGTAGTCACAGAAAGCTTGAGCTTTAATCACATAAGATGTTGTCATTTTTCAAAAATAAATTTTTACTTGTTTTTTAATTCTTACATTACCATAGTTTTGCCCCAATATCTTTGCCCTTCCCCTCCCAGAAAGCCATTGTATATAACAAATAGTATTTTAAAAGAAAAAAGAGAATAGGATCAGTTCAACTAATCAAGACATTGACACTGTTCAAAAACATGTGTAATGTTCAACAGCTTTGGACCTCTCACCTCTCTGAAGGGATGGATTGGAGGTTGGGATCTCTTCATCTTGTTTGTCTTTTAAAATATTGTAATGTTTGCTTTTTTTTATATGTAGGTGGTTGTTCTTTCCATTTACATTATTGTAGATATTGTGTATATTTTGTTCTTGGCTTTGCTTACTTTACTGTGCTTCAGTTCAAGTAGATCTTTTTAGGACTCTATATCACATTCATTATTTTTTTCAATGCAAAATTCTATTCTATTCATTCATGTATCAAAATTTGTTTAGTCATGTACCATCCAAAGTGTATTTATCTAACATTATTTCTATTTTTCTGTTATTACAAAGTGATACTATGTATATCTCAGTACATATGGAAATTTCTTTTTATCCATGGCTTCCATATTGATTTCCAAATTGGTTGTATCAGTCCTTAGCTTTACCAACAATACAACAAGTTGCCTATGATCCCACAACCCTTCCAGTGATGACTACTGTAATTTTTTATCATCTTTGCTAATTTTTAAGAATATGTAGTAAAACTTCAAAGTTGTTTTGATTTGCATTTTTCTTATTATTAATTATTTAAAGCATTCTTTCATGTGATGGTTAATATTTTTTTCATTTTTCTTTTGAAAATTGTTTGTCCATCTTCTTTGACTACTTATCTATTGGGAAATGGCATTTGTTTTATGCATATCTATTATTTATCTATTCTGAATATCAAACCCTTTATCAAAATTTGATACAAATTTTTATCAATATTTTCTATCATAATTTAATACACAGATCTTCCTCATAGCTTCCCTTCATTGCCTAGGTGCATTAATTTTGTTTGTGCAGAAAATTTTCAGTTTCATGTAATCAAAATTATCTATTTTATTTTTTGAAATTGCCTCTATCCCTTGTTTGTTAAATGTCTTCTACCTAAACCTATGAATAATGTATGATCTTTTTCTCTTCAATTTTTTACAATATTATAATTAACACTAAACTCATGTATCTATTTAAAGTAGATTGTAGAAAATAGTATAAGCTGTTAATATAAGCCTAATTTCTGCAGAACTGCTTTCCAGATTTCCCAGAAGTATTTATCAAATAGGGAACTTATAAGTAATTTAAGTTTTTGACTTTATTGAATACTGGATTATTGGGTTCCATTGTTTCTGATTCTCTCTGATCTAGTCTATTCCATTTAGCACACAGTTTTAAAATCAATATCAAATGCTTTTGAGGACTATTGCTTATAATATCTGGAAGTGTTCTTTCCTCTGGATCCCTACCTCTTTTCATCATTTCTCTTGATAATTTAGATCTTTTATTTTTTTCCAAATTAATTATCATTTTATAAAATTCTATGAATTTTCTCTTTGATAATTTGATTAGTATAGCATTCAAAGTATAAATTAATTGTGGTATATTTTCATTTTTATTATATTGACATGACTCAGCCATGAACCCTCCACTCATTTAAGTTGTACTTCATTTCTTTAAAGAACATTTTGTAATTGAATCTATACAAGTCTTTTCTGTACTTTGGTAAATTAATTCTTAGATATTTTGTGTATTTCATCATTATTATGTAGAAATGCAATTTTTTTTTTTGGTCTGTGAACTTTTTGAATTATTTACTTGTTTCAATAAGTATTTTTGCTGATTCCCTAGTTTTTATCTCTTCATCTATCTTTGTCTTATTATCTTATCTTTATCATCTTGTTTTCTTGCTGTTGCCAACATTTCCAAAATTATATCAAATGATAGTGGAGAAAGTGAACATCCTTGCTTTGCAACCATATTATTAGAAATATTTTAGTGCATCTTCATTGCATATAATGCTTGTCTTTAGTTTTAGTAGATGCTTTTTCTTTCTTTCTTTTTTTAGTTTTTTCCAATTACATGGGAAAACAATTTTTAAAAGTTTTAAACATTTTTGTTCCAAATTCACTTCTTCTCTTTCCTTCACCTCCTATGAAAAAGTAATTTGATATAAAATATATATATGCAGTCATACAAAACATATTTCCATATCAGCCATGTTGCAAAAGGAGACACAGACAAAAAAAAAAAAACCAAGAAAAATAAAGAAAGTTTTCTTTAAAAAAGTATGCTTTGATCTCCACTCAAACATTAGTTGAACTAGAGAGATAGCTCCCAGTTAGTTATTAGATTAGTTATTAGAAGATTGACCTTTGAAGGAATAACCTCAAGTAACTGGATTTGTTCTATTTAACCCCCAAATATAAAATGAGGAACCATAAGTGGAAGGTGCAGAAAGGGCAAATTTAGGTTCAATGTAAGGAAAAAACTTACTAATAATTAGAGTTTATCTTTTCTGTTTTTATTATATATCATGTACTCTGTACAGTGACTGGAACTTAGTAAATATTTAATTATTGTTTATTAACTGATGGGGATGGATCTCTTTCATTGGACTTCTGTAAGAAAGGGTTGGAGGAATACTTGTTTGGCATATTGTGTTAGAAATATTTGGTATTTGAATCCCCAAAACAAGTTTGAAATTTTACCATTTGAATTTCATCCTTATTCATTTTGACCCAAATTGAAAAAGACATCCTTGAGAATGACAACCTGTTGAAATTTATCCTTAAATTATATTTTTCTTGTAAATTAGTGAATTAATTCAGTGAATCTTTTTTGAAGATTGATAAGGGAAGAAGGGGAGAAGGGGAGAATTTGGACATACACTGGTGGTTTTTGGAGGGGAGAAAAGGATTGGTAAAGGGAAATTTGACTTCATAATTTTGCTTCTTCCTGTCATTATTGCTTATATACTGGCTCATTATGAGTATTATAAACTTTTATTTAATAATCAAGTGTGGGAGGAAGGTGGTTTAGAATATTCTGTCAATTGAACTAATATTTGTGGGTCTCTTGAATTTCTGTTCTGAGAAATGTCTCTCTCCTAGAGATGATGAGAGTTTTGTAGTGGTGGAGGAGTGGGTTCTATGCAGCATAATTTGATGATAATTCAATTAAGCATTACACTGAAGCTTTAACAAAGGGATTGGCTGAGTTTAGGCCCATTAATTTAGACCAAGGGATTTTTGAGAACTGTCAGGCTTGCTGCAGTGGTGTAACTGAATTATTAGCTGTTTCTCATAACTTTTGCTCTTGCATATTTAAGTGTATATATATATATAATGAGTTAATAAGGTCTTTTGCTTTGGTAGAATGGTTGTTTATTCAGGACCTCTCAGCATCTCTGAAACATTCTTCTAGAGTAACTATTGATCTTTTAGGGGCTCTTTATTTTAAGAATGTAATTTTATTTACTAGTTGTGTCAAAACAGATAGATATATCATGAGTTTTGTGAGAATAAACTGAACCAGACTACATGGCAGGTGCAAAAAATAATGCCCTTATCACCACTTCTCATTTCCATTGCTCTCAAAGTTCAGACATTAATGTTTCTGTGAAATTGTACTGTGATAAAGATGAAACACAGGATGTTTTGAATTTGTCTGAACTTTGCTTCATGTTTCAAATGAAAAAAAAAAAAAAACCACCTCAGGGTTGATTGGAAATCAAACTGTTTGGCCTAATACCAGGACATTTGTTGGAAAGGTATAAATATGGACTCAAATCAACAGATTCTTCTGATGTTTGGAACAACATTAGCCCCTTCCCTGCTGCCTACGTGCACAGGACCAACTATTCTTCATTCTTTTTTACTTGACCCTTCTACCTCCTCAAGCTATTGCCCTATTTCTCTCCTTCTCTTTGTGGCAAAAATCCTAGAAAAAAACATCTTTACTCCTTTGCTTCCTCTCACTTGTCAACTCCTTGGAATTTGGCTTCTGGGCAAATTCCACTCAGCAGGAACTGCTCTCTTCAAAGTTATAAATTATTTCTTTATTTTTTGAAGGTAATTGGGGTTAAGTGACTTGCTCAGGATCACACAGCTAGTAAGTTTTGAGGTTAGATTTGAACACAGGTTCCCCTCATTCTGAGGCTGGTGCTATAGTCACTGAGATACCTAGCTGCCTTTTAAATGATCTCTTAATTACTAAATTTAATGAACTTCTTTTAGTCTTTGTCTTTGACCTCATTTTATCATTCCATCCTCCCCCAATACTCTTCTCCCTTGGATTTTGTGATACTTGTTTCATAGGTTTTTTTTTTCTGTCTGACAGCTTCTACTTAGTATTCTTTGCTAGATCTTCATGTTGATCTCACATGCTATGCATGGACTAGCAGATCTCTTTTTTTTTTTAATTATAGCTTTTTATTTACAAGATATATGCATGGATAATTTTTCAGCATTGACAATTGCCAAGCCTTTTGTTCCATTTTTTCCCTTCCTTGCCCCCACTCCCTCCCCCAGATGGCAGGTTGACCAATACATGTTAAATATGTTAAAGTATAAGTTAAGTACTATATATATGTATATATATATATATATATATATATATATATATATATACACACACACACATGTCCAAACAGCTATGTGCTGTACAAAAGGAATCGAACTTTGAAATAGTGTACTATTAGCCTGTGAAGGAAATAAAAAATGCAGGCGGACAAAAATAGAGGGATTGGGAATTCTTTGTAGGGGTTCATAGTCATCTCCCAGAGTTCTTTCTCTGAGTGTAGATGGTTCAATTCATTACTGCTCTATTGGAGCTGATTTGGTTCATTTCATTGCTGAAGATGGCCATGTCCATCAGAATTTATCCTCATATAGTATTGTTGTTGAAGTATATAATGATCTCCTGCTCATTTCACTCAGCATCAGTTCATGTAAGTCTCTCCAGGCCTTTCTGAAATCATCCTGCTGATCATTTCTTACAGAACAATGATATTCCATAACATTCATATGCAACAATTTATTCAGCCATTCTCCAATTGATGGACATCCACTCAGTTTCCAGTTTCTGGCCACTACAAAGAGGGCTGCCACAAACATTCTTAGCAGATCTTTTTTTCTGGATTCTCTTTCCCCTACATTCTCTCTCAATGATGGATTCAATTAAATGTAGTTAATTGTAGATGGTATCTAAACCTACATGTACAATGATAATATTTCTCTTGAGTTTCAGTTCTGTATTAACAATTTCCTGTTGGAAATCTCTATATGAATGTCCCATAGGCATCTCAAATTCAACATGCACAAGATAGATCTCATCTTTCTCTCCAAACCTATATCTCTCCCTAAGCCTTCTGCCAGAGTCCTAATCATTCTTCCAGTTTCCTTAATTTGGAACACTAAAAATAATCTTCAACTTTCCTTTCTCCATCACCTATTCCTACTCCTACATTCAATCAGCTGACAAATATTTTCTAGCCTATCTCAGGAAAATGTCTCATGACTTTCCATTTCTCTTCACTTACACAACTACTACCCAGACTTAGGGTATCAACAGCTTAGACTACTGTTACAGTCTCTCCTTTGGTTTATCTGCCTCAATTTTTTTCCTTCTCCAATTTTATCTCCATATATGACAAATTGATTTTCCCAAAGAAAGATTAAAACATGTCATAGATCTAGACATGTCAGTGAGATTCTTTATTATAAGTGGCTCAGTCATTTTCAGTCATGTCCAATTCTTTGTGATCGATCACATTTGGAGTTTTTTTGGCAAAGATATCAGAGGAATTTGCCATTTCCTTTTCCACTTCATTTTATAGATAAGGAAATTGAGGCAAACAGGGTTATATGACTTGCTCATGGTTACACAGCTGATAAATGTTTTGAAGCCAGATTTGAACTCAGGAAGATGAGTCTTCCTCACTCTCGGCCCAGTACTCTATTATCTCTTAGCTAAAATACAAACTTCTCTTTGTCATTTGAAGTTCTTTGCAATCTGGTTTGAACTTATCTTTTCAGATTTATTACACATTGCTTCCCCTCATGTGCCCTATATTCCAGCCAAACTGGTCTATTTCTTGTTTCCCATTAACAAAATTCCATTTCCTACTTCCACACCTTTGCATAGCCTGTGCTCCTTGAAATCTTCTACCTCTTTGCTCTAACTCCTGGAATTCCCATTTAGAGTTAAGTGAGCTCATGAGTCAGTTCCTGCATAAAGACATTTTTATTTCCCCACTTACTCCTCAGCTTTTAACTTTTCACTTAGAAATTATTTTTGTGTATTTTTAATATTTATTTATCTGTGTAATGTTTGTTTACCCCAGTAGAATATAATGTCCTTGAAGTTTGGGATTGTTTTTTGTTGTTTTATGTTTGTCTTTGAAGCCTCACCACATAACGGCGTTTCTAGAAAGTGTTAAATAAAGGTTCATTTAAATGAATTAAATAGAATAAGAATGATAGATTTAATTACATGCATGGAGAAGATACAGAGCACCAAAGTTGTCCAATTTCAGACTGTTTCCCTCCTTTATCCTTTCTGCAAATATAGTATTAATTGTAGGGAAATTGGAAGAGGGCAGCAATGGGGGATAAATGGGCAGAATTCTATTAGAACTCAGCAAAATCCAAGTTAAAGCAATATGATAAGTGTTGTGTTCCTAGGACAAGTTCTCTGATCTTACTCCTAGTCTTTTTTGGAAGGCATATTTACTTTAATTTTTAATTTTAATTTTCAGTTCCAAGTTCTCTTCTTCCCCTCTCTAATCTCTTCTTCATATATCGAGAAGGCAAGAAATACTTTATCTATTAAAATATGAAGTCAGGCAAAATATACATCACATTAGCTATGTTACCAAAAAAAAAACAAACAAAAAAAAAAAAACAAGAGAGGGAGAAAGAAGAAAAAATGTTTAGCCATAGTTAGATGCATAAAAATAGCAATACATTATGTAAAATAATGGAGCAGATAAATTGGAGAACATTCTCACAAATTTCAAATACTTCATAAGATCTCTCGTGACTGCTTATCTGTCTTTGTGTTTCTTGTGGTCTGTGACCTCTCTTTATGTGGCCTATAGCTGTGGGTGCCTTTCAAAAGTGCTCAGATAGTCTTACCTTGACTAGCCCTAGAAAAATCCAAAATTAATCTGAGAACAGCTAAATAAAATAGGTCAACTCTAGTACAGCAAAAACAAAGAAATAAACAAATGAAACTTGCTGGAATCTAGAAAATGAAAAAAAACAAAACGGTTCTGCGTTTATTAGAATGAAGAAGAGTAGAATCTGAATGTCACTGAGAGAAGGAGAATTTAGGTGAAGTTTTTCCTTCATCATTCCATGAAACGGAATAGTATACAAATGATCTGGAGTTTAAACTTCAGAAGTTTGACCTAGCAAATTTCTTAATTATATTATTTTAGGGGTATAATATTGGTTTGACCAGCAGGTCATATAGGCAAAAGATAGGATTTTAATTCCAGCCATGTCCCTAAAATTTAGTCATGTATAACTTGCCTTGCTTGTTAAAATGTAAGCTCCTTGAGGGCAGGGACTGTTCTATTTTTGTATTTTCATCCCGTATTTAGTACAGTGTCTGACACATAGTAAGTGCTTAATAAATACTTGATTGACCATATCAGAAACCTCATTTATGTGGACACTTATGAGGTAAATTATGTATTTTAAGGACAACCTTAATATGTTACTCTCTGAGCAATCCTAGAAACTCCCCAAAGAACCCATAATCTCCTGTTTAATTTCTTACTGGTCTGAATATTTGGTATTCAATTCATATTTAAGGAGGAAAAAAAATGATGTATGGGAATTGCTAATGAGTGTGGGAAAAACAATCAATGAAAGGAAACAAAAGTGATGAAAAAAGGACATCCTAACTGAAGTGTTACTTCTCTCCTGTCATCTACTTTCCTAACAATACTGGAAAATCATATTTTTAAACTGACAGAAAAATGTGAACTTCTGACCCATGGGATATCCAGGACATTCTGATGCTGGATTCCCTGCTATGACATAGGTTGTCCCTATTTTCCATTTGCAGTGTTGTTGATTTTTTTTTTTTTAAACTATTGGAGAGGAGCCAACATAGAGTTGCTCATGAAGCTGATGGAAACAGTCTCTTTCCATAACCAATTCATTATCATAGAAACCAGTATCTAATTCAGATGATCATGGTCTTTGCTCTCTTCCTTGAAGCTAGCTTAAACCAAAATGGTAGCAGTGAAGGAAGTTCTCATACAGGAAAGGTCATAGATACACTATTGATATTGGAACATCTTTTCCCCTACTTTTTGCAAAAAAAAAAATTTTTTTTGCCAAAATATATTCTTTAAGGTTTGATAACTAATGTTGCAACTAACACTCAAACTTGAAATACGATCCTAGGCTTCTCAGAATAATAGTAGATAATTAAATTAGAAGTTAATGCTGTTCATTAAAATGGTTTTGCCTTTGGTATTTGTAAGCACTTTTCTTAAAAGTGTAGTTTTTGCTACTATTATAGGCGCACACCTATAATCTTAAGCTGCTTCCCAGGTTGAGGGTGTCACATCTTGAATTTGGAAGTTCTGAGCTGTGACGGCCTATGTAGGAATGGGGGACATTGGACCTGAAGCCTTATAAGTCCCTTGAAATCATTTAGTCTGGCCCTGCCAAGGCAACTGCTGGTAATGATGAGCTGAAAGCTAGATACAACCTCCTACTGCTTGAATTTTTAAGTTTAAAATTTTGTATGGCTATGAATGATGGCCCTTGGCAGAAAAAAGGTTCCTATCCCTGAAGAAAAGGTTCTTCAAAAGTTTTGTAACTAAGTTCTTTAGAAGTTTGTCCTAGCAAATTCCTGAATTATTTTATTTTTAGGGGCATAATAATATCATAATATTAAGATGTTGAGCCCTCAAGAGGGGAGAGAAGGGGCACCAGGTTATTAAGGAAGAACAAACCTGCCCCAGGTAGCAGATCAAAGCTCCCTTGCTAATCAGACTGGAATTGAGCCCATACAGCTTCTAACTTATGGGAGATGGGGGGGGGGGGGGGGGGGCACCAGGTAAGGAAGGAAAGAATGAAGGAAGAAAAAGGAGAAAAGGAGAAAAAAAAGGAATAGAGAAGGAAGAATAAAAGGGAGTAAAGAAGAAAGGAAAGAAGGAAATTATTAAGATGGTGTTATTCTTCACAGTAATAGGAAAATTAAGAAGAGGCCTTGAGGGAAATGGTAATAATTTGAATATAGTGAGTTTAAGATGATTATGGGACATAATTTTGCAAGTGGGTTTGTAACAGATAGCTGATTCAGAATTGACTACAAAGTAGTTACTGAGATAGAGTTAGATAATAAGATAGAATTAAGGTTCTGTTCAAATGATTTCTATTGCTGCTGCAATCCTCTTCTGATTGTCCACACATGTTAGTGCTATTCCTTTGAAATTATTGCGTTCATTAACCTGGGTCCATGTTATTTTTTCATAGTAGGATGCAAGCTTCTTGAGATGAAGAATTATTTGATTCTGGTTTAGTATCTCATTCCCCAAGAAGGAGATGGTTGATAAATACTTAGTAAATGATGAATTAAGATTTCATAGAATCCATAAAAAAAGGTTTTCTTTCAAAAAAATTAAATGTTTAGTTTGTTTAAGGCAACATACTATGTTCTGGGTACTTACATGGATCCTGACATCAAGAAACTCATATTATAATGGGAGTTACAACCGACAAAAAAAATTTACATCTAAGATCCAGTGTGGGTAGAAGGTAATTTCAGAGGATAAGCACTAGTGAGGGGAATTCTTTTAGAAAGTGAGATTTTATCTGAGTTTTGAAGGAATCCTGGGAAGCCAGGGGACAGACTTGAAGAGAGAGACTATTCCAGGTGTAGTTGAAAGTCTTGCAGTCTTGGAAACTCTAATTAGGCTAGTGTAGCTGGATTGTGCAGTACTGGAAGGAGTGTAAGCTGTAGGAACAGTGGGAAGTTCGATGGTCTGAGTTATGAAAGTAGTGAATGCCAAAAAGATGGTTTTATATTTGATCTTGAGGTAATAGGGAGTCACTATAGTTTATGGACTGGGAATGAAGTGAGTCATGTGATCAGATTTTAGGAAAATGACAGCTGAGTGGATGATAGATTGAAGTGGGGAAAGATCAGAGGCAGGGAAAGACTAAAGAAAATTATTTCAATTCTCCAGGTAAGAAAAAGAGTGGGCACTGTTTAAGTAGAGAGACGCTGTGAAAGTAGAAATGGCAGCACTTGGTGGCGGGTTGGCTATTGGGAGGAGGAGGAATCGGTGAGATTGAAGAGTAGAAGATCACATCTAGATTGTGAGCCTGGGAGTCTGGGTAGGATGGTGGTACCCTTGACAGTCATAGGTAAGTTCAGAAGAGAAGAACATTTGGGGTGAAAGAGATGGAATTCTGTTTTACACATAAAGAGTTTGAAAGGAGAACCAATAATGGAGGGAAATTCTATGGCTTGATATACTACCAATAGAACTAATTTTTTCTAATCTGGATCCCTGCTACACAGGAAATGAATATGGTCTATGTGCCATTTTTATAAATAGACTAAATAAAATTAGAATACTTGTTTATCACTAATTAGTCTGTAAGGGAGAACCTCACTAGTTATTAAGTTGCTGGTTTTTTGGGGGAAGTCCCAATAATAATTTATTTATTAGCAATACAACATACATAAATTTGCTTTTAAAAATATCCGTCTCCCCCACCCCACTCCTCCCATTGATTTCCCCATTAAAAGCTTCCTCATCATTAGCTCCTACCAGATTTCTTGCTGTGATAGTTACTTCTTAAACGTTCCTCACTCTGGATGCTACAGTTGGAAAGGTATGCTGCTGTTTGGCCCATGTGAAATATTCCTGTTCACTTGCCAGGAAAGAAAGTTGCGGGTGGTTCCCTGACATTGTTCAACTCTTAGATTGTTCAGGTGCATATCATTCAACCCCTTAATTTCTTGATGCTGAAAGCAGATGGAGATCACGCGGTTTTGCTTGTCCTGCCTTTGGCCCTAATATTGTCAGGGCCAGCTGTGTATGGAGTGACTCAGAAATACCCTTATGTGGTTGTTTTGCTTGATTAGAACAGATCACAAAAAAAACCTGGTATTTTTCTTGCTACTCTATCACTGGTGAGTAGTAATCCTTTATGCATGTAAATTTGTTCTTATCCCTTTATTTTTCCACAAATTTATTTTTTTAAAGTCTTTTCTAGTAGTTAATTTAGTTTCTAAGTTCTTTCTTCACTAGGTGATCTATCGTCATGTCCAGCTATGAATGAATGAATGAAAAAACATTTAAATCTTTACTAAGAAGCAGCACTATGCTAGATTACAGATAGGAAAAATGAGATAGATCCTACTCTCCATGAGAACACACTCTAATAGAAAGAAGTTACAGAGTTCTTTTTTTCATGTCCAATGAAGTATAAGAAATTGTTCTAAGGGTGTCACTTTGCAAGGTGTCAGCTTTTTACAATAACTTAGGTCTAATTTTGCCCATAAACAGGACAGTGTAAAGGAATTTTGGAGATATCTTTTGTAACTAGGATTTGTAATATTGATTTAGGCCCCAGCTTCTTAAATTGTGGTTCATGATCCTAAATGGAATCTTGTAACTGAATATGGAGGTTATGAAATTATGATTTATGATCAATAAATGTTTGATTTATATAACTATTTTATATACTTATATTCATAGGGCTATGTAAAAATTTCCCGATTGCACATGGGGAAAACTGAAGAAATCCTGCTATTATAGGCATACCTTTACCCCATCTACTCCTATCTCCTACACCTAACCAGATCAGTTCCAGGAATACAAGCATAGTTTGGAAATGAGACCCTGGCCCTTTAGTAGGCAAAGTTGTATCCAGAAAGGTTAATATATGTCCCAAAGACTAGATAGGTTGGTGAGGCTGCCTTTGTTTAATTTTTCAGAGGGACTTAACACAATGTGGGCCATTGAGAGAGTCATCAATATGAGAAAAGAATCTATTAGTGATAAAACAATTATCCTAGAGCTTTTGACCTTTTTTTTCCTTGAATCTTACTTTGCACTTCAATTTCATCCATCAAAAGTTGTCTAATTATACTGCAAAAATAGCTCTCAAACTCTGCACCAAAATCCACCTGTTGAGAGCCCAATGATCTCAACCCAGTTGTGGTTGTACCTATGTGCTTACTTGATTTACTTTTAACAAAATGGGTCTTTAGGTCCCAGGTGAGGCCATAGTTAAAATGAACTATTTAGCTGTTTTTTCCCCCTAATGGGAAATGTATTGACATATGTGTTTGAAAAACAACATTCTAATGTCACCGGATGTTGACTACTGTTCTCCTACAGTACAAAGGGGACCGCAGTAAAGAGCAGTCAGTAAATCCCTCTTTTCAATTGCTCAAACTCAAACAGCTTTCCAGCTGGTTCCCTAGAGTGTCATTCCTCAGGACTAAATTGTTTTGTACCTCTAGTTATTCCATATGGCCTTTGGCTTCCTTCTTCCTCAAAGGGATGACTCATCACTCAGTATAAGCATCTAGGAAAAGAATCAGTTCTTCTTTGCCAAAAGCAGCTGGTGATGTGGTACACAGAGCATTGGGCCTGGAGTCAGGAGGACCTGAGTTCAAATCTGAACTCAGACATTTATTAGCTAAGTGGTCCAGACTTAAACTCAGTTTCTTCGATTGTTAATTGGGGATCATAATTGGGGATAAAATGAGATAACATTTGTGAAGTACTTAGCACAGTGCCTGCACATAGTAGGTACTATCAAATGTTAACTGTAATTATTATTAACTCTCAACTAGATTTTAAACTCCTTGAGGGCAAGAACTATATATGATTTTTCTTTGTTTCTCCTCCAATCACCTAGTGTATTATACACGAAGCAAGCATGAATGAGTGATAATGAATTTTATGATTTTCTGTCACTAATAGAATATGACTTCTGTATTGCTTCTTGGTTCTAATATAGCATATTATGTTAAAGAAGCACCAGATTTAAAGTAGTCAGCAGGATTAGCTTTGATTTATAGTGGGGAGAAGGAGACACTAGAGGGCTAAAGTATATTAGTTTGCTCTGGGATTTCTGATAAGTCACTTAATCTATTTGTTTCATTATTACGGAAATGAAGGATCTCTTAGTTGGAAGGGACTCAGCAACCATGTCCTTCACTAACAATATCTCTCTACAAAATCCTCAATAAGTTATCATCTGGCTTCCCCTCTAACTTTGGAATAACTCTAAATATTAAAAGTGTTTCTCTTCTGCCAAAATGAAACCTGCCTCTTTGAAATTTCAACCCACTGCTCCTAACAGGCATCAGGATGGGAATTCAAATCCATGTTCTTTGGTTACAGGTAAATGGAGAGATGGGGACAGATTTGAGAGAGACATTGCAGGGAAAAAGCTGACAAGACTTGGAAACTTATTGGTTATAGTTAGGCGATAGAATTTTTAAAAGGATGATGGTATCCTCTATAGAAATAGGATTTGGCAGGTTTAGGGGGAAAGAGAAATCAGTTTCAATTTGAATGTCCTGAATTTGTGATACCTACAGGATCACCAGGTGGATATCTCAAGATAATGTCCATCCATGTGTTTTTAAGTGGAGTTTGAATGAAAGCACACCAGCCTCTCCTCTCAATCTTCTCTGCTTCTTGTCCACTGTTTTTCATACTAATTATAGTTCACTAGCAGGGAGCCCACTAATTAGAAGAAGTGTTGGAAAATAGGTCAGTTCTAAGAAGATAAGCTGCCTGTTTCACAGTATTTATAATACTAATAATTTTATTCAATGCTTCTAAAGTCACAAAGTTCTTTTCTCAGGTAGAGTAGAAACAGAGCTTCATGAATTGTGAGAAATACGAAGAACCTCAGAGATAAGCCATTCCAATCTCCTCATTTTATAGACAAAGAGATTGGGATCTTGGGTAGGTCCAAGGTCACACAGCCAGCTAATGAATAGCAAAGGTGAGATCAAAATCCAATTATGATATCATGGAAAGAGACCTGATATTGTAGTCAGAGGACCTGTATTCAAATCTTGTCTCTGATGCTTAGCTGTGTGACCCTGAGCAAATCACATAAGTTTGCTTAGAATTTAGATTTTTCTTCTATTAAATAAGTGAGTTGGTTAAATTGTTTCTGGGATGCTTTCTAGCCCTAAATTTGTGATTCTATGATTCTGATTTCTAGTCCTATCTTTGTATCATATCATAATGTCATGTGAGAAGGTTAAGTGATGAGGTCTCTGGAGGCCTCATGATGAAACATGCTATCTCTTGACAGAGAGGCAATGGACTCAGGATGCAGAATGACATATAGATATATAAATATATATTTTATGTATGTATATTTGTGTGTATATATGTCTATGTACATAAATATGCACACATAAGTGTATATGTATATATGTGTGTTTGTGTGTATAATACAGCCAGCCAGTAAATGAAGGGAAAGAAACTTGAGTTGGGTTCAAATTATAAATATTTATAACAAGGAATTTAGAGTTTTTTCTTCCCCAAAGTGGGATAGAGAATGTAAAGAGAAAATAGATATTTATGTTTAATAAGTATTACAATAAAATTTGAACCCAACTCTCCTGACTCTATCATTCTTTCTACCACACTCCATGGCTTTTCTGCCTTGAAGAGACTTGAAGAAAAAGAAAAATCAAGTTTCTTTCCCCGACTTTAGTGAAGGCTACATATAAACTGTCCTTGAAGAAAAAATGTCTGTTCTCTGAAAGGAAATGTAGTTTCCTTTAGTTCTAGTGTAACCCTTAGGAGTAGGAAGTTTATTTTTAAAAACAAATTAAATTTCCTTAGTATCCATTTAAATCCAAAATCTATTGTATTCTGATAATTAGAGTTGGAAAATAATTAGGCAGCCTCTCCCACATAATCATCTTTGGTAGATTTCAAACAGGTGACCAAACACTTAGAAGTATTAAAGCAAAAAAAAAAATACTTTGACTTTGTTTCAAAATCTAGATTTTTATTTCTTCTGCAACCTTTGAAGACACATGGTTTATAAGGTGTTAGTATTATACTAATTATAGTCTACTAAAAGGGAGCTTAAAGGACCAAGGTGAAGAATTTTTAATTATTTGTCCGTGTGCATGTGAGATGATTATTAGTCATGTGAAATTTCAGTGCGTATTTTGTAGTAATTTTAATTTCCACTGAGAATTTTTGATCAATAGAAACTACTGAGAAAATATTAAAATGTGTCACATAGGGAGACATTTTAGTTCATAATGATGGCATTATATACTTCATGCTTTTTGCCACATTCTGTTATATAAAAATAAGACTCACCATTAGAATGAAATTCTGAGTGCTATAGTTGTAGAAGGAAATTGGAAGTACCTGGAGATGCTAAGTCTAACTTTGTTTCTCTAAGAAGAAATGTACCTATTACATCCCAGAAAGATAGTATTCTTCATAATTATGTTTTCTTTTTGTTTTTCAGATGATGTTGGTCTACCTCCTTCCACAGTCATCAACCAAAATGAGACTTTTGCCAGGATTATTTTTAATCCTAGTATCATACAGCAAGCCAAGATTGCCCAGAATGGAATTTTGGGAGATTTCATCATTAGATATGATGTGAACAGGGAGCAAAGAGTTGGGGAAATTCAGGTAATGAGTTTGTGATTTCAGTTTTAATGTTTTCTGTCTACAAATTTCAGTTGAATTCATCTGTCTAAATTATATTTTGATTGTTATCTCATGTTCTTATTTCTGGGTAATGTTTAAGTCTCACAAAAATCTGTTTGCTTTCTCAAGATAGATATGCTACTGTGTCTCCCTCCCTGTGGGTCAGAGGTTCACATTCCCTATTTCCATAAGCAGAAGACCAGGTTGAACCAAACATCACTTTTGTCCTTTACTATAGGTCATGCAGTTATAATTTTAAGTTTGGTATAGATATTAATTAAAGTGACTCTTCTGTGGCTAATTTAGCTTGAGATTTTCTTATTCTAGAGCAGTGGTCCTCAAAGTGTAGTCCAAAGAATTGTTGGGGTCTCTGAAACCCTTTCAGAGGGCCTACAAATTCAAAATATTTTTTATTTCTAATATAGTAAACAGCTATAAATATAACCCACGTGAACAAAAACTCTTTGAACAGATCCTCAATAGTTTTTTTTTTTAACAACATGAAGATACTGAGAATAAAAGTTTGAGAACCAGAGAGTTGGTGGGCATGTCAGAATGTGTACTTAGAATGAGCATAGGATGCTCAATATGTTAGATAATAAATGAATGTCTATGGACAAAAGTGTAGTATTCCAAAGAGACTAGAGTCAAAGGAAATTGCATAACCCTGTTTATCAATTATGAATTTATTAAGCTCCTACTATGGGCCAGGCACTATGGTAGACCCTGGAGATATGAAATAATTTCTACCCTCTAGCAGCTCACATTCTATCAGGGGAAGCAGAAAGTATACATTTAAATATTTGTAATCTGTCTATATCTATACATATAGATAAATGTATGTGTGTGTGTGTATATGTGAAAATTACAGTTCTTATTTAAAATTGTGGCAATTATATGACCAATAACAAAGTGATTCTATTTCCACACCAGTTGAATGATCCTTTCAGAGGGATTTGACTGGAGTCCAATTTGAATATTAGGAATATTATGCATGACAATAATAATGAGTTCCAAGAAAGCTGAGTCAGTGGCACTGGAAAGCTCCAGAGAATTCGTCTATTTTTGTTTTCCCCTCTATATGTCCTAGGTTTTGACATATCTTCCCTCCTTTCCAACAGGTTCTGAATGACTACTTTGTGCATTACTTTGCCCCCAAAGACCTCCCTCCCCTCCCCAAGAATGTGGTATTTGTCCTTGATAGCAGTGCATCCATGGTGGGAACCAAACTTAGACAGGTGAGTGAGGGGCAATTGACTCCTTATCCTTGGTTTTCCCTCCACACTAGCTTGTGGACAATGGTCTCTTCTGAGTAAAATCCACTAGTTGCTGAATATCATTATAAAATTACAGCATACAACTGATTTTGCTTAGAAACAACACTCCATAACTGATTGGGTTAAATTGTTATAATGTCATCCTTTCAGCACAATGGGATTGGGGAGAGTGGAAGGACTAGCTGAATCTAATCTGATCATGCTATGGCAATGCAAAAACCAAGGTGACTGGTAGCATGAGGAATGTGATTGTGATAGGGATGTGGAAGTGGGATTAGATGTGTTTTTCTTGGCTCTGGAGGGCAAAACTAGAAGCAATGAGTGGAAAGTGAAGAGAAGCAAATTTAAGTTTGATATGAGAAAGAAAACCCCAGTCATTAGAATTAGCTGGAGTAGGATGGATGGTCTCAAGAAGTGTTGGTTTCTTTCTCAATGGAAATACTCAAAGTTGAGCATATATCTTTTCAAAGTTGAAAGATCACTTCTGAGGATGTTGTAGGGAGAATTCTTGGTCAAATAGAAATTTGAGGACCATTACAACTGGGTTTCTATGAAGATGTGACTAGAGCCAATTGTATTAAACTTAAATGAAAGCCTATTGATCCCAGACATTGACTTAGAAAACCATGAATTAATGTTATTTATGTTATATTTTTATTTATTTTTACTACACAGTTTCCAATTACATTTCAATCTAGTTCCCTCACCTTTGGACTAGACCATTGTTCAGGAAATGATTATGCTTAGTGATTGGATTCAGAGAATGTATGTTTCAAACTTAGTTCTGCCACTTATTTATGTGACTTTGGTCAAGTCACTTTATGAAGGTAAAGGAGAGTGGATAGTGATAGACTTGGAGTCATCAAGATAGGAGTTTGAATCCTGCTTCAGATATTTACTGCTTTGTGATGGTGAGCACGTCATTTAACTTCTTTGAACCTCAGTTTCCTCATATAAAATGGGATAATAATAGAACCTATATTACACAGGATTACTCTGAGGATAAGATGAGATAATATATGTGAAATGCTTTGAAAACCTTAAAGTATTATTATGTAAATGTTAGTTATTAATTTCTCTGAGCTGTAAAAGAAAAGGGCTAGACTTGAATATCTTTCACCTCTAAATCTATGATCCTGGGATGCTGTGATGTTTTCTGGAATCTATCAGAGTATATCTGTGTCATCTTATAGCATGATCTTGCCACCATGTATATGCTCCTAGCTCCCAATGCTCCCATTCTCCACCTTTTGCTTTTACTCTGGAATAGTAATTAGATTGGGCAATTAAATAGGCAGTAGATAGAGCTCTGATGTTGTAATCAGGAAGACCTGTGTTCAATTTTGGTTTCAGACACTTATTAGCAATGTAAGTCACTTAACCCTGTTTCCTCATCTACAAAATGAGGTGGAAAAGGAAATGTGTATTTTCCAAGAAAACTCCAAATGTGGTCATAAGGACTTGGATATGACTGAAAACAGTTAAACAACCCTCTTTTCCCCTTTGTTCCCCTCTGTGACCATCAATAAATTTTATATTTCAAGATTTAGATGAAGATAGGCAACAGAATCAGTCATTTATTAAGTATCTACTGTATATCAGGCACTAGAATAAGTGCTGGGGATACAAAAATAAACAAAGGACATTCTTGTGGAGGTTGGGATAACAAGCAAACAAATATGTACAAAAAGCCATAAAAATTCCAAGAGAGGATTAAAAGAGAAGAGGCACTAGAATTAATAGGGGTTGGGAAGTACTTCTGGTAGAAGACTCCATATGGTTTGGTCTCCTTCTTCTTTGGTCACTGAGTTATTAGAATGCCATTCCTTTCTAATCCCCAAAGCCTCGGCATGTAGTTTTGGCTATGAAGTTGAAGGGTGGCTTCTTTCCAGGAGAACCACCCCAAGCTATCCAAAAATCTGCCAGGGATCAGTGAGTAACTCCTTAATATAATTGCTATCTTGAGTGGGTTTGAAAACTGCTTACTATTTTAGCAGCTTTCAGCTTTTCTGAAGCTTCAACAATTCAACAGACGGTTGTTAATACTGCCATCTCTGCTGTGAAGAGCAGCTTCTGAATTCTCCAGCATGAAAAGTTTTTATGTGTTGAGACCTTTAGCATTTCATAGAATTATGGAGATGGAAGGAACGCCAAGGGTCATGTACTTCAACTCCTATTAAAGTATAACTCTTCTGTAACATCCTAGGAACAAATAACTTGGCTGGCTGATATTAGTGAAAGGCATGGGACATATTTCCAAGGCTAGTATTATATAGCATTAGGTGCAGAGGACACTTGGACTCTGTTGAGTACAGCTGTTTTTGAAAAAGCAGGACCAAAGATTTTGGACCCTTTCCTCATCCAACACCTGGGAGGAAACAAATGGGAGGAAAGGTGATAAATAATAGATGAAGCCCATGGATGTCGTGAGGCAGGTCCTGGGAGAGGAATAGCACAATGAGGAATCCTGGAGGTGGTGGTACAATGTTGGTTAAAAGAACTAGGCAATGAGAGTAGAGAGCCACAAGCCATGCCATCTGGGAAGAAAATATATTCCCATATCAGCTCTCTGGGTGAAAGCCCAGGCTGTCCCTTTTGATGTTGTTCTGAGGGACAGGGACTACATCAAATTTTACTTTTTTACATTCTAACCTCTGTTAGAATGTTTTGCCTTATGATGAGCTGGAATTTGCCTCCTTGCAGGTTTCATACATTGTTCTTAGTTTTGTCCTCTTGGATCCAGGCAGGACAAATTGCATTTTTCTTCTTTTTAAAACTTTTTTAATAGCTTTTTATTTACAAGTTATATGCGTGGGTAATTTTACAACATTGACAATTGCCAAACCTTTTGTTCCAATTTTTCCCCTCCTTTCCCCCATCCCCTCCCCTAGATGGCAGGATGACCAATACATGTTAAATATATTAAAGTATAAATTAAATACAAAATAAGTATACATGTCCAAACAGTTATTTTGCTGTACAAAAGGAATCAGATTCTGAAATATTGTACAATTAGCCTGTGAAGGAAATAAAAAATGCAGGCAGACAAAAGTAGAAGGAAGGATTGGGAAATCAATGTAATGGTTCTTAGTCATCTCCCAGAGTTCTTTCACTGGGCGTAGCTGGTTCAGTTCATTACTGCTCCATTGGAACTAAGTTGGTTCATCTCATTGCTGAGGATGGCCAGGTCCATCAGAATTGATCATCATATAGTGTTGTTATTGAAGTATATGATGATCTCCTGGTTCTGCTCATTTCACTCAGCATCAGTTCGTGTAAGTCTCTCCAGGCCTTTCTGAAATCATCCTGTTGGTTGTTTCTTATCGAACAATAATATTCCATAATTGAATTTTTCTCCTTAAATATTTGCAAACAGCTATTCTATCTTAATACTTTTGCCAAAGGGTTATCCATTTCCCCTCAATCTTATGAACTAAGTTGAAATGTCTCATCTTGACATGCCCTGAAATACTTTATTGTGACTAATATGGTCACATATTTGGGAGGGGGGGGTGGAAGTCCCTGGAAAGACTCCTGGATCAAGTGTTCTAATTTTCAATAATTAGCCATAGCAGGATTATGAATTTGGAAGAAAAGTAGAATTCTCGGGGAATTAATTTTTGAAAACTTTTTTTGGTTATTCAACACATTTCATGGCCATGTTCTTCCACATGATTCCATAACAAACTTGCTCAGGAAGTGAGTTTCTTCATTCTTCATTTTGTTGATATGTGAGGGCTGTTGGGTTTTTTTAAAAATTCTGGAACAATGACAAGCAAAGGTATTTTGATCTCATACTTCCCAGGAAAGGTGGCAGAGAGTGAGGGGGGGGTGGGGGGTGGTGCTGTAGCAAGCAAAACAAGAAAGAGAAAATGTCTTTTTTTTTTATGTTACCATCTTGTTGAAAGCATTGGCCTTACTCTCAGCAGAGTGTGCCCACAGGAAATATAAGATTGCCCAGACTAACAAGTGCTCATTTCCTTGATCAAGAAATTTATTCTTGGACTCTCACTTTCCGGGCTATCTGTGCCAAAAGAATGAGCACTGGTCCACCGATATTAAAGTCTGCCCCCAAAAAACCCTTCTTGGCAAGTGTGGCGTGATTAATACACCTCATAGGAGATAATTTACTTGCTATCGCTTTTCAAAAACTCATAAGACAATCAGTATGGTTCTAAGATAATACCAGGCTGGTTTCCCATACAACTTCTAAAAGGCTTTCTATTTTATCTCTTCAGTAAGGGTAGGGGATAGAAACCGAATAATCATTCCTGAGTTTCAGGTCTGTAATTGCTAATCTAAAATGAAGAATGTGGGACTGAATTGATTATAATGAATTCAATGTTCATTATTTCTCTCTCCTCCAGTGATTTGCTCTACTTCCTAAGGTTTTAGTTTCTCTAACAGTAAACAGAGCAGATCCCTCCCAGAAGACATTACGAAATCTCCTCTCTTTTTCTCTTCTCTTCCTTCTCTTCCTCCCATTCCTCCTTTTTCCCCTTCCCTTCCTCTCCTTTTCTGCCTCCTTCCTTTCTCACCTTTCCTCTTCCTTCCCTTCTGCTTCTCTCCCTTTCCTCCCTTCTCCTCTTCTCTTTTTCTCTTCTCTTTCTCCTCCTCCTATTCCTCCTTTTTTCTCCCTTCCCTTCCTCTCCTTTTCTTTCTCCTTCCTTTCTCACCTTTCCTCTTCCTTCCCTTCCCTTTCCCTTCTCTCCCTTTCCTCCCTTCTCCTTTTCTCTTTTCCCTTCTCCTTTCATCTCCTCTCCTCTCTTGGATGTCCAGGAGCTACTCATGGGCCAATCCCAATCTAATCAAAAGTGGAACTTTGTCTTGCTCTATTTCTGGCTTGGGCAAGCCTGCCCCTGCTTTGGCAGCCTGGTGACCCTTCTTAACCTTACCCATACTCAACCCTCCAAATCTCCTCTCAGAGGCTTGCCATATTAATACTAAGCTTAGTGTGGGCATCCAGTTAGCCTAGCCCACTGTAGCTCAATTCCTAAATTAAAATAAGCCACCAGTCTCTGGGATTTATACCTATGCCCCTCCATTTTTAACTGTTTTGTCCTTTTGAAAGAATGGGTGATACAACCTTTAGCTCGCCAAGCTCTATCATGTGCTCCCTCCCTGCCCCAATCCCCTACCAAAGAAGATTCAGTCAGTTTAGCATCCTAAGGGTGAATAATAAAGGGATAGTGGTTTTTAAACTTGATGACTTGACATTTATAGAGCAATAATCAAGCATATATAGATGACAAACATTGTTCCTTGCCTCCCACATCCCCTAGTTTAAGATTCAGAGTTAGGAAGTGATAGGGAGAAAATAGGATGCATGATTAGGATAAGAAGTGTATCTCCAAGGCTATTACATTAAATGAGCAAAGAGGATGTCAGAGAGATGAAGATATTTATCCCAAGTCCATGTCTACTAGTTAAGTGGTAGCATTGAGATTATATTCCAGGCTTTCTGAATTCCAGCCCTTATACTTTTTGTTTTTTCCAAAACCAAACCCAGAGACATCCTGGGAGGCTGATGAAGGTGTGCATCGGGAGCAAGAGCAGCAGTTGGAAGGGGCCAAGTGGATATTTGTCTGATCCACTTAAAAGAGAATTTGATGAATGAATATAAGGAGAGAAGAGAGGAGGAGGATTGAAAGGGTTTGAAGATAAATGAAATATTACTTGAAAATTCTTCTGAGAACCACTGAATTTTGGCAACACAAAAATGATGCAGAGTAATTCTTATCACTGTAGCCCTCTTCCTCCTCTCCTTCACCCCCGCCATTAACTGTCAGGTTGTTGGCTCTTGGTTAACATCTGAAAATGAGCCCACAAGAAGCGAGAGGATCAGCCACCCCTTGTCTTTGTTCTAATCTTTCTCTCTAGGGCAATGACTAATTGGAGAGTAATCTGAGGTCACTCCAGTTGACAGCAACTCTTCAGAAAAAGGGTGAATGCCTCTGTCAACACTTGGCCACTGACAGATCAGTGTTGTAGAAACATATCACAACTATGAAGAAATATGATTTGGGATGCATTATAGGCAGCAGAAAGAGCTGAAACCTCCCAGCTATGACTCAAAGATATGAAGTAATAGATGGAAGACTGAGAGCAAAATTCTTTTTCTCCTAGCCCCTTAGCACAGATTTGAGTTTTTAGTTTCAAAGAAACTTTTTAGTAATAGTAATATGACTTTTCTAATTCAAGTCTGTGTGGCTTCTTCAAAAAACTGAGAGACCAACAAAAATGTTCTGAACAACAATCAGCAGGATATGATTTGGTAAGAAATATCTTGAATCTTGAATTCTAGAGCAAAAATTGAGTACCTAGTCAATCAACAAGTATTTATTAAGTGCCTACTCTGTGTGAGGCATTGGAGATAGAAAGACAAAAATGAATTAAATCCTGCCTTCAAGGAACTTATAGTCTATGAAGGGAGATAAGTACATATATTATAAATTTACAGTATATATATATATATATATATATATATATATCTGTCTGTCTCTTGCCTCTCTCTCTCTCTCTCTCTTTCTCCTCCCCCCCCCCCATATAAATACAAATTAACTCGGGATGAACAAAGGTACTAGAAGTAGAGGCAGCTAAATGTTGTAGTAGATAGAGTGCTAGACCTTTTGTCAATAAGATTCGTTTTCTTGAATTCACATCTGGCCTCAGACAGATTTTATTAGTTGGCCAAGTCACTTTAACCCCTTTTGCCTCAGTTTTCTCATCTGTAAAATGAGGTGGAGAAAGAAATGAAAAACTACTTTAGTATTTTTGCCAAGAAAACCCCAAATGGAGTCGCAAAGAGTTGGACATGACTGAAAACGACTGAACAACACCACCAGATATAAGAGGAATCAGAAAAGACTTCTTGTAGAAGGTAGCACCTAAGTTTTGAAGCAAAGTACGGATTTTAAGTGGTACAGGTGAGGAGGGATGACTTTTAGGTAAAGGGAGAAGGAAATTGGAGTAGAAGTATGAGGAACCACAAGGAAGACATAAAGGAAAAGCTTGAAAGAATATATTATGAATCCATGTAGTGAAGGACTTTAAATGCCACATAGAAAAAGTCTTCATATTTAATTCTAGATTAGTAGGTGGAGGAGACCCTCAGACATCAACTAGTCCAAGCCTCTTGTTTTACAGATGAGAAAATGGATGTCAAGAAAATTGAAATATCTTGGCCAAGATCACAAAATCCACAAGTAACAGAGTCAGAATTGGAATCCTAGTCCTCTGATTCCAAATTCTGTGCTCTCTACTCTCTACCATGTTGCATTAAGTTGTTAGCAGGACCAAAGGCATATACACAAAAACGAGAACAGTGTATTCATGGAATAGTAAGAAGAAGTACTGGCTGGAAGACTGAGGTATATTAGTTGTATTGTAGATGGGCTTAAATTATGTTGAATCTTGAAAGCAGAAAGAATTTGGGATTTTATGTTGAGGGAAATTTGGAATAGCTTTTGAACAGATGATCAATACAATGAAAAAAAGGTTTTTAATAACTAATAAGTTTAAACTGAAAAAGTGAAAAAATAATATCCACCTCCAAAGAATTGATAGAGTCTGTCCTCCCTTCAGCTTTTTATCTGGAATCACCCAGTATTTTTTACTTGAATTTGGTCAATATTTGTTTTGTTCCATCCTTTCTCAGTGAAACAAAAAGCAACATTGAAAAGTTGAAGCATATTTTTTTATTTGCTTTCCTCATTTGTCTTGTATGTGTTTTTGCCTGTTTTCTTTTGCAACATGGCTAATAGAAAAATAGATTTTTGCAGAGCTGCATATGTATAATTTGTATCAAATTAATTGCCTTCTCAAGGAGGGGGAGTGGAAGGAGGAAGAGAATTTGGAACTAAAATTTTTTAAAATGAATGTTAAAAATTGTTTTCACATGTAATTATGGAGAAAACAAAAAAATTTAAAGTAGTTTAATTTTTCAATGGTAAAGTGTAGATTAGAGTGGGGAAAGAATAAAGTCATGCAGAGAACTTTGGAGGCTATTTCAGTAAGTCTGGTGAGAAGGGATCAGGATTTTGATGGAATTATGGGGAAAAAAAAGGAAAGAAATTGATGAATATGAGAAACATTCTCTTCCTATTCCTCTCTTATTCCTTCAATAATAAAAAACTTCAAGGTGTTATTTGACACATTTTCTCTTCTGTGGCCACTTTTCCCTGCCCCCTCTTTACCCCAGTCACATAAATCTTCAGGCTATTTCCCCAGACCTCAGCCTGCCAAGGGAAAACCAGACAGCTGATGGTGGGGAGTGATCGAACAAGTGTTCTTCTCAGTCAGTACTGAATACTGTCCAATGTTTGTTTGATAACCTCTGTACCAAGAAGGCCTGGTTTTGGTCTGGGCTTCTGGTAGATTAGCACATATATGAACAAAGCTGTAATCTCACTGGATACTAGGTATTGCCAAGCTCAGCTACCCATAATTCTCAAAGCACAGGGAGATGATGTTCTGTTTATCACAACTGAGCTTTTAGTTAAGACTGATATGTCCTACCTCTATTTGGAGAATAATATAAAACATTTTTCATTTGCTAAGTAGAGAATATTAATATTTTATCACTCACAAGAAGTTAGAAATATAATAAGTTAAAAAAATGAAACATACACAAGACATTAGAAAATAGTTTTTGCCAATGCTTTTCACACTAATGTCAATATAGTGATGCATCAAGTGGTATGTGAAGAAAAATAGAGAATATTTCATAACACTGGGAGTATTTTTTCCTTGAAGTGAAATTCTCATTTAATTATAGATTGATATTTGGGGTTTATAACCAAAAAAGCCTTAAAGTTCTGTAGTTTCTGACACTAAAAGTCTGAAGTAATTTGTAAGGTCCTAAGAAAAGACAGGGAGGACTCTTGCAAATATTTAGTCTCTTCTTATATTATTGTAACATTTCTCTAGTGATTATTCTGTGTTGCTGAATAATCACAGAACATGTACTGTCACCATTGCCAAGTGTTCAGGCCTGATTTACAAAAAGGGAAATTTGACTAATGTTCTTATCATTGAAGAGAGCATTCAAGCGTCAAGAAGAGTGCTATCCAAACTCTGTCCTTCCTTTAGCACAGATAAGGGTGCTTTTTATCTGGAAAAACCCAGTATTTTTTACTTGAATTTGTTCAGTATTTGTTTTGTTCCATCCTTCCTCAATGAAACAAAAAGCAACATTGAAAAGGGAACTGAAGGGGAGAGAGAGCCATGGCCCTGAGCATGTAGCAAACAGAGAAAGAATAGATTGTCTTTTCAGGGGAAAGGAGACAAGGCGGAGGAATTGTAGAACAAAGACAAACCCTCTCTGGTGAAAAGTCCTGACTTTGTATTCTTGAGAAAGGGACAGATGGCCTAGTGAATAAAACTAAAGATTAGGATTGAGACCTGTTACTCTGCTCCCAGCCTTGCCTTATTGTGGGAGGTGACAAGTTATGGGGACGGGGTGCAGGTTCAGGACAGGTCAGCCAAGGCAAGGCTGGGAGAGTAAAGGGTAAAAATTTACCCATACTAACCTTGTTCTGCTTCCCCTTGTGTAGACTATTAGGAGTTTCTCCAAGTCTCCCAATCTCATTCTCAATGCTCAAGGCACCAGCTTGTACTTTTCCATGGTATTATTTTCATAGTCATCAGTCGACCAACTAATCTGCAATCATTTATGAAATATGTGTCATATACTAAGCATTATGCTAAAATCTGAAGAAACAAAGAAAGGGAAAGAAAAACACCTCATCAGTTTCTGTTTTCAAGGGAGAACTTATAATAGTTTTGTACAAACAAGGGGCTACTGGGTAGCACAGTGGTTGGAGTGTTGGACCTGGAATCAGGCAGCTTCATCTCCATGAGTTCAAATCCAGCTCCAGACAAATAGTAGCTGTGTGACTCTGAGCAAGTCATTTAACCCTCTCTCGGTTTCTTCATCTGCAAAATAAAAAGGAAATGGCAAACCACTTCAGTATCTTTGCCAAAAAGACCCAAAATGGGGTCATGAAGAGTCAGATACAACTAAAAATGAGTGAACATCAACAACAAATGTACAAACAAGATCATATTTATAGGATAAATTGGAAAAAAATCCCAGAGGAAAGACTATCCTATGGTTAAGGACTGAGAAAAGCTTCCTGTGGGACATTAGTCAAGATTTGAAGGGAGTAAGGGAAGCCAGGAGGTCAAGATGAGAATGGAAAAAGTTCCAGAGATGGGGTAAGGAAAGTGAAAATTTCTGGAGTTAGAAGATAGATTGTTATTTGTGAAGAAGTGCAAAAATGATAGTGTTAGTTGGTTCTCAGAGCGTGTGGAGGGGAGTGAGGTGTAAGATGACAGAAATGGTATCAGGGGCCAGGTTATAGTTTTTTAAAAAGCCAAATAGATGTTTTGTACTTGATCTTAGAGGCAGTAGGAGGCCATAGTGGTGATTACATAGGAAATAGCCATGGCCAAACCTGTGTTTTAGGGAGTGGAGATTAGTCTGGAATAGAGAGAGACTTGAGGCAGACACACAAACCAGCAGGCTGTAAGAATAGTCCAGATGTATCAGGGCTTGTATCAGGTGGTAGCAATGTCATATAAATGACATATAAAGAGATGTTGGAAGCTAGAAATAATAGGATTTAGCAGCTGATTAGCTATGGTGGGGGGAAAGTGATGAGAGAGAGTTGAGTGCAATACTTAAATTGTAAATCTGAGTGACTGGGAAAATGTATGAATATAAGTATATTCAAAATAAGTAAATACACACACAATCCAAGGTTTTTTTCATAAATTTCTAGGTCTTTAAAATCTTTTGAGTTCCCTATCCAAGCATATGTCAGTCTCTTGTCCTTTTTCACGCTTTTACTGCTACTAATCCTTCTTTAAAATTGCCTCATAGGAGGAATCTTTGGGTTAAGTTGTCCATTTGAAACTCAACTCTAGTTCTCCATCCATGTTCTGTTCTCTACATACTCCATATTGCATGCCCGAGGGAGGAATCTTTTTGCTATTCAGTTATTTTTCAGTTATGTCCAACTCTTGACCCATTTTGAGATTTTCTTGGCAGAGATACTGGAATGGTTTGCCATTTTCTCCTTCAGCTCACTTTACAGATGAGAAAACTGAGGCAAACAGAGTAAGTGACTTTCCCAGTGTAATACAGCTAGGAAGTGTCTGAGACCAGATATGTACTCAGACTGATGAGTCTTCTTAAATCCAGGCTCAGCACTCTACCACCTACCACCACACTAAATAATGATCAATAATCTTTCGATATCTTGGGAGTTAATTACCAATTCTGGGCAGCTTTAAGTCTCTGCCCTACTTTCCTCATCTCTAACATGAGAGGATTGGACTATATATCCCTTGAGGTCTCTTCTCACTTTACATTTATGTGTCTATCAAACAGACATAGATACTCAGGGTCAAGGTGCTTAGTGAGACATTCTTGAAGTTTATTGTTCATCCTTCATTTGATTTTTGATTTTGATTCTGATTTTTTAAATTTTTGGTAAAAAAAAATCTCTACTTTCCAGTACAAAATGACTCTAAAATGTCTGAATATTTATTCTGGATATTATTCTCCATATGAAAGGAAAACTGGTGACTTGGACTGAAGTAGGGAGAGTATGGTGGGAAAAATCACAGTCTAACTCAAAGGAAAATGGGTCACCCAGCTAGTATATGACAGGGATGGGAAAGGACATAGTAGGTGCTATGTAAGTGCCATTATTTATTGTTATTAATAGATGTATTGAAATTAAATGAATTTTTAAAAATGAAAGTTAACCTCTAAATGACTGGGCATTTGACCAATATTCAACTGGTCTACTCCCTTTTCCTAGGATGGCTTTTAGAAAACAGTATTCTTTCAGATTCATTCAGGATGGTCATTGTGCTTTTCTATGGCTCAAATCAGAAGGAAATATAATTAGTTTTAAATATGGTGCTCTTTCTGATTTTCAGTGTGAATATAGCCAAAGAGTGAGCTGAGAAGTGTAATTCAGTACAACAACCATTAAAAAAAAAGACCATTTATTATACAAGATGTAGGTCAAGCTTTTAGGTGTGGAAGATAAAGTTCAAAGTGGAAGAAGCTCACCCCTCTTGCCCTCCCAATTTTGGTAAATACAGTAGTTATCAATGGAGATTATGGACCATATGGGAAAGTGACAGAGAAAATAAAAATCTATTATAAATTAGAGTAAAACAAGTTCTGTTGGAGAACTTATAGTGTACAGGACTAATGCTTAACATATTAACCCCCTTTCAATTTTGCTTTCACATATGATGTCATAATTTTCCATTTTTCTCTTCGTACAACAACCCAGGAATTGTAACATAAATGCCACTGGTCTCTGCTTGTCTGATACAAATACAAAAATATTTGAAAATGTCTTCTTCATGGGAACCCTGAGAAATACTACATAGACAACTGGGTCTTTCATTGGCTCTTCTGATGTTTCACCCTGAGGCTGTTATTATGTCATGTCTTCCCACTTTTAAAGTGATTGATGTGGTTTTAAAGAGGTTACAACAGTAACACATTCCTCCTTTTCACAGATGTGCTAAGAATATGGAGGAGAATGTGGTCATTTGGGTTCAGTCCTTAAGGGACTTTCTTGATATTAGGGTGCCTGGGTCACACTGTCAACCAGGATCCATCACAATGTTCAGTGGTCATAATGAGGGAGCAGTATGTGAGTAATGTCCTAATAGTGACAGCGGAAGAAGGGAAAATAGTCCTCTATTGGTCTCAGTTATGATGCCTTCTATGGACAAGGGAACAAATCATCATAAATAGTGGTATAATTTTTTTAATGCTCTAAAAGAAAATGATGTCATTAAAATGCCTACATTTATAGATGGAGAACTTGAGCCAGAGAGATTAAAAGATTTGTTTCAAGCGTAAATAATAAATCAAAGGCAGAGCTAGGATTAACTTCCATGACTATCTTTTTAAGAAAAAACCTTTTGAATTAAGGAATGTATATTTCATAATTGGAATTAATTACCATAGAATGGTATTCTGTCAAAAAGTTAGTATTATCTATCATATCTTAGAAAGTATTCAAAAGAACAAATTAGAAGTCATTTTTGTTCCCTCTTATCTCCAGGCCAAAATCCCTGCTTCCTGGCAGAAGTGTTTCATCATGTAAGATTTATTCCCCATTCCCTTCAGATCTAATGTTTTTATAGATCTCCAAGAAAATAGTTTTTACCTTCTCCTTCAGTCACTGCATCTTTAAGTATGCTGAACAAGAGGAGGTAGACCTTTTATTTAACTCTCCAGAATGGGGACTTAACTACTGCTGCTTTCTGGCCAAAAATTACCATTTTTTTTATAAACAAAAACAATTTAGAATAGGAGAGAGACAGACAGACAGAAGAGAGACTGAGGGAGACAGAGATAGAGATAGATAGAGACAGAAAGCATACTGACCTTGGAGTCAGGAAAATCATAGCTGTATTATTCTGGTAAGTTTACTTAATTCTTTGGTGTTCCAGGAAATTCAAAAGATGAGTTGTATATTAACTATTCACCTGCTTTGGTAGAGTTTTCTCACTAAGAGTTCCATTTGCTAATGAAATCACAAAACCAGACCAAAAATTTTTGTAGTTTTATTGTGTATATACACATATAAATAATAGCACATACAATAATTGGACAGCTAGGTGGCACAGTGAATAGAATACTGGATCTGAAGGCAGATTAAGTTCAAATTTAGTTCAATTATGGCCTCAGACACTAATTAGTGACTTTGAGCAAGTCATTTAACCTTTTGCCTCAGTATCCTCATCTGTAAAATGATCCGAAGAAGGAAATGGCAGACCATTGCAGTATCTTTGGCAAGAAAACCCAAATGGGTTCATTAAGAGTCACACAGGATTAATTGACTAAACAACAAATATGGAAATGTTGCCTCCCTTGTAGAATGGATGGTTCCTGAGTGTAGTAGCTGTGATTTTTATCTTTGAATATCCAGAGCATGGTCCAGCGTCTGCTTCAGGCTTATTGATGGTGTCATAAACTTAGAAGTGGAAAGGTCTTTAGAGATTGTCTAGTCCAGGAATTTTTAGTCTCTTGTGTCCTGGGCCCCTTTGATGAAGTTTATGGACCCTTTCTCAGAATAATGCTTTTAAATAATTGAAGGGAAAGCTAAATTTTGCTTAGAAGTTAGTGAAAATAAAGATGTACTATTACTCCACCCTAGTTCATGAACCCCTTGAAATATATCCACAAGCTGTTAATAACTGTTCCAGTCTTTTCCATTTAAATTTCTTGATTTATCTGTTAACCTGCCCTGTAACTTGTAAAGAAAATTTCCAACCTCAGATTATAATAAATGATTTTCTTTTCAGATATATATTAATTGTTTTGGATCAGCATCATCAGTTAGGAGGTCAGGACTATCATACCTTTCTTGCAGAGTTATACATGCAAAGACTCATGAAGATATTGATGATTAGAATAATATTTAGCAAATGATTGATATCATGTGACTTTATGTGAAAATTATAAGTACAGTCTAAGCCTATAGATATATATAGTTGTTTTACTCATTTGTTTAGTCATATCAGACTCTATGTGACCCATTGTACTTTGTTCACAAGGTTTTCTTGGCAAAAACACTTCAGTGGTTTCCTATTTCCTTTTCTACTATATCCTCCATTTTTCATATTAGTAAACTGAGGCAAACAGGATTAAATGATGAATCTTCCTGACTTCCAGGATCAGCCCTCTATCCAATGCATTACTTAACTTTATGTATATGTAGTATACATAAACTCTCCCTCTGCTGGCTCAGACTTTGCAATGATTTCTCTGGAATGTATGTCTGCTTATCACCCTGGTCCAAAAACCCATGAAAATATCTGAACGTGGCTCTGTTAGTCTTTAACATGCAAGCATGTTGTGCAAAAATGCCAGCTTCCAAAGCCCCCTAGCATTTACCAGCATTCTCTTCTCCAGAACTTTCGCCCCTCCTACTCCTTGCAAACCCTTTGGAGACTGAAGAACTTGCAGATCACCCATGTAGAACATACAAGCAATCAAAGGGTTAACCCACTGTGGCTACAACTCGGGCCAAAGTTGCCTCTAGGGGTAACATTTGAAAAGCCATAACAAACTCTAAAGGCCAGAGGAACAGAGGGGTCCCACTACTGTGCCATTCAGGTCATTTAAGGATAACTTGCAGCTGTGGCCATACAAGGTCATAAGAAACCTGTAGCAACTACTAAGAAAAGAAAAGGGTGGAGAGATCCAAATATTTCAGAGAGATGAAAAAAACCCCTCACTAAACTCCAAACCCAGTAACCCATTCCTGAAACAGAGCAGCAGGCGCAATGGGAAAAAACATCAGTAGAAAGGGCTGGTCGATCCTCCACTTCTTAAACTTACTATTTAAGGATCCCTAAGGATGCCAGCAGCTAAACAAACATTATATCCACCCGACAAAGTTTCCCTGATTCAAGCCCAGTGGCACCTGGCCAGCTTTTGACATCAGTCAGCACTAAATGCTTCCAAATAAATACAGGACCAAGAAGGGGATGATTTTGGAGGCTTCTGTGGCTTCCTTTCTATGGTAATTTCATTACTTAGCAAACTAACTGGGAACCCTGACAGGAGATAAGACCAAATCACTAGGAATTTGCGAAACTCACTCTGAGATGGAAAACCTATTGGAAGAAAAGATGAGAAATGACAAAAATAGGTGCCACTTCCTTGGACCATTTTGTTTCTTATCTCTCTAAATTACTTGTCATGTAATATGGGTTATAATTAATTTGTGTTCATGTCTCATCTCTGTTCTGAGCTTATGCACTGTGATGTCTTATCTAAACTTGATATCTCCCCCCAGAATCCATCTGAGTGTTCTGCATTTTATAAACAATAAATGTTTGTGGAATTGAATCAAGTGATGTCTTATCTAAGCTTGATATCTGCCCCCCAGAACCCATCTGAATGTTCTGCACTTTATAAACAATAAATGTTTGTTGAATTGAATCAAGTTCAATGTCAGCACATGTGGGAATTTTCCCAGGACAAACTGGACCTGCCACTTTCATTTCCCCAAAGCCATCTTTCTCCACATGAAACCTAATGACTGGGTGTCCCTCAAAGGTCAGTCCTGGGTCTCCTCCTCCTCCACCTCCTCCTCCTCCTCTTCTTTCTCTTCTTCCTCTTCTTCCTCCTCCTCCTCCTCCTTCTTCTTCTTCTCCTCCTCCTCCTCCTTCAATGATTACCTCCATGCAGATGACTCCCAAATCTAAAAATACAAATCTACTTCTCTATTCTAAGTTCCAATAACCAACTGCTTGCTGAATAGCTCTAACTGGCTTCTCAAACTCAGCATGTTCAAGATGATAATTTATCATCTCCTATTCTCCCCTATGCTTCTCCTTCAGATTTCCCTATTTCTGTTAAGTGTACATTGTTCTTCCAGTTATCCGGTTTACAACCTCAGAATCATTCATAACTTTTTCCTCTCCCTCAGCCTTCTCCCTGCCATCTGATCAGTTGCCAAGTCTTGTTATTTTAATTTATTCAACATACCTCATATCCCCAGAGAAAAGAGAAGAGGGTCCTCAAGGTAGTATGGTATAGTAGATGACAGCTTCAGAGTCACTATCACTGAAAAAGAGCTAATGGACCCCCAAGCAAGTCATTTTATTCCTCAGGGTCCCCAATTTTCGTGACAATTGTCAACTTGCTTTGGTGGGAATTTTCTTTACACTGAAATTTCAGGATGGGTCTAAAAGAGCTCTGCAGTGTCTTATACACAGTCAGTGGCTATTAATGCTTGTTGAATTGAAAGACTAGACTTATGTCCACTACATGTGTAGCTAGTCACAGTTATTTTGCATTTGTTTGATATTATCATTTAGTTGTGTCTATGTCTTTTATGTATTCACCAATATCAGGGTTGTCTTGGAAGAGAGAGCTACTCAAAGTTATAATAACTCATTTTCGGTTGGAATGTACAGGAATAGATGCTTAGCAAATGCCATCTTCAGCTAGTGGTGACAGCTTTATTTGGGTGCAAATTCTATTTATTTCCACAGAATATTTGTGGTTTGTGAAGACATATAATATGTGTACCTGTTGTGTGAGAAGAAATACTGCTGCTCTTAAGTCTGCAATTCCAGAGAGCTAGAAAAGGTTGGGAGTTGGGGAGAGATAGAAAGAGCCAAATTGGGAGAGAAAAAACAGACATGAGAGATGTAGCAGGAGTTCCAGACTGGCAAAAAAAGAATGGATTTTATTGTTATTCCTTTCTCTTGAAAGAATTTGGAAAGGTCTCAAATCTTTATAGGGTGGGGAGGAGAATGTTATGTGATATGTTTATTTTCTTCATCTTTTCCAAAGTACAGAGTTCAGGGAAAGCTTTATGTAGGAACATTAAAAGAAATAAATATTAATTTCCCAAAAAGCAACTTCTTTCCTTCCTTCTTTCCTTCCTTCCTTCCTTCCTTCCTTCCCTCCCTCTTTCCTTCCTTCCTTCCCTCCCTCCCCCCTCCTTCCCTCCCTCCTTCTCTTCTTTCCTCCCTCCTTCCTTCCTTCCTTCTTTCCTTCCTTCCTTCCTTCCTTCCTTCCTTCCACTTTTACATATTTCTCTCAATTCTCTATATGCTTGAGAAATTTTTATTAGAAAAAGAATATTTGAGAATATAAGATCTTGGAAGTAGAGCTGTTATAGGTAATAGTGAGGTCTAAAGAGTGATGACCCTCATGTAGCACTGATTTTTTCTCATCTCCTTTCCTCTTGAGGGCAGAAATTATATCTTATTTTATGTCTACCACTGTGTTTTGTGTTGTTATTTATTTTCAGTCTTCTTAGTCATGTTTGATTCTCCATCACCCCAAATGAAATTTTCTTGACAAAGATACTGGGGTGGTTTGCTATTTCTTTTTCCAGCTCATTTTACAGTTGAGGAAACTGAGACAAATAGGGTTAAATAAATTGCCCAGGATTACACAGCTGATAAGAGGAATCTTCCTGTTTCCAAACTCAGCACTCTACCACTGTGACACCTAACTGTCTTTTATACATAGTAGGTGTTCAGTAAATTTTTCTGATTGATTTGACCATCTCCTCATTGACAAGGATTTTAAGCCAAAACCTTCACGCTCAAAGCAGTACTGAATGACACATGGTGAAGCTGACTGGTTTCTGTCTTTATCTAGACCAAAAATGCCCTCTTCACTATCCTGCATGATCTAAGGCCACAGGATCATTTTAATATCGTTGGATTTTCCAATCGGATCAAAGTATGGCAGAATCACCTGGTTCCAGTGACTCCTAACAACATCAGGGATAGCAAGGTCTACATTCACCACATGACACCTACTGGAGGTAAAAAAAAAAATCTCCTTTTTCTCCTTTTAGCTTTTTCAACATGATAAATATGAAGGCAAATATTTGAAATCTGAAGCTGACTTCTGGTAATAACAAATTAAGAGTTTGCATATTAAGAGATAATAATTTAAAATTTTTCATTATCTATGATCATCAAAACAAAACCCTACCCCCTAACTTTTCTCAGTCTTCAATTTGAGATGGTCCACTAAGTTATAAGGAAGAAAATTCTATTAGTCTTCTCTACTTCTTAATGATCCCTTACAATGAAGTTATGTTCTAAGAGTGGCAGTAGATAACAAAATCCAACAGTCAGAGTTACAAAGAGAAATTCCATTTAAAGTAACTACTGATAATATAAACTATTTAGGAATCTATCTGCCAAGGGAAAATCAGAAACTTTATGAGCAAAATTACAGGCCACTTTTCACACAAATTAAGTCTGATCTAATGAATTGGAAAAATATTAAATGCTCTTGGATAGGGTGAGCAAATATAATAAAGATGACAATACTACTTAAACTAATAAAATAAACTATTTAGCGCTATACCAATCAGACTCCCAAAAAACTGTTTTAATGACCTAGAAAAAATAACAACAAAATTCATATGGAAAAACAAAAGGTCAAGAATTTCAAGGGAATTAATGAAAAAAAAATCAAATGAAGGTGGCTTAGCTTTACCAGATCTAAAATTATATTATAGAGCAGCAGTTACCAAAACCATTTGGTATTGGCTAAGGAATAGATTAGTTGATCAGTAGAATAGGTTAGGTTCAAGGGATAAAACAGTCAACAAATATAGCAACCTAGTCTTTGACAAACCCAAAGACCCCAGCTTTTGGGACAAGAACTTACTGTTTGATAAAAATTGCTGGGAAAATTGGAAACTAATATGGCAGAAACTAGGCACTGATCCACACTTAACACCGTACACCAAGATAAGGTCAAAATGGGTTCATGACCTAGGCATAAAGAATGAAATTATTAATAAATTAGAGGAACACAGGATAGTTTACCTCTCAGACCTGTGGAAGTGGAAGGACTTTATGACCAAAGAAGAACTAGAGATCATTACTGATCACAAAATAGAAAATTTCAATTATACCAAACTGAAAAGTTTTTGTACAAACAAAACTAATGCAGACAAGATTAGAAGGGAAGCAATAAACTGGGAAAATATTTTTACAGTCAAAGGTTCTGATAAAGGCCTCATTTCCAAAATATATAGAGAATTAATTCTAATTTATAAAAAATCAAGCCATTCTCCAATTGAAAAATGGTCAAAGGATATGAACAGACAATTCTCAGATGAAGAAATTGAAACTATTTCTAGTCATATGAAAAGATTCTCCAAGTCATTTTTAATCAGAGAAATGTAAATTAAGACAACTCTAAGATACCATTACACACCTGTCAGATTGGCTAAGATGGCAGGAAAAAATAATGATGATTGTTGGAGGGGATGTGGGAAAACTGGGACATTGATGCATTGTTGGTGGAGTTGTGAACGAATCCAACCATTCTGGAGAGTAGTTTGGAACTATGCAAAAAGTTATCAAACTGTGCATACCCTTTGATCCAGCAGTGTTACTACTGGGATTATATCCCAAAGAGATTATAAAGAAGGGAAAGGGACCTGTATGTGCACGAATGTTTGTGGCAGCCCTTTTTGTAGTGGCTAGAAACTGGAAACTGAATGGATGTCCATCAGTTGGAGAATGGCTGAATAAATTGTGGTATATGAATATTATGGAATATTACTGTTCTGTAAGAAATGACCAGCAGGATGATTTCAGAAAGGCCTGGAGAGACTTACACGAACTGATGCTGAATGAAATGAGCAGGACCAGGAGATCATTATATACTTCAACAATAATACTATATGATGACCAGTTCTGATGGATCTGGCCATCCTCAGCAACGAGATCAACCAAATCATTTCCAATGGAGCAGTAATGAACTGAACTAGCTATGCCCAGAAAAAGAACTCTGGGAGATGACTAAAAACCATTACATTGAATTCCCAATCCCTATATTTATGCCCACCTGCATTTTTGATTTCCTTCACAAGCTAATTGTACACTATTTCAGAGTCTGATTCTTTTTGTACAGCAAAATAACGTTTTGGTCATGTATACTTATTGTGTATCTAATTTATATTTTGATGTATTTAACATCTACTGGTCATCCTGCTATCTAGGGGAGGAGGTGGGGGGTAACAGGTGAAAAATTGGAACAAGAGGTTTGGCAATTGTTAATGCTGTAAAGTTACCCATGCATATAACCTGTAAATAAAAGGCTATTAAAAAAAAAAAAAAGAGTGGCAGTAGAGGGAGAATTGGTGCCAATGGAATGGCCTACTATTTTTTGTGTTCAAATATTGTTAGGAAGAAATGTGGGAACTGCCCAGCCAAGCAACTATCCAAAGGTAGAACTGTAACTAAATGAATAAAGCTTGCTTATCTGAGAGATATAAGCTAGGTGCCAAGGGGAAACAAATTCTGTTTGATGTAGAAGAGACATAGTTAAGAGATCACATGAGGTCAAAATTGATTGAATGGTCTGGGATTTTTCTTTTGCTATGTAATTGTGCAGCCTCTAGGAACTTCTGCCATGGTTCAGTCAAAAGATAGGCAGAAGAATTCTAAGGAGAGATTGTTTAATCCTAATTATGTAAATTAAAAGGAGTTTAAAATTTCACTTCTTAGATTTAGGGGCGGGAGTTAGAGGTGGGCTTCTAGCCACTAAGGAACAGCATAATCAAAAACAGAGAAATGCAGGAAGGACATGGAAAGGTGTGGTGAATAGCCTAGTTTGGCTGGAACATGAAACTATTGTAAGATAAAGATGGAAAGGGAAAGTGTCAGATTGTGGAAGACAATCCTTCACAGTCTCCTTTGCTGGATCCTTAAACAGGTCACAGACACTTATTGTGGGTGTCTCATAGGGATCTGCTCTGGCTCCTCTTTTTTTCTCTCTCTATACTACTACATTTAGTGATCTTATTAGTTCCCATGGATTTAATTATCATTCCTTAGGCTAATGATTTTCAGATCTGCTTATCCTGCCCTAATCTTTCTGCTGCCCTCAGTCTTCACAACTTCAAATTTATTTCTGACATCTCAAACTGGATGGGACTTAAGGAGAGAGAACAGATTTTGAAACTGTCATTTTGGGGAATGAGCCAAGAAACCAATAACAGCTGAATAAGATTGCCAGACTTCAGTGAGGTGATGCACCATATTGTGCTCAATGTCAGATTTCATGTAGGGTTCAGTTGAATACCATAAATTTATAGTAGCTAAAATGCATAGAAAATTTTTCCAAGAACTCTCTCCTGGGAGTAAATGTGGGAAAACATAGTGGTAGGGGTTATCCAGGTTGAGGTCAGGAATAGAGGAATGAATGAACTGAGAGGTGGATGCCTCAGATAAGATTTGAGAAGTCTGATTGCAAGTAGGGATTCTTTCATTCATTGCATTTGTTTCTTTAGTATCTAGTATGGTACCTGGAACACAGGAGACACTTAACAAATATTTATTGACTGATTGATTAACATATCCCAGATCTTGCAAAAATAGATTCTGTCCAGTTTTTTTACTTTTCTTCATCTCCTCTTTTACACACACACACACACACACACACACATATATACACACACACACACACACAAACAGTATAAATCATTAATATTGATCTTTATAAAATAATCAGATTTTGCAAAATGGAATGCTAAGTGACTAAATTGTGATGTTAGTGGTTTGGCTTCAGTACCTCCAATTTCTCTGTTGTATTCTCTTTATAGCATACCCCTAGGTAATTCTTCCCTTTCATCTCTATAGCTAGTTTCTATTAAAATCAGCATTCAGGAAAGATCATAAAATTCATTTATACTATAGTGTAAAAGATAGATGACCATCCAGAGTATTACCTCTGCCAGAGAGATCTGCAGCGTTATGAATATAAAAGCTAAAGGGAATAAAACTTTTGGTAGAACTTTAGGCAACTCTAAATAGGTTGAGTGAAGAGAAATATGTTTTAGGGCATGAGAGTCTTCCTAATACCCCTGAAACTTAGGTACACCAAACATCATAGCTTTTTTTGGCTAAACATTGTCAAACTTTAATCATTAATTCATGGATGATTCACTTTTTGGACTTCATATAGTATGATTTTTATTCCATTCTGCCATTCAACTCACAATTAAATTCTCTGTCCCATCATCAACTGGCTGTTAACTAAAGCAGAGCTTTTTGATCTTTATTGGAGGTCCCATACAGCTTTTGTTTATATGGGTTGATTGATATTTATCATATTAAAAATTTAAATGGAAAAATTTTAAAAATATTTATTAACTTAAAATAACAATGAAACTCATTCTATATAAACATTCATAACATTTTGTGAAAAATAATCATATTTTCCAACACAAGAAGATTTAATGAGAAGAGTGGCTTTGTTTTATGGTTTTTTTTTTTGTTGTTTGTAAATAATGTTGGGCTTAATAGAAGACAGCTAGGTTTTCATTGAATGCTTCTGCATTCAATCTGTTGCAATCTGTTGTTTTGGTTGAAGTATATGAAGAAAAACTGGCCTTACACAGATATATAATTGGGAAGGGGAGGAGTAGGCAAATAATATTTCATAATATTATGAAAATTGTTTTTACCTCAAAGCTCATTGAAAGGGTATCAGGCCACTCCAGGAATCTGTGGGTAAACTACAGTTTGAGAAACATTGGCTTAAGGAATGAAAACTCATTGATATTAGCCTAAGGAAAACACAGATATGTAGCTTATATCACATAGTATATTCTAAGCAAAGTAAAATTGATTTGAAGATTAACTACTTTTAAAAATTATTTGTCTATGTCACTTTTCTCTCTTCCCCACCATTAGTGAGCATAATTAAAAATTAATGAGGGATGTAATTAAGATCCTAAGATCACAGACCTAGATCTAGAAGAGATTCCAGAGGCCATCCAGTAACTACTCTCTCATTTTACAGATGAATAACTAAGGCTCAGATTAAGTGACTTGCTCAATAGAAGTATCAGAAGCAGAATTCAAGCCTCTCTGATCTCAGAGGATCTTTCCATAGTAAAGCACCAATATCTCCACAAAATAACTTTATTAGAAAAGCTAAGCCAAAGGCTTGGCTGATAACATTTTGATGAATGCATCCACAGGTACAGACATCAACGGGGCTCTGCAGAAAGGCATCGAACTGCTTAATGACCACATAGCTGACAACGACATTGACTCCAGAAGCGTGTCTCTAATTGTCTTCCTGACGGATGGGAAGGCCACAGTGGGAGAGACCCAGTCAAGTAGGATCCTCAGCAACACGAAAGAAGCCGCCAGAGGTCAAGTCTGCATCTTCACCATAGGCATTGGGAATGATGTCGACTTCAAATTGCTAGAGAAGCTGTCGCTGGAGAACTGTGGTATGACGCGTCGGGTGCAGGAGGAGGATAATGCAAAGGAGCAGCTGATCGGGTCAGTTCACTCTCCTGGGAGAGGAGAGGCAGAAGGCCAGGCTTTGGGGACGTGAAGTGCAAAGGCAAGGGAGGTGATGGGAGCTGGAGTATCATGAGCAGCGAGTAAGCCAGAGAAAAGCCAAAGTATGAAGACTTAGGAGAACTTTAGATTTGCTGCGGGAGGTTATTGTCTCAGAGATATGGGCAGGCAGCAAGTAATTTGTTACTTTTCATGCTGGTGGGTTATAGAGAATATTTGAAATTTTTCTTTCTTTTATATTTGGGGCAAAGGGGAGAAAAACAATAAATGCTAGCCAATTGAAAAAAAAAAGGTGGTAATGGAGGGAATAAGATCATATTAATTAAGGAAGTGGCAGAGAACATGTATTTTGTATTATTATTGTATTACATTGTATTGTAGTATTTTGACTCCCAGCTTATCAGGGCATGCTGTTATTGTTTAGTCATATCTGACTCTTTATGACCCTGGGATTCACTCTGTCCATGGGGTTTTCTTGGCAAAGATACTGGAGTTATTTGCCATTTTCTTTTCCAGTGGATTAAGGCAAACAAAGATTAAGCCCAGAGTCATACAGTGAGTAAGTGTCTGAGGCTGGATTTGAATTTAGGTGTTCTTGACTTCAGGCCCAGTGCTCTATTATTCTCTGAGTCATTTAGCTGCCCTCCTGGTACTTGTAAGCAAAGGGGAATTCTAGATATATTTATAACTGCTCAATTGATTGGTACCTTAAGTGTTCTGATAGTTCTGTCAATTTGGAGAAAAGTTCCTAATGGCATGCTATAGGTCTATGATCTGGGTTTTTCCTTTTTGAAGCTTTTATCAGTGCTTGGAAGAAGAAATAGAAGCACACTTATAAGTTTATATATTAAAAACTGTGAGAACTAGTTAATATTTTGAAAGACAGGCCTAGGATAAAAATATCTTGACCAACTGAAATAATGAGTTTAAATTAAGAAGATGACATTGGAAAGAGATACTTGTAAAATTGTGAAAAAAAAAACCCCAATTATGTAGGATCAGAGGAATCTAGCTTTTCAATGCTTTATATGAAAAATTTTCACAAATATAGATATCTGTACTTAGTCAATAATTTTCCTTTATGGCCCATTAGCTTGAGAGATATCTTATATTGCATTTCTAAGGTCATCATTGATCTGAAATTTTGTCTTTGTACATGCACTTGCAGTTTCTATTACACATCCTTTTCTTGAGAAAAAACAAACAAGAAACCCTCCAAAACCACAGAACCAAAACTAAAAACAAAACTATTTATGTGAAGAAAACAGCTGGGATTTCTAGTTTACTCCAAACTGTGCAATGACTGATAATATTTACTTTCAAAATTACATAGCTTTCAAATTAAGGGAACTAATAGTCCTCCCATAAAAGAAGGAAGGAGAAAAGAAAAGAAGAGGGAAGGAGGGAAAAATGTAAAAAGAAGGTAGGAAAGAAAGAAAGTTGGGAATCAGTCAATCAACAAACATAATTAAGTCTATGTTGTTGTTCAGTCTTGTCAGACTCTGTGACCCCATTTTTTTTTCTTTTTTTTTTCTGGGAAAGATAATGGAGTGGTTTGTCATTTTCTTGAGCTCATTTTACAGATAAGGAAACTGAGGCAAACAGGGTTAAGTGACTTGCCCAGGCTCACACAACCAGTAAGTATCTGAGGCTGAATTTGAATTCAAGTTTTCCTGCCTCCAGGTCTGATACTCTATTCACTATACTATCTAGTTGCCCTCTATTAAGTATACATCATGTGCTAGGCATTGTACCAGGCCCTGAAGACAAAATTCAAATTCAAATTCAAAAATAAGACATTTGTTGCTTTCAATGAATTTACATTTTACTAGGTGAGGATATATATCCAGAGATATATAAATACATGATGAATACAAAATAAATACAAAGTGATTTAGGGTGCAGAACAGCTAGTAACCAGGGAATCAGGAAAGGCCTTTTGAGGAAGGTGATCTTTGATTTGAGTCTTGAAGAAAAGCAAAGGTTATAAGAAAAGGTGAAGAAGTACATGACAGGTATGATGGACAGACAGTCTGTGCAAGAAATAAAGTCTCACGTACAAGTAACAGCAAGTAGATCACTTTGGCTGAAATATAGAGAGAATGAGGGGGAATTGATACATAAGCAGTCTGAAAAAATACTCTAGAGCCAGCTGAGGAAGAGCTTCCCAAAACTGAGCAGTTTGTATTTCATCTTGAGGCAATGAAGATTTTGGAACAGGAAACATAGCAGAATTTATTTTAGGAATGCCAGCATGTTAGCTATGTGGAGAATGTATTGGAGAGGAGAAAAAGAAAGAGAGAAGAGAGAGAGAGAGAGAGAGAGAGAGAGAGAGAGAGAGAGAGAGAGAGAGAGAGAGAGAGAGAAAGAAAGAAGCTAAGAAGAGCAATTAGGAGATGTGTAATAATCCAAAAAGAAGGTGCTGAAGATGTAAAGGATGCAGGAGACAGTATGAGGATAGAAGGGAATGAATGAGAGAGATGTTGGAAAGAGAAAATGGACAAGACTTAATAATTGATTAGATATGGTAAGTGATGGAGAAGATAGAGATTGAGAATGACCACAACACTGAGAACATGAGTAACTAAAAGAATGGTTTGTACTCTCAAGCTAAATAGGAAAGTTGGGAGAATCAGTTTAGAAGGAAAGTTAATGAGTTCCATTTTGTACATTTTGAGTGCTTCTGGGGGTATCCAGGTGGATATGTTCAGAATGCTGCTATGGAGGCAGGATAAGAACTCAGGAAAAGGGACCAGGTCTGGATATGTAGATCTGGTCGTGATTTTCATAGAGATGATAGTTGAATCCACAAGAGCAGATGAACTCACCAAAAGAGTGAGTGCTTTCTCATTGACAGCTATGGGCCTGGAAAGTTATCAGGGCTGGTGATCTGGAGTACACTACTATTCTCAAGGCTCTTGGGTTCAGGGTTCTGGGCCAGCTTCATGGGGGTCTGAGGGTAAAGATAATGGTGGTATTTTGATTTGCCTGACACATGCTGCCTTACATCTCTCCCTCAGAATGCCTTGCTCCCACAGTTCATTTGTTTTCCCTATTGGTGTCAGGTCAAGAAGGATCAGGACTGAGAAAAGGTCATCAAATATAGCAATAAAAAAGAGACCCTTGGTGACCAGGAAGAAGGCATTTTAGTTGAGTGTTGGGGATAGAAGCCAAATTTCTAGGGGTTGAGAAGTGAGTAGGAGGTAAAACAGTGCAGTCATAAACAGCTTTTTCAAGAAGTTTGTGAACAGGAGGAAAGATGTCAGCTGATGGGTTGAGAGAATGAGAGGGTCAAATCAAAGTTTTGCTTTTTGTTTTTATTTTTTTTTTTCTTTAAGGAGGAAATCTGGATATGTTATGTAGACAATAGCAAAGGAACCAATGAATTAGAGAGGCTTAAAATGAAAGGATGGTGGTGGTGAATGATGCTCTCATTTCAACGGCCAAGTTCCCTGAGGAGACAGGAAGAACTGGGAACAAAGGCACAAATAGGGGTTTTTTAACATTGGCAAGGAAAAAAGAGACCTTATTATTCAAGACTGTCTGAATTTCTCCTATTAGCAATATGACCAAAGGAAACTGAGTCTTTCTGATTCTTGGTTTTCTTGTCAGTAATATGGGGATGGCAATAGTTGGACTACTGTTCAGGCAGAGTCTTAATGAACATTAGGGTGGTGAAAAATGTTAATGTGAGTGTTATAAGGGTCAAGTTTGTTGGAAAATCTGGAGTGAGTTCACAGGCATGAGTAAAAACAGTCTCAAGTATAAGGAGATTTTTCTCCTTAGAAAAATGCACCAGCTGCCTTGAGACCTTGGCTACTTTAATAGAATTGGCTAATGAAAAGACAGAAATCTGGGTTATTTCTGTTGCCTTTTCCTCATAATAAAAGAAAAATATTCATTAAAGCATTTTTTTTCAATTTTCTTTTTAAAAATCTATGAACTTGACAAATAACATGAATATTTCTTTATACAAAGAACAGAAAAGGAAGGTTATGGAACTGTGAATTTCTATATGGATTTTAAAGAATTTATATTCTAAGTTTAACGTAGTAAGTAGAACCCAGAGATGGTAGACCCTAGCTTGTCTATATCTCTTCTGAACTTCCTTCTACTCTTATATGCATTTTTATAAATATTTCATTGACATTCTTTTCTTTCTTGTCTTTTTTTTAAATCACTATCACTAGTCTTCTTCTTTCCCCCCTAAAACCTTCCTCCTAAAAATAACAGTCCTATCTTGTAACAAATAAATACAATTGAGCCAAAGAGATTCACACAATGATCATATCTGATAATATATACTGCAGTTCTGTACTTGCATTTCATCACTTCTCTTCCAAGAGATCAGAAACATGATTTATTGTGGTTTTTCAGGAATGATAGTTGGTCACGGCATTGCCCTTAAGGCTTTTGAAGTGGTTTCTTTTTTACAATATTGTAACTATTGTATAAATTGTTCTCCTGATTCTGCTTACTTTCTTCTGCATCAGTTCATAGTCTTACACACGTTTCTTTAAATTGGCCCCTTTGGTCATTTCTTATGAAGAAGATGAGCTAGTGGTAAAAGGATTGAAACACCATATGCTATAATAAATAGTTGAAGGAATTGAGCATTGCTTAGTCTAGAAAATCTATAGAGGACAGAGATCTGGTATTTATACTGGCTTTTGATATATGAGCAATTATCATATAGAAGAAGCCTTGGACATTGTCAGTACTAAAGTCAGTGGATAGATGTTAAAGGGAGGCAGATTTTGGTTTAAAAAAAGAAAGAACTTTCTAACAAATAGATTACTCCAACAGTACAATAGTGGAACTGTACAACTCTCTGACAATATAGGTATTTAAATATGAACTTATTTGTAAGACACTTAGGAAGGGAAAGATCAATGAATTTTGGAGCCAGAGGACTTCCACTTAAAGCTTGCCTCTGTGGTTGGTGCCCTGTGAGTAAATCACTTAAGCATTTTTATCTTCATTTGTAAAATGGGCATGGGTTTAAATGTCTTCTAAGTTTCCTTTTAACTCAACATCTGTAATTCTGTGATATTGCGGAGGACATGTATTGTGAATCAAGCAGAAAATTAGACTAGGTAAAGTCTATGACCTTTTAACTGTAAAGTTGTATGATTTCCTTTGCATTTCATAGTTTTCTTTTCTTGGTTGTGCTTGCTATCAAAGTCAGGATCTTAACTTTCATGTATGCTCTTCTACTTCAGGTTCTACGATGAGATCAGAACACCTCTACTCTCTGATATCCGAATTGATTATCCACCTGGCTCTGTTGAGCGTGTTACCCAAACTCTTTTCCCTAATTACTTCAATGGGTCTGAAATCATCATTGCTGGGAAGCTGATTGATAGTCAGTTGGACAATCTACATGTGGAAGTCACAGCCAGCAATAGTAAGAAATTTGTGGTCTTGAAGACGGATGTTCCTGTTGCCTCACACAGCACAGGGAATGATGTCACAGGAGTTTCCACTCCGAAGGACCAACATACTGACCCAAACTACGTTGAGCGGCTCTGGAGTTACCTTACTATTAAGGAGCTGCTGACTTCTTGGCTGAAGAGTGATGATGAACAGGAGAAAGAACTTTTGATGGAAAGGGCTCGGGCTCTTGCAGTGAATTACCATTTCCTCACCCCTTTCACTTCCTTGAAGATGAAGGAGTTGACACCTGAGGCAACTCAAATGGCAGCAAAAGAAGTCTATGGTAGTTCTGCTGCAATAGGTCCAGAGACAGTTGTACAAAGCTTGCATGGAAAGAACATCTCACCAGGTAAGGTGATCACATGGCAACTTTTAGAAATTGTTTACTTAAAATTTTTGCTTTCTTTTTTTAAGGCTGGAGTTGTTTCTCTAAGAGCCTAGATTTCTTAGCTTAAATGTATCTTAAGTCATCAAAACAGGGTATATATAACAGGGGAAACAACATGCAAAAACGATGTACAAGCTCCTTCTCTGTCTCTTTGTCTCTGTCTCTTTCTCCATTGTTGGAGGTGAGGGATAAGAAGACTGGAAAGACAGGAAAGGGGTCAGGTTATAAAGGGTTAAGAATGCCAGAGGACTTTACATGCGATCCTAAAGGTAGCAGGGAGCCACTGAAGTTAAGTGAGTGAGCTGGGGGAGGGGAAAAGAGAGGAAATGAAAATTTTATATATGTAATTAAGGAAAATTACTTTGTCAAGAAATAGAAGAGGTTTTAGAACAGAGCCTTGGGATAGGATGTAAAGCTTCTGTTTCTGATATTATTATGCTTTGGGATCCGTGGAATCAGATTGGGATTGAATAACAGATATATTTGAACTCTTTATGTTAAAAAATCAAAAAGAGTATATTAAATGTCTACTTTGTGTTAGGTAAATACAAAAACAAAAGTATAACAGAACTTACCCTCTAGGATTACATTGTGTCAGGGCAGACAAGTTATCAAAAAGTATGTATTTAAAAAAAAAATAGCTAAGGCAAGAGGTGCAAAAGAGCCAAATCAAAGAGTCCACCCAAATGGGGTTTGCTTATTTGTCTTAGTTATGTCCTCTATCACCAAATTAACTGAACAACATAGACTCACTCTTGAAGCTAAGGAAAAGATGATGACGGTAAGAAAGCAAAGAATGGAAGCTCCTTAGATGAAGTTGTACCAGCAAAACTAGAATAATTTGAAGAAAGATTTGAAGCAAATTGTATAGAGAACATTATTTTGTGCCATTGAGGCCATGTGACAGATGCAGGGAAAACTACTTTTGTGAATGACATTGTTATTATAGCCCCATGACAGCAAGCCAGATCTCAGTAGCTTCAAGAGGGATAAGGCTCAGATGCTATAATGTCCAGAGGACCAAAGACAGAAATGAGAAAATAAGCCAGTTGATTTCTCTAAGGAATATTTTTGAAATAATATTTTCATGAGGTGTCAATTGGTGCATAATATAACCTTCATTTTCTTAAAGCCTTGATGATTTTGTTGAGTTTCCCTGGGAATTACAATTCACCAGCCCATGAATCATCAAAGAATCCATCTCAGTTGGATAATCCTTTTCCTTTATATTCAGTTTTCATTCAGCTAGCATCACATTGGCCTGGGATCATGTAAAAAAAAAAAGTCCAAGAGAGTAGAAAAAAATAATGCTCTTTAGGGGGATACTTGAGGGGTCAAAAGAGTTTGGATAACATAAAAGAAATTTTTTGAATCTAATTTCTGAGAATTATGACATATCTTTATGAGGTGAGATTCAATGAAAATATAATTGCAAATGTTTATTAATCCAAAAAATGGAAAAAAAATTTATGAGGAAGATGTTAAGTTGTTCTTTTGTTGTGCTTATTACTTTTGACATATCCTTTGTATATATACTCTTACACATGTGTGTATTTAGTTGATTATTATTAGATCATTCAGACAGCAGAACATGTTTTTCTAATGTATGCATAATTCACAGAAATAAAAAAATGCTGTATAGAATAATTCAATAATGAAAATTAAGCATCTACATTTCAAATGTTGATGTGTATCTTTTGAGGCAGAATTCTTTGGGTAATTTTTTTAGACTTCCATGTGTATCAAATGTACATGAAAATTAACTCATGATCTCCACATCCTGCTCCCACTATCTTATTTTATGTATCTTAATAGTGGCTGCTCCATTTTTCTCCTTTCTAGAGCCTGATTTCAAGAAACAGTACAACCCAAGAATTAAAATCTCCAGAACATCAGGTACAGAAAAACATCTATAAGTGTGGATGTATGTATTGAGGTAAAAGACTTTTTTCCCTTGGTTAGGTCTAACTGAAGGTGAGTAATTAGTTACTTCTTAAAGCTCTTCCAAATATTTTTCTATAGTGTAGGAGAGCAGGAATCGCCTTCTCCTAGCCAAGGCCAACAATTGTGAAACAAATGCCAAAGAACCATCATTAAGTCACTGAGCTGAAGCTTGGGAGATATCAGAGTAAATGCAGAAGCTGTAGGAAGAAGACCAGACTCAAGAACAGATTGATAACGGGTGCATTTTAATAATTATTCTAGTTTTAAAAGCTAAATTGTTTTAGACTCTTGAACTAGGCACGATTCTAGCCTCCAGGCTTAGTGATAGCTCTGAAATGAGCTTTAGCCTCAGAGGGGAAGTTTATACCAAAATGTTAAAATAAATAAATAAATAAATAAATAAGCCTCTCTTTTGCAAACTTCCCGAGTTTACAAGAAAAACCAGATGGAATGACAACAGAAAGCCTAAGTTGTTGCTTTTTCCCCTCAAGAAGTTAAAGTCTTTTGCTCCTAAATCTTTGTTATTGCTTTCCTGATAATACTATCCATTGAGCAGTTCATAAGACTAAATGAAGTTCTTTAAGTGAGTCAGGGGGTGGGGTAAAACAGATAGTACTCAGCTTCCAACTGACATAATCTAATTCCTTTGAGCACACACATGTTTTATTAAGTGCTTGCAAATCTCTTTTGGATGGTGTATGAAACTTAATGATCTGCACATTTCTTCATCTGGAGTAAATAGCATCATTTCCTACAAAGTATTTAGGGGAATTTGGGTAGAATGTTTTATAAATAAGTAGAACATCTTTTGCTATCTGACTCAGTTATCATTTTACCCAAGAAATGCAGAAACATAAGTGGGAGCTTTCTCACCCTTAAGCTTTTGGTTTCACTACACATAAAAGACATAAAACTGTGTGTGTGTGTGTGTGTGGAGAGAGAGAAGAAGAAGAAGGAAGGGGAGGGGGGAGGTAAGGAGGGAGACAGGGAGAGAGAGAAAGGGAGGGAAGAAGGGAGAGAGAGAGAGAGAGAGAGAGAGAGAGAACCTTTCTTCTAGAGAATTCAGAGTCAAGGACAGTATATTTTGCCAGATTCTCCCAATACATTTTTTAATAATATTGGTCTGCATGTAGGGTAGTGAAAATCAAGTCCATTATTCAATAAGCATTTGTTAATATGTTAGCCACTGTGTGAGGGATAGAAGGGAACGTATGTAAGAGATGTTTGGAGTTAGAAATGACAAGATTTGGTGACTAATAGGCATTCGGTGAGAGGAAAGAGCTGAGGAGGATACTGACTTACTGACTTGGAGATTCTAGAGAATAGGAGAATGATAGTGTCTTCAACAATAATAGGGAAATTTAGAAGAAGTTCAAGTTTTGGGGAAAAGATCATATTTTGGACGTGTTAAGTTTGAGATGTCTATGGGACGTGTAATTTGAATGTTGTTAGACTGAAGTCAGAAAAGGGATTAGAGTTTGATATCTAGATCTGGGAATTATTTGCACAGAGATCAGTGGGAGCCAAATGAGAAAGTGTAGATTAAAGAGAAGAGGAAGGGGAAAGATGTCTAGGGAATAACTACACTTCCCAGGCAGAACATGAATGAAGACAGAGCAAGGAGACTGAGAAGGAGGGATCAGATAGGAAGAGAAACAGGAAAGACTAGTGTTGAGAAAACCCAGAGATGAGAGAGTATCCTAAAGGAAGAAAGTATCCTAAAGGAAAAGATGATCAGCAAATTCAGAGGAAGCAGATGGTGAAGAAGGAAGTAATGTGAGAAAAGGTCATTAGATTTGGTAATTAAGAGATCAATGGTAATTTTGGAGAAGGCAATTCAGTTGAATAATGAAGTTGGGAGTGATTGCAAAGGGTTTAGGGGAGAGTAATAGTAAATGGATCTTTTTAGTTTTGTCGAGGAAAAAGGGAGATATGAAATGATAGCTAACATAGAAAGTAGGATGAAGTGAAGGGTTATTTTTAAGGAAAGAGGAGACAAAAACTTGCTTATTGGAAAAGAGAAGGAGGCAAGAGGTGGGTAGAAATTGAAATTAGGAAGAGAGGATGGAGAAGATAGTGGAGGAAATCTGCTAGATATGATGGAATGAGACGTGATCAAGGGAGCTTGTAGAGGAGTTGGGCTTGATAAAGAGGAGAATCACCAATTCATCAAAGTCTGAAGTGATGGAGATAGTGGTGACTGGTGTCAGGTGATTATGAGATAAGAAGGTGAGAAGAGCTAATTCATGGGATACAGTCTCAGAGTTTTGGGAGGTGAATTATGAAGTACAACTAAGAGGGTGAGGGGAGAGTGTTGTGGGGGGTTTGAGAAGAGTAGATTTGAAGTAGCTGCTGTGATGAGTAGATAGAGAATCAATTAGGGAGGAGAGAGTTGCCTTGCTACAGTGAGGACCCCATAAATATTATATGACATAAATTTGTAGAGGAATCCAGTTTTGAGAGTTCTTCCAGTTCCTTCAGCAGCTTGTGCTTATAAATGATGGAGGTAGATGGTGGCTATTGTATTTACTGCTGGTGTTTGGTAAGACATGATTGGTGACAAGATAAAGGATCAGGGACTTGAGAGTAAACACTGGGCTAGTTCACTAAGGAAAGAGTACTCATTAGCCTCAGAGACTGGAGCCATTAAAAGAATGGCTTCACCACTGTTTTGATGTAATTGTTAATACTCCTCTGTATTTATATTCTAATCCATAAAATAAGGGGATTGGACAAAATGTGCTTTAGGATTTCTTCTAGAACTAATATTCTGTGACTTTTTGGGTTAGTGTAAACACACAAGTTCTCTTCGATAATGATTAACCCCAAAGTCAGGAAGATAGATTCCTCCTCTCCCCACTGCCTATGACTCCAAAGGGGAAGGTGTTCAGGCTCACATTATTCAGCTAATAAGTAACTATTTAAGAGAAATAAGTGGACATTGGTATTTGGTATAGATCTCAGGAAAAAATATTGGATTGTAAGACAAGAGACTTATGTATAGAATAAGAACTCAGTACTAGAAGGACTTATTTGACCTTGTGTGTGAGAATATAGAGGGACTTATTGCAAAATTTAGATGTAAATTAAAGAAAGTAGGGAAAACCATTAGACTGAATTAATATAAGCTAAATAACATGACTTATGAATATGAAATGGAAATGAAGATTATAGTAAAAGATTAAATTTGGTAGTAAATTATTAAATCTGGTAAATAAAGTACCTAAAGAATTATGGACAATCTTTGCATATATTTTGAAAAATAAAATACTATCAAAAATAGATATATCAAGGGAACATTCCATGCAAAAATGGATGTGATAAAAGACAAAAATGATAGAAACTTAACAGAATGTTATGCAGAAGACAGCAACAAAAAATCTCCCAAATAAAAAGAAAAGCAAGAAAGCAAAATGTCTATCTGAAGCTGAGGAAAGAAGGAAAACAAAAAAGAAAGGAGAAAGAGAAATATATACCCAACTGAATGGGAATTCTAGAGAATAGTAATGAGAGAGGTTTTCTTAAATGAGCAGTGCAAAGAAATAGAAGAAAAGAAATAGAGTGGAAAAGTCAAGGGATCTCTTCAAGAAAATTAAATATGTGTTTTTTTCCATTTTGATCTGATTTTCCTTGTGCAGCATGATGAATATGGAAATATGTTGAGAAGAATTGTACTTGTTTAACTTATATCAGATTGTTAGCTGTCTTGGGAAGAAGGGAGATAGGAGAGGAGAAAAATTTGGAAAACAAGGTTTTGTAATGTGAATGTCAAAAACTATCTTTGCATATATTTTGAAAAATAAAATACTATCAAAAATAGATATATCAAGGGAACATTCCATGCAAAAATGGATGTGATAAAAGACAAAAATGATAGAAACTTAACAGAAGCAGAAGAGATTAAAAAGAGGTAAATACAAAAAGAACTATGCAAAAAGATCTTAACATCATTATTAATCACAAGTGATGTGATTACTGTTCTAGAGCCGGACATCCTGAAGAATGAAATAAAGTGGGCTTTAGGAAGCATTGCTAGCAATAAACCTAGTGAAAGTGATGGAATTCTGGCTGAGCTATTTAAAATTCTAAAAGATGATACTGTTAAAGTGCTTCACTCAATGTGCCAGAAAATTTAGAAAACTCAGAAGTGACCACTGGATCAGTTTACATTCTTATTCTAAGAACAATGAAAAGGAATGTTCAAATTACTGAGCAACTGTACTCATTTCCTACATGGGCAAGATTATGCTCAAGATTCTGCAAGGTAGGCTTGGTCCAAGGGGTCATGTAAGACTTAAGTGAACAACTTAACAACAACCACAACAATAACAACAATGACAAAAGGATGTGATTGAGAAGAAGTATGATGTAGTGGATGGAGTGTTGGTCTTGGTAGCCAAGAAGACCTGGATGCCAGTTGTACCCTTGATACATATTTGGCTGTGTGACTCTGGACAAGTCACTTAACCTCTTAGTGGCCACTGACAATTCTTTCCATTAGTGTAGTTATTGAATGATATTGGGAAAGATAGTTTTCTCATTGTCAGTTTCCTTTGCCAATTAAATTGTGGGTCTGGTTCAAAATAAAATAGCTCACTTTAAGGTTTATAAAGAGGTTTACCTACATTATCTCATTTAATCCTCAAAATAATCCTATGAGAGAATTACTATTTTACCAGTAAGAAAAATTGAAGCAGGGAAAGGTTGAGTTGTCCAGTCACACAGCTAGTAAGAGTCTCGAGTAGGACCTGAACTCAGGACTTTCTAATTCCAAATCCAGTATTCTATTCACCATGCTTCTTAGATGCATAATTGACACTTATTCATGTTTCAGGGTTTATAAAGCACTTCTCATGCTAGCATTTATATAATACTTTAAAATTTGCAAAGTGCTTTACAATTCTCATTTAATCTTCATAACAACTCTGGGAGATAGTATAGCATTATCCCCATTATACAAAAAAAAAAAAAAAAAAGGAATCTAAGGTAGATAGTATCTAAGTGACTTGCCCACCATCATTAGCAAGTATTAAAAAAAAAAGACCACAGAGGTTAAAAGTCAGACAGCTAGCATGGGGAGGACTAGGATTCAAACTCATGTGTCCTAATTCCAAGTCCAATAGAAAAAAGCAAATATTTAGAGCTGGAAGGGAACTCGTCATTTTATTTTACAGATAAAGAAATTGAGGTTTAGGAAAATTGAAAATTATACTTATTTTAGCTTGCTTTCCCCCCCCCCCCAAAAAAAAAAAAATTACACAGGCAATAAGTGACAAGGGTAGGATTTGATCCTAATTCAGAAGTTAGTTGGGATGGGGCAGGGATAGCATTTTTAAAAATCAAACAATGTATATTAATGTCAATTTTAACCTACACTGTCTTTCTCCACCTTCACCTCCCTATGACTTTCAGAAGTGAAATCAGAAAGAAAATTTTAAAAATTATTGAAAAAGAAAAAGCAGTTAGCTAAATGACTCAATGGATAGAATGAATCTGGAGTCAGGAAGACCTAAGTTCAGTTTGACCTCAGACACTACCCTTGTGACACTGGGCAAGACACAAACTCAGTTTGCCTTAATCCATTGGAGAAATAAATGGCAAACTGCTCTAGTATTTTTGCCAAGAAAACTCTGTGGACAGTATGGGTCACAAACTCATCAAGATTGGACATAACTAAACAACTGAAAAAGAAGCAATATATGAGGACCTCCCTACTAATATCCCACAGCCTTCTCTTATACAGTCAGTCTCTACATTGAGCTTAAATTTTCTTCTCTTTTCTTATTCTCTTAGCGGACGGAGACCCTCATTTTGTGGTGGACTTCCCCTTGAGCAAGCTCACTGTTTGTTTTAACATCGATGGGAATCCTGGGGACATTCTCAGACTTGTATCTGATCACATGGACTCTGGTAAGCTCCATCCTGGCTTGTTGAATTAAATGAAAGAGAGGGTGGAGGGATTTCTGCACTCCACCATCACTGATGGGATCCAGATATCTACCCATTTTCAGAGAACAAGAAGCGAAAGACCTGGGACTTCATCCCCAATTACATTTTTCTCTATGTGAATTCAGCACAAGTCATATAATTTCACTACTTGATGCCTTATTTCTTTGAAAAAATAATTTCTTTTCTTAAAAACTTGTATTAATGCCTAATATATGCAAGGTATTAACCTTTACAAAGGGGAAAAATGTACTGGTCTCTGCCATCAAAGACCTTACATTCAGTGACCTGAATAAAACATTAACACAAATACATAAAGATAGGTAATTTGAAAAAGGAGAGAACATTAAGAAAGATGGTTTAATGGAAGAGGTAGCACTTGAAGTGATGCCTGAATTGTCATCCCCTAGAGTGGCTAAGAAGATACTTTGGAATAGGAGGATTAATTAGGGAGAGCGAGCCTCTATTATATGGCAGTAACCTTTAATGCCATATTTCTTTTAGCCAGGGAGAACAATCCATTTCAGTACATATTGTTTCATTAGACATTAAGATATCATGTATGCATGTTTAACATATATTGGACTACTTGCCATTGAGGGGAGGGCGTGAGGGATGGGGGAGGAAAATTGGAACACAAGGTTTTTCATTCTTTTTTTTTTTTTTAATAGCTTTTTATTTACAAGTTATATGCATGGGTAATTTTACAGCATTGATAATTGCCAAACCTTTTGTTCCAATTTTTCCCCTCCTTCCCCCCACCCCCTTCCCTAGATGGCAGGATGACCAATACATGCTACATATATTAAAGTATAAATTAAATACAAAATAAGTATACATGACCAAACTGTTATTTTGCTGTACAAAAAAAATTGGACTCTGAAATATTGTACAATTAGCCTGGAACACAAGGTTTTTCAAGGGCTAATGTTGAAGAATTGTCCACACGTGTTTTGAAAAATAAAAAGCTTTAATAAAGGGAAAAAATATCATGTATGAAGCTATCATTTGTATGATATTCAACCAAGCAGTATGAAAATCTACATCTTTGCTTGAGAGAACTTCATTAAATCTTAGGATACAGCATTGGAAAGAAACCTCAGAAATTATCTAGAACGACCTCCTCATTTTTCAGATGAGGAAACTGAGGCCATAGTCACACAGGAAGAAGAGGCAAGATATAAACTGAGATTCTCTCACTCCCAACCCAATGCTTGTCTTGATACATAACAATGCCTCTTAAAATATTAATTTTTTTTACATCATCTTCATTTCACAATGGATCCTTCTCTTCTTCCCCTCCACAGAAAGTTGTTCCTTGTAACAGACAGAAAGAGAGGGAAAAAAGCATTTTAGTGAAACTATCCAACACTTCAAATGAATATGACAGTGTATAAAATGCTTTACATACATTCCCCCCTTTTCCCCAATAAATTGAGGGAAACACCTCTTCTCAATTCTTCTCTTCTTGGTTGTTATGACTACTCACCATTCAAGTTTTGTTGTTCTTTCCATTTATCTTGTAGCCATTTGTAGACTTTTCTGGTTTCATTTACTTTGCTTTGCATCTGTTCATATCTTTTTCTCCATGGCTACTCTTTAAAAACTATAGTGGTAACATCCCAAAATGTCTAATTACACTTGCAACAAGTGAAAGATCCTAATTAGAGACTAACAGGATTCTTTGAGTCATCGGGCAAGCGGTGGAATGGAGGGTTCAAGGAGCGAAGGGCTTGAGCCCAGTGCTATAAGCTTGCCAGTGTCAAGCCACCAAGAGCTGCTTTCAGATGGCCATTTGTCAGTAGAATACTGACTGTTTTGCTCTTAGAGAAAAGGATCACACAGCTGGTATCATTAGGGCAATGGTTCTGCTTTCTTTGTTTGGAGAATGGAATACTTTACCTCACGGCTGTTTTGCTTTTCCTTGCCCCCTCCGTTAGGTGTCACAGTGAATGGAGAATTAATAGGGGCCCCGGCTCCTCCCAATGGTCACAAGAAGTTTCGGACGTACTTCCGAACCATCACCATCCTCATCAATAAGCCGGAGAGATCTTACTTGGAAATCACACCAAACAGGATCGTTTTGGATGGTGGGGACAGATTAGTTCTCCCTTGCAACCAGAGTGTAGTAGTGGGGAGCTGGGGGCTGGAGGTGTCCGTCTCTGCCAACGCAAACGTTACGGTGACCATCCAAGGCACGATTACTTTTGTTATTCTTATTCATCTCTACAAAAATCCAGCTCCTTACCAGCGAAACCATCTTGGCTTCTACATCTCCAATAGCAAAGGACTGTCAGCCAACTGTCATGGACTTTTAGGTAAGTTGTGTATCCTCTGGTCTGCCTCTCTCTGTCTCTTACTTTCTTCTATTTATATTGGGTTTCAGGAGACAATTAAATGTTTTAACTTGAGGTTGATGCTGCTGACATTTCTTTCTCTTCTCCCTTCCTTTCTCCTCCTTTCTTGCCCTTATCCCTTCTCCTTTCCTCACTTCTCTTCCTTCCACTTATCCTCTCTCTTTATTCCCTTTCCCTCTTTTTTTCCCCTCCACCTTCCATTTAATTGGTATAGGGAACTCCTGGTGAAGAAATATTCTCCACTAAAGTAGGAACTGCAATTTATAATCTTAGAATCATTGCATGAGAAGACTTGCCAGTGGTTACACAATCAGTATATGTGAGAGGCAAGACTTAAATCCAGGTTTTTCTGTTTTTAAGATCAGTTCTTTCTTCACTAAGTGGTGCAATGGATAGGAAAACCTGAGTTCAAATCCAGCCTTAGATGCTTACTAGCAGTATGATCTGGGTAAATCATTTAAACTCTTTCTGTGTGACTTAGTTTCCTTAACTGTAAAATGGGGATAACAGTAGCACCTTTCTCTGAGGATTCTAGTGAGGATCAAGTGATCCCCAGCACAGTGCTTGGCACATAGTAAGAGCTCAATAAATACTAGTCCCTTCCCCTCACCTTCCACCATGCTACATAGCTTTAGTTTTATTATATATATATATATATATATATATATATATATATGTAGGTGTGTATGTGTATAATCTCTCTATAATTTATATAGATAAATATAGATAATTTAATATAATTTTCATTATATGTATAATCTCTCTAGCTATATAAATATAGATAATTTAATAGAAATACTTTTGTATTACATAATATATGTAAGCCTGGATTCTCATTTAGACATCCATGAAGACTTCTGGGAATGAGCCAATGCTCCTAAGAACTATAAGAAAGTAAAAGGTTCTGTTTTCTCTCCTTTCAGTAAAGTGCCATTAATGAAGTTCAAGCCATTTTAGATTCTTTGATGTCAATCCCCCGTGTTCTTAGCTAACAATATTCTTGCTCTGTTATTTAAAAAAATTATTAATAGGTTTTTATTTTCAAAATACATGCAAAGATAGTTTTCAACATTCACCCTTGCAAAACCGTGTGTTCTACATTTTTCTACCTCCCTTTCTCCCACCCCTCTCCCTTGAACAGCAAATAATCCAATATAGGTTAAACATGCAGTTCTTCTAAACATATTTCCACATTTATCATGCTTTCTTGCTTCATTGTTGACTGTGCCAATTCCCATAGCTCTCTGGCTCCAAATTAACAGCAAGACTTTGTGCCAGAGCTGGGTTTAGAAGGCAGGATTTCTTGGTATTTGAACCTGAGATTTTAGCAAATTTTATCTATCAAGAATGAATTCTGCTATGGATTGGGATCTAGAACCCCACTTGATTGGAAGAATTCTGATTATGACTGTCTAAGTGATTGGACTGTCTCTTACAGTCTCTTTTTTACTTTCCTTAACCTCTTGTACACACATTCAGTGCCTCTGCATTAGGTTACCAAAAAGACCTAATCCTACTTTCCTGTCACTCCTGCCTCATTTTTAATTTGCTTAGGGGCCAGGTTGGTAGATCTCCATGAAACAGGTGTGGAAAATTTTCAGTGTTAAGATAATAGGAAACAACCTTTTTACAAACATAGAGGGGAAAGGAAAGACTAATGAGAAAATCAAAGAAAAGAATCATAGATTTAAATCTTGAAAGAACTTTAAGTGACATCAATTGCATCTCTTCATTTTACAGATGAAAAAACAGCCAGAGAGATGTTAAGTGATTTGTTCAGTCACAGAGCTAGTAAGGATCTAAGATAGGATTCAGATTTTGGTTTCCTAATTCCAATTCCAGTTCCAATAATCAATTGCCTCTCCACAACTTATACTGTAATCATCTTAAAATCTTTCTCTGATGTCATAAAATTCTCCTTTACTAACTCTAAGAAATGTTCATTTCAGTTAATCCAGCCTGGAGCCAAATGTTATCACATCTGTGCTGGGTTTTCTCACATTTGTTTCTTTTTCCCCTCATAGGTCAATTCCTGAACCAGGAGCCTAACCTAACAAAAGAGCCAGCTGGCTCAAGCTCCTACCGGAGTCACGCTGACCCTGCAGTCTCCCAGGCAGACCCAAGCTCTGAGACCATTCTGAAGGTGAAAGGGCACCGGGTTCCAGTGGTCTGGAAACAGAGGAAGATCTACAATGGACAAGAGCAGATAGACTGCTGGTTCGCCAGAAATTCAGCCAAGCTCATTGATGGAGAGTACAAGGATTATGTAGCCTCCCATCCTTTTGACACACAGACCACTTTTGGAATAGGAGCATCCCAATGATTGTAGGACATGCCAGTTCTGGATATAAGAACTAATGGTAGGGAAATAAATGACCTTCGAAGCTATTCTAATGTATGCAACTCTTCATACCATGTCCTGAGCTACTCTCTACAAATGTCAAGCTGACCAAAGGATAAGGAGGGGAGACATGGGTGAAGAAATGATTTCCTTGCTCCTTTCCCCTCTTTTCTTTCCCCTTTCCTACTCCCAGGGGAGAAAGAGATGATACAATGAAGTAGGGAGAAGCAAGTGAAACCTTGACATTCTCTAACACGGCTCCACCATTCTTCCATGAATCTCAACACCTGTCACAAATTAACCAACTCCTTTGTGATACAGCCTGGTTGACTGGAGACTTGGCCTTTGATGTGGCTTGTCTGGGTCAGGAACTTTGCCTTTTGCCTCACTGCAATGCTTGGCGAGCTCTCCTGTAAAAACTAAGTTCTCCTGGATGTGCGGCTAGATCCTTGTAGGGGAGGACACTCTAACCTGTTTGGGGTTAGGGGTCCTAAAAATAGCACATGTGTTTAATAATGGCCAACAACTCTATTATATTTCAGGAAAATCTCCTCTGTGGTATTAGCTCACCTTTTTAAAAATTAGCTTAAATTTTTATCTTTTTTTGACTCGAGTAGGAATTGATATGAGGTCAATCCTTCTGCACCTAAAATCTTTTTAGCTGGATTTGTAAATAACTGGACTTGGTTTGTTTGATATTTTCCTATTTGTTTAGTTATGCTAAATCCGTAAAGGAGAGAAAAATAACAAACATCATGTGTATTTGAAGTAGTCTGCTTGGAATGCTGAGAATCTTGCCAGCTGTGTGTTAAGTCACTTACAAAACTGGAGGAAATCTCTGGTTTGCTCTCATAGATTTTGGATGATTTTTTTTTTTTTTTGGCAATAAAAGGTTCTTCAGGAGATGATGAACTGAATTGTCCCAAGTGGAACTGGGGTGTGTTTTGGATTCAGAGCAGAACAACTAGTCTAGCAGGCTGGCTAGCTTTAGGGGATTAACTTGCACATTTTGGGGAACAGGAGGGCACACACTTACCCAACCTGAAAAGAATGCCAGCATCTCAGACTTCCACAGGCCATCGAGCCAGAAATCATGGCGTGAGTGAAGGAGTTTGATTTTTCTCAGACCTTGGCCAAATTGGTATCACAAAAGGAAGAGGAGGATAGGAGTGGAAATTAAACCCACAAATGTTGTCCATTTAATTTTCAAACATCCCATTTTAAAGCCAAATTGCATCACTAAAGGAGAATGAGTGTCATAGTAGAAAGGAAACTTTATCATTACTCTTTTCCAATATCTCTCTACCTTTGGTCTGCTGTTCAATTATATTGTCTTTTAAGTGAAACAAGCCCACATCAGAGCAAGTGAGGAAGTTTGTCAGGGAAATAGACAGATGCAACGTGTATGGAGCCAAGTAGAAGAGAGGTGCCAGAAGTTTTCAGCCAAAGAAATATTTTATTTTGAAGATGGCTGTATCAGAAGGTCCAATGTTAACCTCAGGAGAAGTTCCTTATGTTAGGAAAGCTGCCAAACTAGCTCTCATGAAATGTGAAAACAACTCCAGGATTTGGGGAGAAATCAGAATTAAGAAAATTGTTTGTCGTGTTTGTCTTCCCTTGAAAAACATCAGGAATAGCCAAATGTCATCCACGTGTTACAGTTAGATCCAGACAGCTTCAGGGGGAGTAGGTTATGTCACAATATTGTCTAATTTCTCTAACTTTTCTTAAATCATCAACTTCTGTCTTTAACAACACACAGCCAGGAATTGATCTCCTGTGTTGTCAGTTATATCCCTTATTCTACTATCCTGTTTCCTCCTCTTGCTCCCCTTCCCCCTTCTCTTCCTTCTCTCTCCCCCTCCTCCTCCATTTCACATTTCCTCTCTCCCTCTTTCTCTCTCTTTCCCACTTCCCCCCATCCTCTTTCTCTCTCAGTACTGTCTCAAAATAGCTTCTTGCTCTGAGACAATAGGTGCAGAGACATCTAGTCTAGACTACAAGGCGATTGTTATACAATTAGTGATGCTCAGAGCGAAGGGAGCAGCAGGAGCCAGAACCCAGAAGGAATTGGACAGGCTTTTGATGGTCCTTTATCGCTTGCTTTACATGTTAGTGCCTCAAACAGGCAGATATAGCCCAATTGAACCTAGACCATTTTAAGCATTCAATAAAATTCAGAATGAGGACTTTAGATTAAAAGGATTTCTTGACTGTGAGGTTCTTTAAAGGTGGAACCAGACAATCATTTTATGGCCATTTTTCCTTGTCATTTTTAAATTTGTCTGCTCCCTTTCTAGGTCTCCCTGAGACAGCAGGAGTGGTAGATAAAACTTACTTTTAAGTCAGGAAAGACCCTGCTCAGGCCCATAATGATCACATGACACTTGGCAACTTATTTCAGGTCACAGACTATCAACTGAATAAAAGGTTCTGACTTCCCTCATTAGTTTCTTTACAACTCTAAACTCCAGATGCAGGCTTTATCTTTTAGACTCTATAAGTAGAACAAGTACTTAACTGAAGACATTGGCAGGAGTGTAGGGATCAATTATCAAAGGAAAAGGAAGAGGAGCAGCCAAAGCCTTAAGCTTTTAGTGATGAAACAGAAACAAAATTAGAATTCAGCCCTTCTTACTCCTCCTTCCTGGTCCTTTGAGGGGCTTAGAACAATACTCCCCTTACAATCATTCTGCTTCATACCAGCCTTCTCCTAACTTGGTCCACAAAGACCCATGTGCTGGGGTTTGGCCATATCTCCTTAAGATTTGTTTTAAATGACTGTTCTCAAAGGTCCTTGATTTGCCTTCCTTACATCTTGGTACCTTTGGCATTCTTGGACCTTTGTCGAACCTAGACAATAAATAGCAGGATCTATTGATGGATCTTTCTTCTGGAGCTTTGGGAATGAGTGGGATACCCAATTGATTTTTATTAGAAAACACATTCTAATTTTCTAATCTTACTACCGCCTTTCAAGTCTCTAGAAAGGGATGTGTACAAAGATGATTTTCCTGGGATATCCTACCACTATGTGACCTTCTGTCTCAGTTTGATCATCTATAAAATGAGGAGCTGGACCAGCTGATTTCTAAGTTCCCTTTGCAACTCTAAAGGGCTATTGTTGTAATAGGGGTTAAAGAACTGCAATAATCTGTTTGCCTTTTCTTTGATTTCTCTGGTGCACAATGACATACTTATGGGAAACTGGCTAGAAGTCTGGACTCACTCTGTGACTGGAAACCTAAGTTAGCTAATAGGATTTTATCATTTTGTGCTTTAGCCTTGCTGTCTCACACTCTAAGCTATTATAAGCATTTATTAGGCACCTACTTACCATAGAACACTGTGCTAGGCAACTGGGCATACAAAAGCCCTAATGAAATCATCCCTGCTTTCAAGGAGGAGTGACATTCCTTTTGAGGAAGATATGTGCTCAAACCAAATGAATTTACTAGACCACACATCTATTACCAGAAGTGAAACTGTAAGAGTTCTCTGCCAGTGGGAATATTTTGCAATCACTAAAAGTTCACGCTCAGTTCTTGGTGCTTATGGTAAATTAGGAAGGAGGAGTTAGGAAGATGCTGTGAATTCAGTCAACTTGACAACACTCTTTTGGGTCTCCCTCAGGCACACTGGTATTCTACAAAGGGGCTTGTTTCCTGGTGGAGGGTTTCTTTAGATCTGGACTTTTCTTATTAGGTAGTTCTAGAGAAGGGACTTGTGTGTTAACTCAGTGCATGAGGATATTAATGAATAGGAACTTCAGAATTCTAAAGTTGTTTTGTTTTTTTTAATTGCTATTATTGTGATACCTAAAGATGTCTTCCTCCCCTTTCTAGTAAGACATTCCTCACAACAAGCCAGCAAACAAATAAAGAAGAAAAAAAATCAGTAAAACTAATCAATATAGCAATTTACTCTGGCAGTATAACATAGTGTTCTGTATCCATAATTCCCTACTTTGATGAAGGGGGAGCCACATTATTTCATCTTTTTTTTGTGGAATAATTATCTTACAGTTGCATAGAATTCAACTTCTTATCTTTGTGTGTGTGTTTGGCATTTGGGTGGATTTTGGAATCTTAAAGTAATGGACAAAGAAAAGTGGTTTATGTAAAAGTTTGAAACATTTTGTCCCCTTTTCATTCTTGGGATGAATGTTCCAAAGATAAGAATATGGACAATTCAGTGAAGGTGCTGGAAAAGTCAGAAAAAAAGGCAATTCCATTACAATTGTGTGCTTATCTTTTAAATCTATAAAATAAATATATACTAAATGACTTTGAGAATGCCATTTTTTCCCTTCATATAAGGCAACTTCAGTCTACAGCTTAGGATCAATTCAGCAACTGGCAAATGTTGACAGTGATGCTGGTAAGGGTACTAAGTCTGGTTCAAGGAAAAGTTGGGTGTAGATAAAAGGCTTAGGTTTGAAGGGAGAAGCAAAAAGTATTTGAGTACCCAGAAAGATCAAGCACCTTGTGTTTGTTTGAGATGAAACTAATTTAAAACATTTCCAGCTGTGTGACCTTTCAGAGATCCAGCACCTGAATCTCAGAGAGAAGTTTAGCTCAGGACATTGGCTTTCCAAACCTGAATGTGATCTTTACTTTAGTCTTACTATCACTAGGGAGACAATGGGAAGAACAAGGGTCCTTCGACCAGAGTTTAAATCCTACTTCTGATGCTCACTACATGGGGCAAGTCATTTAATGTCCTTAGCTCTCAGTTTCCTCATCTGTAAAAAGCAGGGTAGATTTAAATGACCTCTGATGCTCCTGGGTCTAGCTCTGGAGAACTGAGTAATATATGTTGATTAATATGGAGTTGGAATTGACTTTTTTTAGCTGCTTCCAGGAATACTTGTTAGTCTGAATTGAAAACTGTATCCTGATGGATAAATTAGGTGACTGCTAACCCAATTTCCTTCACATTTTTCAAATAAAATGTGCCTTCTGGCTAAGCTGAGTCATGAATAATGTAAGCCTCTTCTTTCTCAAAGGCTTCCTAAGAGGAATTTTAAGTCACTCTGGGTGGGTATGCTCAATTCCACAGTTCTGTGATTAAAAGAAGATGGAACCCCTACAGCAAGCAAATGACACAGCTGAACAGACGTGACAGTTTTACTTCAAATGTTTATTACAATCCATAAAAAGCAAATAAAAAATAATAAAAGGACATTTTTAGAAAGTCAATTACAGTATAATAGTTAAGATTCAATTTAAAAAGGAAAAGAATTTTTGCAAGAGGGATATTTTATTTTTTTAAAAGTGGTTGATGCCTACATTAAAAATCATTTTTTAGTATAGCTTGGTATTTTTTTTAAGGGGGGATACTTTTTAGGGGACAAAAGAGAAGCAAGAATGTAGAAAAATTCCTCCACCATTACAAAAAAGTGCAGGCTTGTGGTCCAGATTCTATCCATTAGTGGATGGGTTTGAAATATATAAAAGGCAGACTAAACTGGTATCATCAACAAAGTCAAATTGAAATATTAAAATGACCATGCAAAGGAACATGATTACAGTTCCTCCTTGTTGGTCTTTCAAAAAGGCATCAAGTACAAATGATGAATAGCACTTAGTTCTGCTGTCCTGAGAGCTATCTATTACCTTCCTTCCCATAGTTTCTCTCACATTCTTATTCCACTTACAACCATTGATCATCCAAATTCCCCAGATAAATTTTCCAGTTACTTTTTTGTATCTCAAGGGGGTCTTAGGATCATAGATTTGGACGTGGAAGGGACTTTAGAGGCTGTGGAATCCACCATTTTACAGATAGGGAAATCGAGACGTCATATAGCTGGATACTTATCCAGAGCAAAATTTGAACCCAACTCTTATTGACTTGAGTTCATTGTCTTATTCTCTAAACCAGGCTTCCTGGTTTCAGGTGACATTTTCCTTGCTTGTTTCAAAGATGGTTTTGCCAATTTTTTTGGCAATTCTCTGAGCCTGCAGAACTGCCTGTCTCATCACTTGTAGTGAGTGGTCCTTCTGGGTCTCATTTTCAAATTGATTTGACAAATATTAAGAATCTGCTGTACTCAAGGGACTGGACCAGACATTGGGGACACAAAAATGAAAAATATAGTCCTTGCCTTCAAGGAGTTAATGGGGAGCACAACATATAAACAATCACAGCAGGAAAAAAAGAAAGGAGAGGAGAGAGAAGGAAAGAGAGGAGAGTACAGGAAAATTAAGGGGATCGAGAGAAATTTCCTGTAGGAGAGGGTTTTAAGGAGCCAGGAAGAAGACTGACCCACATAAAATTGAGATCTAAGCATCATCTAAAAAGATTGAATAAGACCTAGCTGGTGATGGGGAAGGGTTGGTATTAAAAAGGGAACAAACATAGAACTCTTATTAAGAACTAAAACAAAGCCAGCTAGTTTGACCTGCGTATAGTATAGCATCTGAACTCTAAGATCTGAACCAGATAATGGACACAGATTCCTTCTTGTTTATTTATAGGGGCATTAATCCCCAAGGCAGATGTTTTCTTAAGGGGGATGGAAATAAATGAAAAAAGCATAAATGGGAAATAGGCAGGCAAATTAAAGTTTCTGAAATTGGCAATCAACATATACCACCTAGATTAAAATTACCCTCCATAGTATTGTTTTATACATGGTGCTATAGGAATCAATAGTTATTTTGTGTATTCACAAGGAACATTCAAATGGGAGATATTGTCTTCAAAGGTGCACGTGTTCTCAATCCTGGCAGAATTTTTCACATAATCATGCTGCTCCTGAAGATGCATGTCCTATTTCTCTTCTTGCTTTTACTGTTATATTTATTTTAAAAATGAATATGTTTTGTTTTTCCATGACAAATATGTACAGATTGTCCCTACTCTGTAAAAGCTTTCTTATCATCAAGTTGAAGAATTAAATAAATTTGGTAATACAATGACTTCAGTTGACCTTCAATCTTCCTATTTAAAAAAAAATGTTTTTAATGAACAGAAATCTATTTTTCTCCCTCATCCCCCAGTTCTTTGAAACAAAAAGGAAAAAAAATGATTTTTTTTTGTTTAAAAAAAAAAAAGATTCACATTCAAGCAATTTGTCACATTGTCATACTTCTGTGCTCCATTAACCCAAGCCCTGGGCTTAAATGGACTGGGTTCAACATTTGATATGTTTCATCCCCACCTGGAATTGCTTCTGAGAAATCTCATAATATAATTCCAATACAGCTCACATGCAGGTCTTCATAACTGTGGGTAAAAAAGTCCCTAGTTTCTGAATGAAATATATTGGGTAGAGGATCATCTTTTCTAACTGCATGATTTAGAAAAAACATGAAGGACTCACTAACTTATAAACAATTGATATAGTGAACTTCCCCAGAACCCTAAATGTCTCTCCTCAAGATCCCTGGTATCACCCTGTGATTCAGACTTCCCAACAGGAAGATAATTAACACAGGGGATCTTGGAAGGGAGTATATTCCAGTGAATCCCTTCTGGGGGAAAGCCCCTATAGTCCTGTAGAATTTTTCCGAGGGGCTGGGACTATCCCTGGAAATACTGGAGAAAGGCCACTTCCCTTGCACTGGACCTTCCCTCTGCCCAAATGACTCACAGCTGTAATAGCATGCAAGCGTGAGGGGTGTTTTTGCTCTCCCATCACATGCATGGTTCGCTCCCTTGTTGTTCCTCCAGCTACAAGGATGATCTACAATAAACGTCAAACTCTTAACAGAAATGGATTTCTATGGGCTGCATATTGACTTAGAAAACCACAAATTAACATTATGTCTATTGTATTCAATTTTTATTTGTCAACCATTTCCTAATTATAGTTTAATCTAGTTTGGCCAGGAACTGAAGTTTTTGTGGTTACTTGTTGCATCAGAGAGCCCCACATTTGATACCTCAGAGCAGAATTCTCTTCTCCCCAAAAACTGGCACTGCTCACAAACATCTCCTTCTGTTACTAGAGAGCTACCCTCCGATCCCCTCTCTCCATGAGGACATTTGGCACTCCTATCTCTGTGTAGAAGGCTGTTATATAATTCTCAAACTTAGCGTGGCTAGAGAGGCAGCCTTAAGATTAATCTTGCCTAGATGCTCTCCCTTCTCTTTCTGGGAAATCAAGATTCCAGAATTCGCTAGAAATTTGATTTTGCACAGGAAATACTCCCACTTCTATCCCAGAAGCTGGGTCTTAAACACTCCATCTTGGCCACCAGGTTCTTCTCTCCTAGAGCTACATGTTGGGGACCCTGCCTCTGCCGCTGCATTGCTGGTCCAGGAGCTCAGCATCCAGAAACTCTTGCTATTATACCATTTTCCCCAATTATTGCTTCACAGGGCTGGAGGGTGGTAGTGAGGAGGGGGTGGTGGAGAGTAAGTCCCAGAATAAGAGAGGTATTCAGGTATCACTCTTTTCTCTCTGCCCCAACAAAATCAAATGTCAGGTTTCTTGTCTCAGTCTTTTTCTGGATCTCTCTAAAGAAGGGCTGAAAATAAACTCTCTCTCTCTCTCTCTCTCTCTCTCTCTCTCTCTCTCTCTTTCTTTTTGTAAGCCCAGAAAAAATGGGTGGTTCCATACCAGAGGTCCAATTCATTACTAGTTGATAACACCTCAAGAAATATCCTTCTTCTCCCTGGTCTGCTCAACAAGGTTGACAGTGAGCGTGTCCATACCCATCTAAAGAATACATAATTGAAGACTCCAAGATTGCCCACCCTATCAAATTCAAGCACACTTGAATTAATGATGTACACCAGTGGTTCTCAAACCTTTGTTCTCAGTATCTTCATGTTGTTAAAAAAAACTATCAAGGATCTGTTCAAAGAGTTTTTGTTCACATGGGTTATATTTATAGCTATTTACTATATTAGAAATAAAAAATGATTTTGAATTTGTAGACCCTCTGAAAAGGTCTCAGAGACCCCAACAATTCTTGGACTACACTTTGAGGACCATTGATATACACTGAAAGAGTTTCTGTTCTCACTGTACTGAAAAACAGGAACTCTCATAGCAAACCGATAATTTAAACTTCCCAAATTCATTGCTTTTATCCTCTATTCTTATTCTTCTTGTCCCCTCTGCAGCATTGATTCTTGAAACTCTTCCTTCTCTCAGTCTTCTTGACACTGTTTTAACATTCTAAAGGTAGTTTTTGATCAATTGTGCTTGTTTCATTTCAGAATATGTTAGGGATAAAGCTGGGATATGTAGAATTATAAGGTTTTAATTTACCATTTCACAAAAAATAGTCAGTTTTTAGGGGGAGTAAACATCCTCCACTAACCCAGTTTGCTATTTTCTCTGCAACTTATAGTCTTAAGGAATTGGCTCAACAGCTTGGGCAAGGCCACACAGCCAATATGTATCAAAAACACAATTGTTCAAGGCCAGCTCTTTATCCAATATGCAACACAGCTACTGTGCACTAGGAAAAAATCCTTTATTTGTATTATAAGTAAGGAAGAGTGAGATGTTTTTCTAAATTATCTACTCCTCTTTGAGATACAAACCAAAAAATTAAAATATACACACGTGTTTATGAACTACATTAAAGTTCATCTCAAAAAAGAGTTGGATAATAGACATGCATAGGAAACTTTCAACTTTTATTTTCATTTTATTCCCTATAAAATCTTTGAGAGTCAGAGGGAGGAATGTAAGAGATGAATATAATGTCTGCTAGCAGGAAAAACCCACAGTGAAAAGTAAACCTTAATTTCCCAGAATGCTTTTGCCCAAAGCAACATGGCAAGAAGTTACAAGCAAGTTTCTGGGAGAAAAAGTTGGCTGCAAGGAAAAAAGAAAGAAAGAGAGAAAAACCATGACAAGGGAGAGAAGAGTTTTCCATGTTTCCTCAGCAGCTTGAAGGTAAAGAAGATTTGTTAAAAATGGTACCATAGGATCACTAATAGAGAAAATAGCAGTAGCATCATCTGGACAGATAGCACATTGGAAGTGGTAATGATAATAATGAACAGGAAGTGGGAACAGTACAAGGAACTAAAGAAATCATATTTGCCATTAGACAGTGATCATTGTGGGGCAGCTAGATGGTACAATAGATAAAGTGTCAGATCTGGAATCTCATTTTCCTGAGTTCAACACTGTCCTCAGATACTTCCTAGCTGTGTGATCTGAGCAAGTCACTTCATTCTGCCTCAGTTTCCTCATCTGTAAAACGAACTGGAGAAAGAAATGGCAAACAACTCCAGTATCTTTGTTAAGGAAACCCCAAATAAGGTCACAAAGCATTGGACGTGATTGAAACGACTTAACGACCACAAAAATGAGCACACACTTCATTCAGGCTCTTCCCAGATTCCCTCATTAGGCAATATGAGTTTTCAGAAACGGAGATGAAACAATTCTGGGTGGACAGGGGAAAAAAAGGTCACTCAGCAGAACTCCATGCTGATTAATTCCCATTGCATTCCTGAAGGGGAATGAGGACGCTAACCCTTTCATAATTCTGTAAACGCTTTAAAGTGACTTTGCTATGTTGTTCATTGCTATTTTAAATAAATACCTTATGTTCAAAAGCCTTGGAAACCTTGTTTGTCTATTTGTTTTCCAAAGGAATGGCATCTAATACCCCCGGGGCAGATTCGTAACAAGCCAGATTGCAATAGTTTTTCCCAGAGAGAGATTCTGGGTGGGGGCATGAGTCAAAGAGATGAATGATTATTTAACATCCTCAAGAGAGAACCCAGTCTGACTGCCAAAAGCAGAGGGTTGAAGAGCTTCCCTTGGCACTCAGGTAACAACTGGCGCAGTTCTCTTGCTGGAGGCCCTCCAGTGAGTACAGTAATGTTTCAAAATAACATGGTGTCTGGGTAGGAGAGAGGTCAGGGTCCAGAGCTGGTTTGAGGCTAGGTATTTCAAGAGCTGTGCTATGGTGGCAAGAACATTGTCTTGGGAGTCAGAGAACCTGGGTTCAAATCTTGTCTCTAATTCTTTTAACTTCCCTAAGTCTCAGGTTCTTCTTCTGAAAAATGAGAAGTTGCACCTTTAAATTGATAGTCCCATGAATGTGCAAATAGAACCAAAAACACTGGTCAGGGGCAAAGAGTGTTAACATATGTTCTCCCTCCTCCCACACCAAAACTTTGCCTTGGGCTTGAAGATGATATTAATGGCAGTGTAATAATCTTTGCAAAATAGTCTTCTATTAAAAATACACTAAAGAGTTTCAGAAGAATCTGCTGTGGTGATTCAGTGCTCAGCATAAGACTTGAACTGGAGTAGTTGTTTAATAAATATCTATTGAATTAAAAATTGACTTCAGTATATAAGTTACTTATACATGCCCTCCTTCACCCTGTTCGGGAAACTCTTGATTACTTATCCTTGGCAGACTGGCTTCCATTTGTAGCATCTTTCAACCATAAAATATTCCATGAGGCTGTAAACACATTTTTTTTTACAAAAGGTTAACAGGGTGCTGGAATGTAGTTGCCATTTTTATATGGGAGTAAGCAAAGGAATGGAAAGAGAGAGAGAGAGAGAGAGAGAGAGAGAGAGAGAGAGAGAGAGAGAGAGAGAGAGATTCATAGACACATACAGAGACAGAGAAAGACAGACAGGGAGAGAAAGAGAAAGAGACAGAAACAAAGAGACAGAGACAGAGACAAAAAAGATGAAGAGGTGTCATTTCTAAGATGTATAATAGCACAAATGGAAGAAACAGAGAAAGAGATGGAAAGAGGCAAAGACAGAGAGAAAGAAAAAGTAAGAAAGGAGGGAAGGAAACAGGTACAAAAAAGGAGAAAGAGAGAGAGAGAGAAGAAGAAAAAGAGAGAAAGTAGAGACACAAAGACATAAAGAGAGAAAGCCAGGAAGACAAAGAGAATGAGAAATGTCTTCAAGGCAGTTTACTATGCTAGAGATTCCACTCTGTATGTATGTTCTGATCTTTGCAGATTTCCAATAAGGAGACTAGTAGGTCTCTCTCAGACAATTTCTATTTATTCTCTTGTTGTCATTTGCTGAGCTATAATGAAGGCAGAGCGTTCTGAGGATTTTTGATGGTGGAATCTGGTTGACTGATCAATTGATCAATCTGGTATATGTGAGGTGGTATCTTAGAGTTATTTTAATTAGTATTTCTGTAATAAAAAGCGATTTGGAGCACTTCTTCATATCCCAATAGATAGCTTTTATTTCTTCATCCAAAAACTTCCTGTTCATATCATTTGACCATTTATCAGTTGGGGAATAGTTTGTATTCTTATTAATTTGACTCAGTTCTCTATATATTTGAGAAATGAAGCACTTAACATTTAGACCTAGACCTCATGTAACTAAATTCATTTTCCTTTTTACCAGAGAATCTTACTTCCTCCCTTATTACTAACTGAAAGCAATTATTTCAATGTTGTTTTTCCCATGTAAATGTGGCTGCCTAGTATATTAATTCTGTCTTGGTTTTGTGATGTGCTCAGCCTAGTGGTACAAGTGGACAAGTAAGGACATAGATTTGCTTCATATCCTGGCCCTAGAAAGAAATTGACATGTCCTCTTGAGAGGATCCACACAATGACCAACTCACTCAATTTCACAAATTACTTTCAGGGGTCCTCAAACTTTTAAAATAGGGAGCCAGTTCACTGTCCCTCAGACTGTTGGAGGGCCGGACTATAGTAAAAACAAAAACTTTGTTTTGTGGGCCTTTAAATAAAGAAACTTCATAGCCCTGGGTGAGGAAGATAAACGTCCTCAGCTGCTGCATCTGGCCTTCGGGCCGTAGTTTGAGGACCCCTGAGTCCTAAATGTTATCTACCAGTTTCAAAAGTGAATCTTCAGAAGGTTTGTTGATATTGGAAAGAGTCCAGAAAGATCCACTGTCCTTGGGACAGGTATCGGTGACTTTGTTTTTGTCTCAGAATCTTTGGATCCATGATGCACTTGCTCAAGTTCAGCCTTCTGCCCCCATCTGAGAAAAGTTGATGAGCATTCTTGGGTGGCTGCCATCCAACAATAGTGAAGGGATAGAACAGAGCATAACGTCTGGATCTATGCTAAAGTCTTCCTCTCCCTCCTTAGAAACAACATTTTACAAAGCCTCTCCCGGGCAGTGGGGCTCTGAAGCCCCTCATTGTTATATTGTGAGATATGGAAAAACATCTGGGGAAGAAAAAAACAGTTTCGAGAAGTGGGAGGGGTGGGGATGGGGGTCAAGGAGAGGAAGTTACACGCATGAAGGCTCTGCTAATTTCTAGTTCCATCCCCTTCCCCTTGTTCAATGCCCATAATTGAGGAAAAAGATCAAATATCACATTGAGTGACTTCTAAATGTCACTCCTTTTATTTGGGAATATCTGGACAATGCTGCCATTGATATGATTTATGAATTAGCCAGACTCACATCTGGCTGAGAGAGCATTGAGCTTTTGTCCTTCGCTTAACCTTTGGGTTTTGGTGACACTTGACCTACCCCAGTTTCTTCTCAGGAGGAAAGTTCGTCCTGGGCACAACTTCAGAAAGAGAAGTTTGGCTGGAAGAAGAGACTTGGGATCTGAGGACATATGGAAAAAAAATGGTTCATTATGTTAAGAGAAAATATGGGGGTTCAGGATAAGTGATAGGACACAGGGAAGAATGTCTTAGAAAAAAAGAAAAAAGGTAAAGCTAAATGTTATCAGTCTTTGAAGCTTTAGAATCTTTCCATGATCCAATTTTATTTGCACATCCTTAATCATCAACTTTTAATTGAATGCAGCAATGAATATGCTCCATTTCCTTCATAACTGCAAGGCTTTATCAAATTCTTCCATATATATCTTGAGGTTCTTGTCCTCCTATGAGCCTTTTTTACAGTTCCCCAGATTATTTGGTATATATTCTATTTTTTTCTTCCTCTGTGTCCTCAAAAGACTTTTTTGTCAGCTATCCTCTCCATTCAAGGGGATGCTTCTTTTAGCCACAATTAAGTTAATTGTGCTGTTGGGTAGTGATGAATATTTAAACTGTGACCCAAGACCCCACATAGTGTGTCACTCTATTGTTAAGCATGTATAGAAGACATAATTCCATTAGGAAATGGCATTTAATTAATATGTGAAGCAACAGAAATAAAAAACCTTCTCTATACCTATATAAAATTTTTATACATACATACATATATATACCTATACAGAGTTTGTATACCAATATACAAAAGGATTCAAATATCCTATATCTCCAGAAGAGATGGGGTCTTATTCCACTTCTTTCTTTCTGATTCCTTCTCTTAGTAAGGCAGAGTCACCAAATTTATAAGAATACATTCCCGAATTGATAAATGATGAAAGGATACAGATAATTTTTAGATGAAGAAATTAAAGCCATTTCTAGTCATATAAAAAAATATGTCACTATTTATTAGAGAAATGCAAATTAAGTGAACTCTGAGGTACCATCTCACACCTCTCAGATTGGCTAAGATGAAAGAGAATGATAATGATAAATACTGGAGGGAATGTGGGAAAACTGGAATATTAATACTTTGTTGGTGGAATTAGGAAATGATCCAATCATTATGGAGAGCAATTTGGAACTATGCTCAGAGTCTCTACTGGATCTGTATTCCAAAGAGTTAATAAAAAAGAGGAAAGGACCCATATATCCAAAAATGTTTGTAACAGCTCTTTTTATAATGGCAAGGAACTGGAAATGGAGTGGATGACCATCAGTTGGAGAATGGCTGAATAAGTTATGGTCCATGAATGTTATGGAATATTATTGTTCTATAAGAAATGACGAGCAGGCTGATCTCAGAAACTCTGAAAAGACCTACGTGAACTTATGCTGCATGAAGTGAGCAGAACCAGGAGAACTTTGCACACAATAATAAGATTGTATGATCATCCACAGTGATGGACTTGGC